>NC_089494.1:4570176-4927676 GCF_036850765.1 Saccopteryx bilineata | reverse complement strand
ACGCACCCCCCGATCCCCGGAACCTGTGACTGGTCCTTTCTGCAGGAGAAAGGGCTTTGCAGGTGTGCTGTGCCGAGTTGAAGGATCTGGACATGGGGAGAGAGTACCGTGGGTTATGCAGAAGGGCCCTGCATCTGACGTCATCACCTGTCGTGTTAACCACAGGGCAGAGGGAGACGGGACTCCAGAGGAGGAGCCTGAGGGATGACGGACAGATCGGAGTGATGTGCTGGCGGGGGGGGGGGGGGGGGGGGGGGAGGGCAGGCCGGGAAACCGGGTGCCCCCGGAGGCTGGGACAGGCGGGTCAGTGGAGTCTCCCTTCAGAGCCTGCAGAAGGAACCAGACCTGCCCGGACCTTGACTTCGGCTCGGTGAACCCGGTTTCAAATCCCTGACCCTCCAATGAGGCGGGTCAGAGAATACTTTTGTCTGTTTTGAGTCGTCGAGTGTTTGGCCATTGGTCACCTTGGCTCTAGGGAAGCAACACAGCAGTCGGGGGATTTGAGGAGGTCACGTGGGAGCAGAGCCCCTCGGTGTAAGGGACTCACGGGGCTCACAGAGCGTTGGGTGGGCTTTCTGCTGGCCTGACATGTGGGCTGGGACCGTGGGGCCTGAGTGGGATCCAGGCCCAGCCGAGAACCAGGAATTCCTTGGGAACCGTGAGCTCTGGCGGCTTCCAGCCTGGACATGAGCCACAGTGAATTTATATACTTTTAATGCAAAAATGTCAGTTGGGGTATAAATACCCTTCGCCTTTCCCCAGATTTCGTCGAGTATAAACGTTTCTTATTGATGGAACAGAAAATATCCTTGGCTTTCTAAATTGGGAATCTCTAACATTGTAAAAACAGCCCCCTGGCGTTGAGCAGCACTGAGGGATCCCTCATTGACATCACCCAGCTGTGTTGGTGTCTTGGCCAGCGTCTGGTGCTGGCCTCACAGTGTCATCAGTTCTGGTCTGACGCCCTCCTCCCCAGCGCCAAGCCTGAGGCAAGGGTTAGGGTAGGGTTAAAGTTAGGGTTAGGGTAGATTAGGGTAGGGTTTGGGTTAAGGGTTAGGGATAAGGTTAAGGTAGGGTTAGGGTAAGGTTAGGGTTTGGGTTAGGGTTCGGGTTAGGGATAGGGTTAAGGTTGGGTTAGGGTTAAGGTTAGGAATAGGGTTGGGTTAGGGTTAAGGTTAGGAATAGGGTTACGGTAGGGTTAGGGTTAGGGTTAGGGTTAGGGTGGGTTAGTCTAGGGTTTGGGTTAGGGATAGGGTTAGGGTAGGGTTAGGGCAGGGGTCGGGCACCTATGGCTTGTGAGCCAGCTGTGGCTCATTTGATGGCTGCATCTGGCTCGCAGACAAATCTTTAATAAAAAAATTAAACAGGTTAAAAATATAAAACATTCTCATGTATTACAATCCATTCATTTCCTACCTCTCATGTTCATGGTTGCGGTGGCTGGAGCCAATCACAGCTGTCCTCTGGGACAACACCAAATTTTTATTGGATAATGTGTAATGTACACGGGTCATTGTATGGCTCTCATGGAATTACATTTTAAAATGTGTGGCGTTCATGTCTCTCTCAGCCAAAAAGTTTCCTGACCTCTGGGTTAGGGTAAGTTTAGGGTTAGGGTTAGGGTCAGGGTCAGGGTCAGGGTCAGGGTTAAGGTTAGGGTTAGGGTTAGGGTTAGAGTTAGGGTTAGGGTCAGGGTCAGGGTCAGGGTTAAGGTTAGGGTTAGGGTTAGGGTTAGAGTTAGGGTTAGGGTCAGGGTCAGGGTCAGGGTCAGGGTCAGGGTCAGGGTTAAGGTTAGGGTTAGGGTTAGGGTCAGGGTCAGGGTCAGGGTCAGGGTCAGGGTTAAGGTTAGGGTTAGGGTTAGGGTTAGGGTGGATTAAAGTTAGGTTTAGGCTGATATTTTGGAGAGAGATTAGGGTCAGGGTCAGGGTCAGGGTCAGGGTCAGGGTCAGGGTCAGGGTTAGGGTGGATTAAAGTTAGGTTTAGGCTGATATTTTGGAGAGAGATTAGGGTTAGGGTCAGGGTCAGGGTCAGGGTCAGGGTCAGGGTTTAGGGTTAGGGTTAGGGTTAGGGTTAGGGTTAGGGTTAGGGTTAGGTTTAGGGTTAGGGTTAGGGTTAGGGTTAGGGTTAGGGTTAGGGTTAGGGTTAGGGTCAGGGTCAGGGTCAGGGTCAGGGTCAGGGTTAGGGTGGATTAAAGTTAGGTTTAGGCTGATATTTTGGAGAGAGATTAGGGTTAGGGTCAGGGTCAGGGTCAGGGTCAGGGTCAGGGTTTAGGGTTAGGGTTAGGGTTAGGGTTAGGGTTAGGGTTAGGGTTAGGGTTAGGGTTAGGGTTAGGTTTAGGGTTAGGGTGGATTAAGGTTAGGGTTAGGGTTAGGGTCAGGGTCAGGGTCAGGGTCAGGGTCAGGGTTAGGGTTAGGGTTTAGGGTTAGGGTTAGGGTTAAGGTGGATTAAAGTTAGGTTTAGGCTGATATTTTGGAGAGAGATTAGGGCAAGGTTAGGGTGGGTTAGGGTTGGTTTCGCTGGTGTTCTGGGGAGAGGTAGGCTTCTGTCACAGCAATGGGCTCCGGTACAGTGAGATGGGGAAGGGGTTATGCAGAGGTTGGGTGGGTGACTGAGGTCACGGTCACCCTGACTGCTGGGGACCTGCTCAGAACCATCGCTCTGCAGGATGGGAGGCTGGGGCCCCTATTCCAGGGCTGCCATGGGGAGGGCATTCCTGCCGGCTGACTCGGGGCGGGGGCTGGGCTGCTATGAGGGGGACACGGTCGGCGCCCCCAACCACGTCAGGTGTCTCAGCATGGTCAGGGGCTCCCAGATTGCACGTGGGTTCTGCACCCTGATCCCATGTGGTCTCAGGGAGGCCAGGCTTGACCGCCCTCTGGGGGTCATGAGAAAGGCTGATGGCTCAGCCCCTCCAGCGGGAGTTGAGACAACAGGCCTGTCTTCATGACTGTCCGTCATCAGGGAGGCAGAAGGTGCGCAGAAGGTCAGTGGAGAAAGTTCACATATGGGCGCTGGGGTGGGGGAGGGCAGCACAGAGGACGTTTGACAGCTGTGTGTGACGTCCTCCTGACACCTGTGTGGAGCCCCGTCCGCTCAGGCGGAACCTGCGCCGTGTCCCAGGGGCCCCGTCTCCACTCAGGAGTTCCCTCCGCTCCTTGTTCCCTGCTCACCCGAGCTGCGTTGGGTCTCAGCACTGTCTTTTTTCAGCCCCGTCTTACGTTGAGGTGCCCGCTTTCTCTGCCATTCCAGGGGGCAAGGCACACGTGCCCAGGGTCTCACCCACCCCTCTGCAGCTCCCGAGGAGCAGAGCCCGAGGGAGGCTGTGTGAGACGTCAGCGTGGTCCCCTGACCCCGGCCGCGGTCCGCTCAGAGCTAAGTGAGCACCATCCCGGAGAGCGGACCGCCCGCCCCGTGGGGCCACCCTCTCCTGGCGATGGACGGCTGCTCGTGCCGGAGGTGAGGGTAGGTCAGCACCGGGGGCACTCCCTGGGCAGAGAGACGCGGAGACACGTCGGGCAGGTGCGGTGGCTCTGGTGGGAGGTGAGGGGCGGTGGGCAGAACCTGGCTCGCACGTCCCTTAACAAGCACCCGGGCTGCTGTGTTCTGACCCGGACCCGATGCCTCACGTGTTCCCACTGGTGCTAGGGGCTGGGGGGGTCGGGAGGGGAAAGCCCTTCCATGTGGCTGTGCCCTGTGCCCAGCCTTGCTGGTGGCCGGCGGTGGGGGGTGGTAACCACTCGGGACGAACAACGGACGCATTTCTCAAAGTGCACACCGCCCTGGTGGACACCTGGCCTTTGGATTGACTGCCTTCTTCAAGTGTGCATTTTTTAATTTAATAAAGAAGACAAAAAACTTGTTTTTAAATTTACATTTTTAAAAATATCTTGTTTAAAAAGGAGGGTATTTCCTGAGGTTGGTTGGGGACTGCCTTGCTTTCCTGGCGCACACTCTGCTTGTCTCGACGAAGAGATTAGGCACTGAGGCGTCATTGGGGGAAAATATGTGAAAATGCGGACTGGTCCTCCAAGAACTTGATCCGGGTCTTAGATTTCAGAAGATGTTTGTTCCTGTGGTTCCGTCTCTGACCCAGTTTCTGTATATGCTTTGGGGCTGTGGCGTGTTATCCAGAGAGGGCGTGGCTGGGCTGTGATGGGTCGCAGATGGAAGGACTGTGAGTCCTTTGATGCTCTTTTGAAATCCGTATTCGGCCCTTGCTGCATGCTCCGCTTTGGTTTTCTAACCTGTGCTGGTCACCTCGGTCCTGACAGCCAGGCTGACAGAGGCCCCGTAGCCACTTTGCAGAGCTGAGTGGGCACGGGGGCTCCTGAGGGCTTTGGTCCAGGAGGACTCAAGCATGGAAGAGAATTTGGACCCCCTGAAAGGGCCGACTTGGGAAGACGCTGACAAGCTGTGTTGTTCCCTCTCTGGCCCCTCTCACTGTTGCCGGGGTGAGAGGTTGCCGGGGTGAAGATCGGACCTCCGGGAAGGAGAATCCAAGAGGTCAGCTGGCCAGTGGTCCTGCTCGGGGACAGCTCTGTCTGCAAGGACACACCGAGGAAGGGCCAGCTGGGGACTATGAAAGAAGGGAACCAGCCCTTTGAAACACCACATGTGCGGTGACCGTGGTGACAGCATCGTGTTACATTTGCTCACCCCGCCTCACGCCGAGGATACAGGTGTCACAGCGTTCAGGGGCCAAGCCAGGGTCTGTGTCCACGTTCAAACGGAGTCTGGGCTTCAACACACGAGCTTGTCCTAAATATACACAGCTCCTCAGCACTGGGGGTGGGGGGGAGGCTTTGTTCTGTGTCCTCTCCTGAGACTCGCAGGGAAACTCTGCACCTGGCCTGACCAGGCGGTGGCGCAGTGGATAGAGCGTCAGACTGGATGCCGAGGACCCAGGTTCGAGACCCCGAGGTCGCCAGCTTGAGCGCGGGCTCATCTGGTTTGAGCCAAAGCTCACCAGCTTGGACCCAAGGACGCTGGCTCGAGCAAAGGGTTACTCGGTCTGCTGTAGCCCCACGGTCAAGGCACATATGAGAAAGCAATCAATGAACAACTAAGGTGTTGCAATGCGCAACGAAAAACTAATGATTGATGCTTCTCATCTCTCCGTTCCTGTCTGTCTGTCCCTGTCTATCCCTCTCTCTGACTCTCTCTCTGTCTCTGTAAAATAAAAAAGAAAGAAAAGAAACTCTGCACCTGGTCCGGGCAGGATGTTTAACTTCTTCCTATTGAACAGACGCGGGGGCTCTTCTTACTGCTGTCACGGAAGAAGGACAGGAGGAAGGAAGTACAACATCGGGACCCGGTCCAGCGTTCTACGCCCGTCCCCGGAGACGTCCTGTCTCACCGCAACCTGCCTCGCCTTGCGCTGTGGGCTTCGCGCTTGACGGCGGTTCTGTGTCTCGGAGTCGCTGGTGCTGGCGTTGCCCAGGACGTGGGGGGGGGGGCAGCTCCCGACCGCTTCATCTCGCGGAGCCGTTGGCACCGCTGAGCCTCGGTCCTCTCATGTGCTCAGAACGCCCGCACCACCGGTGGTTTTCCAAGTGGGGCCCAGGGCCCGACAGCATGGCGTCCGCCTGGGAGTGAGTTCACAGTGCGCATCCCAGGCCTCCGGGGCGGAGACCAGCCAGCTGTTTTAGCGAAACCCTCCAGGCAAGGAGTCTGATGGTGCTCATGGTGAGAACCAGGGCTTTACTCAGATTTAAGAAGTTACTTTCTTTTTTGAGGTTTCTGCTGCGGATTTGGCACTAAGCCTCTCTGGTCTTTTATGTGTCCAAGAAGAGAAAGGCCGAGTCCCTGTCCTCCATGTGGTGACCCACGGGCCCGTGGAGAGCAGGGAAGAGCCACAGGAAGTGCGGACACTCGCATGTTGTGTGGAGAGCCCTGCTTTCCACCTGGGGACCCGGAGGACCGGAGGCCGGGGAAGGGGTAGCGAGGGCCCTGGCGCTTTAGTTAGTACAGGGCAGAGCCGGAATGGAGCCGTGCCGGGATCCGGGGTCATCGCAGAAGCCCTGCGCAGGAAGGCTGCCTCACGCCACTGGGAGTCACTCTCTGAGAGAGAGTCAGAGAGAGGGATAGACAAGGGCAGACAGACTGGGGCCGTCTCCCCAGGTATCCAGGGGAGAGGATCACAGGTCAGAATCAGAGTCTCAGGACTTCCCTGGGAAGGTCTCCTTCACCAGCTGCTAAGTGGTCATCAAGACCTTGGAGTTCAGCCGCACGCCCGCTGATGGGGCCCCGTGCTGGGAGGTGGGTCCCACAGTGGACGTCTAGAGTAAACTCATCAGCCAGTGAGGAAGCTAGTCAACGCCTGGAGGGAGAAGAGTTTGTTTGTCTTCAAAGGGAAACAGCCCATTAGATGTTTATCGTCCAGTCTTCCCAGTGCTGGGAGGGTCGTTCTCGAGTGTCGTTTGAGGGGTGTCTTGCATGCACTCTGACTCCCAGTTTGAGATCAAGCAACAGCAGAAAGACACTGGCTGCACAGCCCGAGCCCGAGTTCCCCTGGGATTTATTGTTTTCCCCTCTGATGTTCGGGGCTGTCTACTTGTCAGCCGTTCTTAGTGACTCACCAGATATCCCACTCGGGTGGCCAGAGAAGCTGCTCGTCTCACCGGTGGCCGTGCGTTCCTGTGACTTAAGAACACGCACGTTTCTGGGATGACAAGGCCAGTCAGCTCCCACCCGAGGGAACATAAGCCCAGAGGAGGAGGAGGAGGAGGAGGAAGCAGCTCTCTGGCCACAGGTGTAGGCGTTCACAGACCTGAGCGAGGGCGCAGGCGACACACCTAGTACCTCCCGTGTCGCACACACAGACAGAAGCCTCATCCAGGGAGGAAGGACCGTCAGAAATGCGGGCCGCATGATGAACTACACAGTGCTAAGTGGTTCCGTGTCAGGTACCAGGTCGGAGCCCGCGGGTCGGGTAGAGTGAATGGACAGACACATCACGGAGGACTGCGGTGGGTGTCTGGTCATTTGTCACCGTCAACCCCTGCCCTTGGCGCTTCGTGTCCCATAGAAGAGCAAGGAAAGGCTATTCCTGTCATGTCCTCTGTGTGACGTTTGAAATGTGTCGCAACCCTGGGAAAGGTAAGCGACCCCGTTCTGTGTTCCGTGTAAAAGCATCTTGACCACACGCGTCGGGTGACGTGTCAGACAGTCGCGCTGGGCTGGGTCACCCGCCGCCCGCTGAAGTACTGTTTCCACGAACAGTTTCCCTGGTGCTGACTTCGCTCGCATTCCACTGCCAGCCTACCAGAGTCTCATTACCTCAGTTTTGTAAATTGGTCGTCTCTCGAGTTTCTTCTATGAACAGTGAAAAAGTGGGGGTCCGTGGCCCAGGTCCTAAGATCTAGCTTTGTCTTGAGTATCACTTGCATAAAATCTGGGGTGGGTGGGGTAGGGTGGGGTGGAAGTGGTCTCCCGTCTGCCGACGGAAGCCAGGGGAGCCTTCTCATTTGACCGTGGGGCCAGAACCAGGTCACGATTCCGACTCGATGACGTTGACCTTTGGGGCCACGTCGGCCTCCGTTTATAACCACAGCTCACACCTTCCTTGTTTCTCTCTTTTCTTCCTGGTTGCCTTCTCTCATGCCACCTGCTACCTTGGCCGGGGCCTCTGGCACCCAGCCACGCGCCCACGCGTGCATGCCCACTTCCTCGTGCCTGTGCCTGCCCTGCCCTGGCCCGGCTTTTTGCCGCCACCCCACCCCTTTCCTAAGTGAGGCTGGTGAAGAATTGGGGTCAGCACACTTTTCCTGGAAAAGGCCAGCCAGTCATGCTTTCGGCTTTGTGGGTCACACGGTCCCTGTGCCCTGGACGCACAGAGGAGCTGCGGACAGAATGTGAGCACACAGGAGTGGGGCTGTGTTCACTGTGGGTCACACGGTCCCTGTGCCCTGGACGCACAGAGGAGCTGCGGACAGAATGTGAGCACACAGGAGTGGGGCTGTGTTCACTGTGGGTCACACGGTCCCTGTGCCCTGGACGCACAGAGGAGCTGCGGACAGAATGTGAGCACACAGGAGTGGGGCTGTGTTCACTCTGACTCATTACAGGCACCGCGAGGGGAGTTTCCTGCAGTTTTCACTTCGCGAAGAACTATTCTTATGTTGCGTTTATCCCTGGTTATTAAGAAAAATAAATAAACGAACACTTTTTGTTCTTGGGCCATGCAAAGACAGGTGACACACTGCGTTTGGCACAGGGGCCAGAGTTTGCTTCCAGGACAGGGCAAGGATTTACGGGGCTCCACTTTCCCTGTACGACTGTGGCACTTCCGGGCACGAGCATTCCTGCCCAGGAGAGACTCCAGCCCGGATATTAGCAGATGCAGGGTGCGAGGGACCCTTTGGCTATTGGGTCCGTATGTGTCTACCACGGCGGCTTGGAAACCGAAGGAATAGGTGTAGCAGTTTTCTGGTTTCTCCAAAGCCATCCTAAAATCGCTTCCTCTCCACTCTTCAAGAATCTATGTGCTGGGTGAGTGAGTACATTGGGCCGCTGATCCCGTACTGAGATGGTTAGAGAAAAGGATGAAGTTCGGGGTGCTTGCTGACCTCGGGAAACCGTGGGGGTCCTGCCCCCGAGAGATCTGGCCCTGCCACGTGGGCAGCTCTTGCTGGGGTTGGCACAGGGCAGCCTGTAGGTGGACGTGAGTGAAGTGTGTACTGCAGCCCCCAGGGTGGGACAGGTCGTGAGCGTCTCCTCCTTCGGTAGATAGAGCGTGACAGTTCCCGAGGGCTGCCATCACAAAGTCCCGCAGGTTGGGTGGCTTAAACAACAGAGGTTCACAGTCTCACGGGTGTGGAGGCAGAAGTCTGGGGTTGTGGATCCTGGGGGGGGGGGCCTCCGAGTCTGAGGGAGCTGTGCCAGGCCTCTCCCCTCCCTCTGTGGGTTCACCGGCCGTCCTTGGCATTCTCTGGCTTAGCGCCCTGCCTTCATGTTCCCATGGCATTCTTCCTGGGTGTGTCAGCCTCCAAATGTCCCCTTTGTCAAGGCGCCAGCCATATCGGGATTAAAGACCCACCCTAATGACCTCATGCTAACTCGATTACCTCCGCAAAGACCCTGTCTCCAAATAAGGTCGTGTTCTGAAGTCCTGGGGGCCAGGACTCCCCATATGAATTGGGGGAGGCCTCGTTCCACCTGTATCGCCCAGAGAAGTGGCAGGAATGGCTGAGTGTCTTCTGGGTGACTGTCCTGGGATGAGACTTTAGGACAGAGTTGTCGTTTGTCTTTGTGTGACTCAAGTTTTCTCAGTGTCACGGGCCTCCGGTTGTTGGTTGGTCTGGGCAGGCTCGGCTCTCTGCACTGGTATCATCAGCGGGGATTTGTAAGCTGTAGTTAAAACCTCTGCTAAGGGAGGCTCGCAGGACAGACATGCCGCGCTCACAGGCTGTGGGGGAAGAGCCTTGTGGTGGAGACGCCTGTGGACGATGGCGTCTAGTCTTCCTGGTATTGCTTCTTCATAGCTCTGTGGTTCTTGGCGATTTCCCCCAAATTTGACCTAATGATGGCATTAGTGTTTTTGGACACACACACACACTCACTTTCAGGGGAGGAGGCATCTTGTAAACGTAAAGACTTTATGCTAACTTGGTGAACCCACACTAAATCCTGAGGGTTTGGGGGGAAAGGCATGGGGACTGGTGGGCCCACACGGTGTGCTGTGGCTCCCTTGGGAGACGAGCTTGGCTGGGAGCCCATGCCCGCTCTCCTCTCAAGAAAGCTGGTTTGTGTGCAGAAACCTGGGGCCCTCGGAGAGCAAGGGTATGGAGCTGGGGAGGCGGAGAGAGGCTGCTGGTCCTGTCCACCTAATCCACCCACTGTGCACAGCCCCACACCCTGTGTGCGCCCTTTCCCGTCCAGCATGACGTCATGATGCCCCGGTTCAGCCTGGTGGGGCAGCTCTGAGTCTTCCCATCCTGGGTAGGAGGCGTGATCACCTGATCACCCCCTGTCTGGGGACCCGCCACAGGGACCCGTGAGCAAACACCGCTCCGCTTCAGGCCTGGGGCTGTCAGGAACGTTCTCTACCCCCAAGAGTCCCGGAAGAAACGCGTGAAGAAGCCCGGAGAACTTGCAGGGCCCTGACCCCCAACGCTCAGACCCCTCAGCGCTGAAATCCGCAGTGAACGAGGAAGACGTTGGAAGTGAACGGCTCTTCCTAGAGTTAGAAACTGGGGGCTCTCCGGAGTTAAGATGGGCTCGCGGTCTGCCTGCAGCCATTAGCCATCATTTAGTTGGTGCCCGGAGACGGGCTTTGGCCAGCCTGGGGTGCGGTGGGCACTCGGGAGGGAGCCCGACGCGCCGGGCACACAGAGCGGACCTCTGCAGGGACTCCGCGGCCTCGCCGGCCCCCTGCCTGCCCTTCGTCCTCCGTGGGGGGGCTGGCGTAGAAGAGAGAAGGGCACCAAGTGCTGAGGCTGGTGCCCTGACTTTTGGGGAGTCACTTGTAAAAGCCAGAGAGAGTGCAGATAACCCCCACGCGTCCACTTCCGAGAGCCCCGCCCCCCGGTCTGCGGAGGGTTTCGCTTCCCCTGGTGCGTTCTTGGTTCCCTTTCCCCTTTTCCAGGTGGTGAGGTTCTCGGTTCCTTTTCCCCTTTTCCGTGTGATGAGGTTCCGGTTCCCTTTCCCCATTTCCGGGTGATGAGGTTCCGGTTCCTTTTCCCCTTTTCCGGGTGATGAGGTTCCGGTTCCTTTTCCCCTTTAACGTGTGATGAGGTTCCGGTTCCTTTTCCCCTTTTCCGTGTGATGAGGTTCCGGTTCCCTTTCCCCATTTCCGGGTGATGAGGTTCCGGTTCCCTTTCCCCTTTTCCGGGGGGTGAGGTTCTCGGTTCCTTTTCCCCTTTAACGTGTGATGAGGTTCCGGTTCCTTTTCCCCTTTTCCACGCCATGAGGTTCCAGGTGGTTCTGTCCAGGCACAAATCTCCGCGCGCCCCGCGAGCGCTCTGATGGATGCGTGCTGACGTCCCCAGAGTATCCTGAGCCGTCCCTGGGCCTGTGAGCCTCAGGGAGGACGCGGCCAAAGCAATGCGATGGGTGGACAGCGGCCCCTTGTTGCCTGTGTCTCAGACACCCTGTCCCCACCCCCATTTCTCCAGCTCCTTCGGGAGATAATCTGTTGTCCGTTGGAATGTTTTCTGGCCTTGTGGCCTTTTCCGTGGCGCTCACTGGCTCACTGGCTGTGGTGGAGCCCCCCCGCCCCCGCCCATGGGCTATCTCTTTGTGGCACCTTGGGGAGGTCTGTCTCTGCTTGGAGATCAGCTGTCCCCCTGTGTGATGGTCTTTTGTTCTGGTTGATTCTGCACCCACCCACCCACCTTTCTATTCATCGGGAGTTCATTTTACTGTTGAAGCCCCGGGGCTGGGGGAGCACAAGGTCCTGAGAACTGGTCAGCGGTCCCAGCATCTCGGGGGATCATCCTTGCCTTCTTGCCATGTTCACTGTGACTGCTGTGAAATGTTTACACGGACGAGGGAGGGGGGCTGTTCTGGGCTGTCTGTACCGTTGGGGTCCGGCGGTGGCAGTGGGGGGGGTGTGTGGATGACAGCGTTGCAGGCCGAGTGGCCTTGATTTAGGGAAGGTGTCCAGAGTAGCATTCCTGCCTCCCCGTGCACAGCCGGACCAGGTCCAGGGTCCCTCAGAAGCCCAGAAGCCCTCTATAACCCCGTTCAGATGTCAGCCTAGATGCGGGCAGCCAAGAGGGGAGACACGGGGTGGTGACCTTCCGTCTCGCTCCTCTCTCATCATCGTCAAGCCTGTTGAGGGCACCTGTCAGAGACCTGGGCTCGGCACTTGTCACGTTAGTGCCCCGCGACAGGAAGAACCTCTCCGTGACCCCGCCATGGGGGGAGGAAGCTCACTGCTGGGAGGCGACTGGAGTGTGTCTGTTGGGTTCAGCTGATCAGATTCTTCCATTGAGAAGAGGTGGAAGACCACCGTCTTTGCAGGGGTGTCAGCAGGTGGGGGAAGGCTCCTCCCTTGTGGAAAAAATAGCCCCCAAAAAGCCCTTGTCCCCTTGGGAAGTGGACAGAGGTCCCTGTGCAGGAGGAGGTCTGTTGGGGGCAGTGTTGGAACCGGCCCCGGGGGGAGGGAGGGCGGGGTGGCAGCGGAAAGCTCTGTGGCCTCAGCAGAGCCCTGTGAGACTCACAGGAGCTCTGCTCTGGGGCGTCCGTCAGAGTTATCCATAGTAGGGAGCAGGGGGAGGGTCCACCCTTTCCCCCTGCCTGGCCATGCCAGGGGGGGTCGTTCTAGGCAGGGTCCTGCCGGCCTCTGGGCGCCACCAAGAGCTGTCACCTGGTCCTCACCTGGCCACGTAAACGTACCTTCTCTAGGTGTGGGGAATCTTGGAGGGACAGCAGAGACATGCATGGGTGGAGCTGGGCGAGGCTGGACCTTAGGCCCGGCTCGTTTCCTGGAGGGGAGGCTGGGTCCTGGGGCTTCGACTCCGACGTCAGGGAGCTGGTGGCCCGTTGCAGGAAAGCGATGCACACAGGTGCGGGACTGAGTCGCCACGCCTGGGCCCGCTGCGTGGAGGGAGACAGCCGCGTCCTGATCAAGGTACATGGCCCTGTGTGCGGGAGCAGCTCAGAAGAGAGAAGCAGCTTCCGGAAGCTTCCAGCGGCGGCCCTGGGCCTTGAACGGCACAGCAAATGGGCGAACGTCTCCCTCTCGGCTCTGCCTTTCCAGGAAGGGCGGATGTCACCAGTGCACCTGGCACCAGAGTTTCCCAGAACAGCCCCTTACGTTCTGTGACTTCCCCTCCGTTGCTGCCCATGGAACATTCTCGCTCTACGCAGAACCTCAGAACCAGACAAGAGCCCGGGTTGGCTGCCCTGTGGTGTTTGCACAAAGGAGGTCTTACAATGGAAGAGGTTCTGAGCTCCCAAACAATGGCCAGCGGGGCGGAGATCGGAGCTGAGGGAGCTCTGGGTGGCCCTGTGGGAAGGTCCGGGTCACCCCCACCGGGGCTCTGGGGCAGCGTCTGTCCTCGGAACACAATAGCGGAAAATGTTCACAGGAAGCACTAGCCCTGTTCAGGAGGAATAACTGGAGGCAGTGGGAAGTCCCAGCAGCCAGGAGAGAGTCAGTGACATCCCGGTGGAATGTTCTGGGCTGTTTTCTGAGCCGCCCTTGTTGTTATTCCCCGGGCAGCTGAAGGAAACCCTCTTCTGTGAAGTCAGGGGTGGGGGAGATCACCTATGAGACCTGTGGCAGTTCTTTCTGTGTTAGAGCCTGCCCCCCCCCCCCGTGACAGGATTGAAAGGAATTAAAATGGACATTTGCATAACCCCTGGTCCTAGAGGGGATTTGAGAGGGAAGAGCTCGCTCTACCCCCCATCCCCACCCCCACCCCCCAGGCTGGCTGTTTCCTTTCAGGGTCTTGCTTGAAAAGAAAGGCTTCCCAAATGGAGTGGGCGGCTGCTTGAATTATTGGCGGTTTTCCTTTAACCACACAATCCTCTGTACCACGGGGGGAGAGGGGTTGGATCTGGTGCCATGTTCCTCTCTCCTCACAGGGCTTTGTTGGCCGGGGTCCGTCCACGCCGTGCTTTTAGGATCAAAAGAATGTTTGGGATGTCTTGAGGTGATGACCTGGGGTGGGGGGCTTTTATTAGTGACGTGAAGAATTTCGGGAGTGTTCTGGTCCCCTAACCGGGCAGGGCACGGAGGAGGTCTGGGAGGAGACTTCGAGGACTTCTGCTCAGGAAGCTGCTGCCTGTGGGCCTTGCCTCATAAGTGCGCCCCCCTGGCCCAGAGGAGGCTGTGGTCTGTCTGGGTGGCGGTGAGACCCAGTGAAAGGCAGCCACATTCCTAGCATTCTTTCGGCCTGGCGTTGGCCAGATGCTGGGTTTTTTTTTTTTTTTTTTTTTTTTTTTTTTATCTTTTTTGAAGTCAAACACAAGTATGCAGCCCGGTTCTCTCTAGATAAACCTGAGAGATCCCATCCCCTGAGAGATCCCATCCTGAGAGATCCCATCCCCTGAGAGATCCCATTCCCTGAGAGATCCCATCCCCTGAGAGATCCCACACCGAGGGTCGTGCAGCATGATCCCCCACAGTCTCACCTTCGGATCTGGGGCACAGCGTCCCCAGTGCAGGCCGCCTCCTGGGCAGGACGGGAGAGAGTGGTGGTGGGGGGGGGGGTCCTGCCTGGGGCCCCTCCCTAGCTCCAGCAGTTCCCTGGCTGTCATTGATGTGGCTGGTTTTTTCTGGCATCGAGCCGGACGTAGCAAGGCGCCTGGCAAGAGGAAGCAGGAGTGTGGGACAGGGCCTGGCGGTCTCGGGGGTCCCTTGTCCTCCATCCTGGCACCGAGGGCTCCCTGGAGAGGGAGGCCCACCTTCCCCTGCCTCCTTGGAGGTGGCCAAGTGGACCTGAGTGTCAGCATTGAAGGAGACCAGCCCTGGCTGTGGCGAAAACGGCCTCCTGACAGGTTTGGCCAACGTTTGTGGCTTTTTGTTGTTGTTGTTGTTTTTTACCCCAGAAACATAAATGCAGTGTTTTCTGCATGTTTCTTCATATTCAGGATTGGATTTGTCTCAAGTCCATTGTGAAATGGAGCCTCCCGGGGTTTCCACGTCTACGCCCAGAGTGTTGCTGGTGCCTCGTTGTGTGATTTGCATGTAATTCCTGCAGCTCAGAGGTCAGGGTCTTCCCCGGCCAGGGAGGCCACCGTTTATCACTGTCAGAAAGAGTTCCTTACGTGCCTGTGGGTACTGCCGCTCCAGACGGTGGACCAGCGAGCGGGCAGGAATGAGCAGACGCCCGTGCCCTTCACTTTGAGACCCCTACGGAGGATGGGTGTCACCAGAAGCCACAGAAATCGGCCCAACGGCCCCTCGGGGCGTGTGCCAGCTGAGTCTGGAGGTCCGTGGGGGAGGCCCCAGGCTCCTTCCCCGGGCTGTCCAGCTCGGGACTCTGCGGCTGGGCACCCTCCGCATGCCACGTCCTCTGCAGCCCCGGGACACTGCGTCCTGCTCACTTTCCAGATAAGAAATGAGGCTCAGCGAGTTCAGGATCAGAGGATATTGTTAATGAGTAGCAAGGACCAGGCCTGGAGCCACGTTGGTGTGCCGACGTCGGGGGGCTGGTGGCCCGTTGCAGGCAAGCGATGCACACAGGTGCGTGACTGAGTCGCCACACCTGGGCCCGCTGCGTGGAGGGAGACAGCCACGTCCTGATCAAGGTGCACGGCCCTGTGTGCGGGAGCAGCTCAGGAGGGAGGAGCAGCTTCCGGAAGTTTCCCTCACCCCTTCCTGCCGCCTCCCTCACCCGGTGCCGGGGAGGGCACAGGAGCTACGCGGGCAATGCCACCAAGGCCAGCGCTGGCCAATGGAAATGAATTTTGAGTCGCCAACATGAACAGGTGACTAACTCTTAGAGCAAAGAGAAACAGGTGAAATCACAGGGCCTTGCTTCAGGCAAAGATAAACCTTTCAGAAACCCACCATGACCTGTCCAGTGAGGAACTTATGATCAGATCACCCTGGAGCCCAAGACCCAGGAGAGGGGAGCCCCCCGCAGCCTGGCCTGAACCGGAGACGTTCCTCAGCCCCTTTCAAGACCTTTGCATTCAGACCGCCTCGCGTGTCGTCCGTCGTGGAACTAGGGAGGTCCTACGTGGGCAGAGGGACAAGAAAACTGCCCCCCGCCGCAGGCTGGGGGCAAGAATAGCGTTTGCGTTCTTGATAGAAACTTCCAGTTTTCCCCTTATAACGAGCCTGCCCTCTCGCTCTTCTGAAAGCAGGCTGCAGCGTGAGGACAGCGAAATGTTTTTAACATACTTGAGGCTTTGCCGGTAACAGGTGGGAATGAAGAATAAAGAGTCTGCCATTGTTCATGTCAAGTGCCTTCCAAGTCCTCTTGGAACAGCCGCGCTTGCCTGAGACTTAAAAAGAAATCTCCAATCTAATCAGAAACCCCGGTTTTCCTGTCTCTCTGGCTGGAGTTTCCCCCCTTTGTTAGCTCATTATTGAAAGTTGACTGGGCAAGCTGCCGTTGAGCCAGGGCAGAGGAGGGGCTGTGTGCCACCCTCGGGTCAGGAGAGTGGCTCCGCCCAGAGCCCGGGGCTGTGGTCTGGTTTCTAAACGTGCTCAGCACACTTTGCGTCCGTCAGTTTCCTTGGACCTCAGTTTCCTCACCTGCGGACGTGGAGCCGGCGTCTCCGAAGGTTCTCTAAGATAAAAAGAAATTAGGTAGGCACTCAGACTTGTTCGACAAAGATGGAAACAAAAACCCGGGAGAATTATTAGAGAGACTCAGACTGAGCATGGCAGGTTCCCCGAGGACCTGGGCACCGGAGTTTGAGAAATAATGCTGCTCTTCAAGAATTGTGCTTTTTTGCCGCTCACCCGGCACGCACCCAGCCCCCGCACGCACCTGGCACGCACCCGGCCCCCCCCCCCCGCACGCACCCGGCGCTCACCTGGCCCCTGCACGCACCCGGCCCCCCGCACGCACCCGGCCACCCGCACGCACCTGGCACGCACCCGGCGCTCACCTGCCCCCCGCACGCACCCGGCCACCCGCACGCACCTGGCACGCACCCGGCGCTCACCTGGCCCCCGCGCGCACCCGCCCCCCCCCCCCCCGCACGCACCCGGCCACCCGCACGTACCTGGCACGCACCCGGCGCTCACCTGGCCCTGGAATGGTCTCTGAGCCAAGGCTCCATGGTCCTGGAGGGACGCTTCAGCGTTTCCCAGCTCCCAGCATTCAGAAAGAGAGGGGTGGGGTGGGTCAGCCGTAGGCTGAGGCTCTGTGTTTATCGATCCATTGTGGGGACCGTCAGGGCTCCAGGGATGCCCAGGCTGGGGCATCCCTAGGTCAGGGAGTGATAGCCACTGGTTCTCCCAGGACAGGGAGTAGGTGGCATGCTTCATCTTCACCTGGGCTTCTATGGAAGCTTCCCATCCCTGCTCCCTTTCTCCTTCCCTCCTTCTGTCCTTCCGTACTTCTTTCTGACTTGGCCACAGCCGCATCATTTGAGGCAAACCATTTCACCTTTCTGGGATGTCCTTTTCTCCATCATTACTGGGGGGCCCCCGAACATGAGTCCAATGGCTTCTTTGTGGACAAGTAGTTGATGTGGCCAAGGAGGAAGGTGGCCCTGGCCCTGGCCCTGACATTTCTCCAGCACATTGCCCTCCTGACCTCAGGTCACCCCAGGGGTCCCAAAGATCCCAAAGAGGGGTTAATATGACCCACTGGCCAGAGTGAATTACTGGGGGCTCCTTTTTCCAAGCAGTGAGCAGCTGGCCGGGGCGGGGCTGAGCAGAAGGACTAACCCAGATTCTCCTGGCTTGTGTGCCGGCTGGTGTTTGTAGGATAAACAGCAAGCTGAGGTGCCCCTGACCTCAGCTGGGTGGACACAGGGCCTGCAGTCACAGGTCTGGTGCATTCAGTACCTCCGTCCACTCTGTCCTGGGGTGGGAAGGGACTCGCAAGGCCACTCAGCCACGTGTCACGTTCGGCAGAGGAAGCGGACTTAAATAACTGGTGGTGGTCCGAGGCCACACAGTGTCTTCCCGTGACAAGCCGCCATCCGCCCCCACCAGGTCCGGGCCGGCCCACTCGGCCGTTAGCGCCTGCCTGCGTGGTGTGTCTGTCATCCTGCCTTCTTGGAGACAGGATTACCTTTTCCTCTATCTCCCCCCCCCCCCAATCCATCCCCGGGCAGGTCTGGAGCCTGCGCCCCATAGACACGGCTCAATCCTTCTTTCTTACTTGTTGTCCTCCCTAAATCCTGTCGGCACTCGCTGTGCCTGCAGAGCTGGGGCGTATGCCCTCATCCCTGCCTTCAGGATTTTGATGAAATTTAAGAAGTGGTGCTCCATGCTCTGGGCCGGCCTGGGGATGTTCTTTGTTTAACGATGGAGGACAGTGGTCTGGGCCCATGGCCCTTTGAACGCAGTTTCTATCAACGACAGAAGAGATGTGTTTACACTGATGGACTCTTAGCAGGGGTCCTTGTAGAAGGCCTGCAGCCAAACCTTACAGATGCCGGTGGTTTTCTGAAGACGGGCCTGTGGCCCTTATCAGATTCCTCAGAGGGTCTGCGCCTTCAGAAAACAGAAAGCGTTCACAGCCCCTGACCTGGAGGAAGGCCCTGACCTGCAGGAAGGCCGGGGACCTGCTTGGAGATAAGGGGATGTGGAGATAAGGTAACCGCGTGGCGCTAACCCAGGGGCTGGGCATCTCCCCTCAGCTGGGTCGCGCGGCTTACCCACGATTCAACTTGACAGAAACCAGTCAAAACTCTTTTATTTCCTTCACCTCATTCCTATTTTTGTTTTTTGTGAAGTCGAGATGTTATTTGCTCATTTACGGAAGGGGGGGAGACCTGGCTTCTGAGAGGTTTCCTTTTTGGATTTTGTTGAACTTGGACCTACTCTGAATGAAACCTGAAACTCCAAGGTGCCCACCGGGTTGGTTTGTAGACCCCAGGGTCCAGGTCAAGGGGCAGCGTCTAGGCCGTCGTCTGGGGAGGTGACCGGAAAGCAGGGTCCTTCCGAATTGTCTGGGCTCTTCGTGGTGACACGCCACTGGAGGGATGGGTCACGTGTTGTTGGTCCACTTCCCCGCCGGTGGACACCTGGGCTCTGTCCACCTTCGGACTCTTGTGGAGAGTGTGGCCAGGCGTCACTCTGTCCTGGGGTCCTGACTGCATCCCGAGAGCTCTGGGCGAGCGCCCCGCTTTCGACGCGGCTCCCTCCGCCCACCCGTGCTGCCCCCAGTGTGTGTAACTCCAGGAGCCCGGGTGGACCTGGTGTCGAGACTCCCCCTTGGCGAGGACCGCCGCGGGTGACCGACCGTCACCGAGAGGCCAGTTTGGTGGTGTCCCCGTGGGCTCGTTCAGCTGTGTGTTGACACAGCGATGCCGGGAGCAGGGAGTGACCCCCAGGAAGTGCTGCTCACGGGGGGGGGGGGTGACAGCAGAGCTGCTCAGGTGTTTTTCAGGTGTGGCCCCGGGTCACCTGCATCCAGGATCATGCGGTAGCTGTGTTTTGAGAAAACAGCCTCCCAGGCCTCCTGGCTGCTGTCGGTCTGTCCCTTTGTTCCCGTCTGTCCCTGGCAGCCGTTCCGCACCTGCCGCAGGTGGATCTGAAGGACGAGCCGTGGAGGCCCCCTCGCCTCGCCCTGCAGCGTAGCTTGGCACTCTCCCCGGCCCCCCTGACCGTTGGTCCCTGTCTCTCCCAGGCTCCGTAACCGCTGCCCCCTTCCCCTCACCCCTCCTGTCCTGCACCCCACCCACACCCCTGTAGACTGTCCCTTCCTTAGGCTCTTGTAAAACGATGCTCATCTGAGCACGAGGCCCTTTTCCCGTCAGGACTCTTTAAGTGACAGCCTGTCCCTACCCAGCAAAAGTGCCCCCGCGGGGGCAGCGACCTGCCCTCCACAGACCCCAGGCTCCTCCGAGCTGGAGCGCCGGCACCCCGGTGGGTCCCTGACCTCCTCTGCCTCCGTGCGTCCGGCCCCCGGGCTGACCACTGTCCTGGCTCTGCCTGGTGCAGCATCCGTCAGAGGAAGCACATGCTCGCTGAGCTTCCTGGCTCCCGGGTGTGCAGTTGACTGCTCAGTCTTACAGGCAGATCGTGGGGTGGGGGAGGGAGAGACGGCCTGCTGGCTTTGGAAGGGTGGCCCACCCTCGGGTCGCCTTGTGCCCAGCCACTTCGCTCCCTTGCATGGCTTGGAATCCCACGCTCGTGTCCCTGGGTGTGGGGGGGGGGGCAGGTGCCCAGTGTCAGCGGAGTCTCTGCAGCTGTTCACACCCAGCCTTCTGGCTCCAGCCTCTAATCCTGTCCTGGGCCACGCGTGTGCAGGAAACCTGAGAAAGCTGTCCCCTCCAGACGCAGCACGTGCTGGGCGCCAGCTCTTCCCACCGGAAGGGAGGGCGGGGACAAGGACAGCAGGTGGCAGGTGGGGAGCCCAGCCTGGTGTCCAGTGTCTCTTCCTGCTTTGTTCCAGTAGAGTCCTTCCTCCCTCCCTTCCTCCCTTCTCTCCCTCCCTCCCTCCTTTCTCTCCCTCCCTTCTCTCCCTTCTCTCCCTCCCTCTCTTCTCTCCCTCCCACGCTTCCTCCCTCCCTCCCTCTCTCCTTCCTTCCTCCATTCCTTCCTTTCTGCCTCCCTTCCTCCTTCAGGAATGGATATGTTTGTGTTCAGAAAATCTCAGAAGGCCACTTGTAGCCTTGAAGGTATTGTACCTGAATTTGTGGGTTTCGGTAAAAATGGTGGATCAGTCAGGAATTTGTGGAGCCACCTGTTTACAGGAAGTGTCTTCCCTTTTAGCTGTAATAGAATTGTAACTGCTGCAGAAACATTCCAGACAGGAAGCCAGTGGGCCGAGGGCAGCCCAGGCTGCAGGGCGCTCGGACCCACCGTCTCTGGACTCCAGGACCACCTCACTCAGTGCTGTCGCCTGCGGGCCAGCGTCCGGATGGGGTGTGAGCTCGCCCCGGGACGGGAGGGTTGGTCTGTGCTGCCCGCCGTGGTGGGCGAGGTCTCACTGAGACCCAGCTGTGACCGCTCCCTGTCTGTGGCTGAGTTCACCTCTCAGAGGCAGAGCTGAGTGGTTCCAGCAGAGACCACGTGGCCGACAGAGGCTAAGGCGTCACTGTCTGGCCCTTTGGAGCCGGCAGGGGACATCTGGCAATATCTGGAGACATTGTTGGTCATCACGACCGGGGATGGCGTGCTGCCGGTGCCGGGAGGGTTGAGGCTGGGGTCCCTTCCCGCGGTGCCCAGAACGGCCCCCACAGAAGTCCTGGTCAACCCTGAGTGTCAGTCGTGCTGAGGGAGGCTGGGGTCCCTTCCTGCAGTGCCCAGAACGGCCCCCACAGAAGTCCTGGTCAGGCCCTGAGTGTCAGTCGTGCTGAGGGAGGCTGGGGTCCCTTCCCGCGGTGCCCAGAACGGCCCCCACAGAAGTCCTGGTCAGGCCCTGAGTGTCAGTCGTGCTGAGGGAGGCTGGGGTCCCTTCCCGCAGTGCCCAGAATGGCCCCCACAGAAGTCCTGGTCAACCCTGAGTGTCAGTCGTGCTGAGGGAGGCTGGGGTCCCTTCCCGCGGTGCCCAGAACGGCCCCCACAGAAGTCCTGGTCAGGCCCTGAGTGTCAGTCGTGCTGAGGGAGGCTGGGGTCCCTTCCCGCGGTGCCCAGAACGGCCCCCACAGAAGTCCTGGTCAGGCCCTGAGTGTCAGTCGTGCTGAGGGAGGCTGGGGTCCCTTCCCGCGGTGCCCAGAACGGCCCCCACAGAAGTCCTGGTCAGGCCCTGAGTGTCAGTCGTGCTGAGGGAGGCTGGGGTCCCTTCCCGCGGTGCACAGAACGGCCCCCACAGAAGTCCTGGTCAGGCCCCTAGTGTCAGTCGTGCTGAGGGAGGCTGGGGTCCCTTCCCGCGGTGCCCAGAACGGCCCCACAGAAGACCTGGTCAGGCCCCGAGTGTCAGTCGTGCTGAGGGTCAGAAACGCTGCTTTTTAGAAAACGTCTGCTGTTTCAGCTGAAGAATTGAGTGTTTGGGGGGGGGACTCCAGGATGAGTGGTTGTGGGCATGGCCTTCGCTGAGCACGGAGGGGGGTGCGGGCAGCCTGGGCTGGAGGGTGAGGCCATGGGTGGGAGCCTCCCGCGTGGGGCTGCAGAGACCGGGCTTGGGCATCGGCAGAGGCTGGGCAGCCCTTAGCCCCGGTCCTGGGGCCTGGCTGTGTCCAGGCCCCAAAGGAGAATGCCCCCTGAGAGGAGAGCGGAAGGATGGGGCTGAACACTGGGGACGCTGGACACCGGGGCGGGTGGAGGACGAGAACCATCCGAAGGCGGCAGGAAGGACCAGCGCAGGGGGCAGGAGGGACGGAGTCCGTGGTCAGGAAGCTGCCAGGTGAGAAATCACAGGCGCTCACCCTGAGGACAGGGGGCCCAGGGGGTGCAGCTGCAGGCTGGGGAGCCGGCCCCGCGGGAAGGGGCCTGGGGGGTGTGGCTGCAGGCTGGGGAGCCGGCCCCCGCGGGAAGGGGACTGGGGGGTGTGGCTGCAGGCTGGGGAGCCGGCCCCCGCGGGAAGGGGCCCGGGGGGGGGGGGTGCGGCTGCAGGCTGGGGAGCCGGCCCCCGCGGGAAGGGGACTGGGGGGTGTGGCTGCAGGCTGGGGAGCCGGCCCCCGCGGGATGGGGACTGGGGGGTGCGGCTGCAGGCTGGGGAGCCGGCCCCGCGGGAAGGGGCCCCGGGGGGTGCAGCTGCAGGCTGGGGAGCCGGCCCCTGCTCACGGGGCTGCTGACTTCCTGCAGAGGACCGGGCCTGGGAGAAGGTGTCACCAGCAGTGACCTGGACATCTGGTGGGAGCTTGAGGAGATAAAGCGGAGGACAGAGCACCTGAGGTGGCGCCCCCGTCCTCCTCGGGGGACCTGCTTTCTCCCCCTGGTCCCTTTTCCTCGTTCTCCATCGAAATACTTGTCCCTGGTTCTTCACAGGCAGAGGTGGGTGGAGGCGAGTTCTCCCGGCCGCCCTGGGTTCCACGGTGCCCTTGGGCTCCAGGTCACGCTGGCTCCCCCCCCTTCCCGTCCACGGGCCTCTCCTGACGTCACGAGGCTGCAGTCAGAACTGTAGGGAAGCAGGCCGTATTCTCCGGTTCGTTCCGTCCTGCAGGAGACGTTCAAGTGCATTGGGTCTTGCCTGGTGCTGACGTGTAGGAGAAGCTGTGAGAAAACGGGGTGATTCACGGAGGGTTACTCATCTATGCTTTGGTGTAACAAAAAACAATAGGGGCCTGATGTTCTGATAGCCCTGAGGGTGGGGGGGGGTCCTCCAGGCTCCGGTCACCAGGCGCCAGGCCGGACAGGTGGAGGGACATCTCGCATTCTTGGAGTTTGTCTAGATGCGAGCTGATCCGTCTGGTCTTGGCGCGGGGCTCTGGCCATGGGCCCTGGACCCACTGGGCCCCGCCTGTCAGCCGTTAGGAAATCTTGGTCAGGTTTCCTGGCCTCTCTGCACTTTGGTCTGTAACACGGAGTTAGTCATCGTGTCCGTCTCACAGAGGGGCTGGGACGTCCAGGGGAAAGAGCGCCCAGAAAGCACCTAGGACAGTGCCTGACACACCCTCGATGTCCAGCAGATGTTGTTGGGTGTCCCAGGTTCCTGGGTGTATCCATTTCCCAGAGACGTGTAACAAGTGACCCAGAACTGGGCAGCTTAAAACAATAGCAGTGTATTCTGCCGCCTTCCGGAGGCTCCACACGGGGAACCAGGGTGTCTCCAGGGGTCTCGGTCCCTCTGAAGACTCTGGTATGAACCCGTCCTTGTTTTTCCTACTGAGATCTTGGGGTTCATTGTGTGGTAGCCTCGTCACTTCAGTCTCGGCTTCCTCTTCCCACAGCCACCTTCCCTCTGTGTGGCTGCGTCTCCACGTCTCCCGACAGAGACACGGTGGTTGGTTGGGTGGAGGGCCCACCTGAGTCCAGTGTGACCTCATGCTAACTTGATCGCATGTGCAGATCCTGCCCCTGTGGGCTGCCTTGTCACGGTCTCCATTGCGGTCCCTGCCCGTGTCTTCAGCACGCCCGCCCGCCCGCCCGCCTGTGGGAACGGGGACAGTCTCGTCCTCCTGCGTTCTTCCGCAGCTCACAGTGCTGGGCGAGCCCTCGGTACCCGTGTGGTTAGCGACTGAGATTAAGGAAGACGGCGCGTCTGATGACTGTCAGGTGTCAGGACGAACCCCTGCCCCGTTCGGGTCCGTGGACAGAGGACGTCGGGCTTCGGAGAAGCAGCCGCACTCGTGTGCCGTGACATCAGAGCCAACCCCGAGCCCTTCGTGGGCTTAAGTGCTACTTATCGAGTGACTGTCACTGTGCCAGGTACCGCAGGGGGTGCCAGGGATGTTGAGAGACGGGCGCCCCTCGCTGACCCAGAGCTAATGGCCTGGCTGGAGAGGCGCAGTTAAAAAGCAGCGGACAGCCAATTCATTAGGTCCTGTTGCAGGGTGCCTGGGGGCGCCGGGGCCGGTGACCACATATGTGGCATTGACTCAGAGGGAAGCTTATGATGCCCACAGGACTGGACCTCCATGGACACTGGCAGCTGTCCTTCTGCCCTTGCGTGGGGTCACAGGGCATTGGCAGCTGCTGGGAGCACCCTGGGGGAGCTGTCCGGGCGGGGGCAGCAAAAGCAGTAACTGTGACAGAGGTTCCTGCCTCTGGGGGTGCGTAGTCCGTGGTCCCCCTCTCCCCGCCACATCACAGCACAGTTTAGTGATTGACAGCCTCAGTGAGTGGCTCAGGGTCCTCACCAGACGGCTTGTCATCTGCGGAGGCTTGTTTGTGCCTGTTGAGTGGGGTGATCGTTACGGACGGGGTCCCTGCAATTCTTCTCATGGGAGCAGGGGAGCAGCCAGAGTTACGGGCCAGGTTTTCCCCTTGTTCTCTTGCACGTGAGTGTGTCTACATGTGTCTCTCTGTGTATTTCTCTGTGTATGAGAGTGTCTGTCTGGGTGTGTTTCTATGTGTGTGGTTTTATGTGTCTGTGTCTTACACAAAATTCCAAACTGTGGTTGCCCCCTCGTGTCTATGGGGCACGTGACCGACTTCACTGGGAACAAGCGTCTTCCTTTCACAACCAGGGGTCCGTGTGCCCACAGGCCTGGCCCCATCCCGAGCCTCACTCCCAGTTTCCCTCGCCGGCCTGGGTCCGCACCGGGTTCTCTTGCCTCTCAGGACACAGTGAGCTGCCCTGGGTGCCTGGCCGGTTACTCCTGTGGTCCAGCTGGTAGGTCATCACAGGATAAACCCCAGTCAGACTCACGCCCAGCGGAGTTCTGTGGGGTCAGTTCTGCACGCGGGGCAGTGAGGCCTCTGTGTGGGCAACTGTGAGCACGCCAGGCCCTGGGGTGGAAGGGTCCCCGGATTCCGGAGGCCACAGCGGGCTGCTTGTTACGGGGCCCTCCGTGCGGGCTCCGGGGGTCACTCAGGACGGCGTTGCTCGTTGAAGAGAAGAGCTGACATCCCCCGGGGGCTCCAGCCTGCAGCCGGTGGGGGACCCGTCACTCCCACCTGTGCGGGCTCGGTGCACAGGTGCACGGCCACAGAGGAACCAGGCCTGCCGCGTTGAGAGTGCTGGCTCGAGAGCTTGTGTGCAGTCACATCTAGAAAGTGCCGCTGCCCTTGTTGTGGGTTTGTGATGGGGTCAGGTCGGAGTCATGACTGCAGAACTGTGCAGGGGCATCCGTGCAGGGTGGCCCAGTGGGCCAGGCCTGGCAGGGGCAGAGGGAACCCTCCGGGCAGGGGGAGCAGCACGCCTGGCTGAACGTGCTGAGCTTGGGTTTCTGACGGGCGGCTCAGCTGACGCCAGCAGCACCCAGCAGCACCCGACATAAGGGCTGCTACGGTGGGGGGTTGGGTGGGAGACAGCGGGCCTGATGAAGCAGATGGCAGTTGGGCTGCTGAACGAGTGGATTTTTCTGCAAAGAACGAGGATATGCAGACTGGGGGGGGGGGGTGCAGGGCCTTGGAGAAGGGCTGCATCCTCACAGGGAGCGAGAATTGGGTTGGGCCTCAGGGAGGCTGGGGGTGGGGGGACGTCTCAGACCACCGTCTGTGTTGGGGCCCAGAGAATGGGGTCTGGACTCCCTGTGTGTGTGGGCAGCTGGGCGAGTCCAGCCTGCACAGGCAGGCAGTCAGTCTCCACCCCGTCTGCCAATGAGAATCAGGAGAATCACTGAGGGAGGGCTTTTTAAAAGTGAAAGTTTTGTCTAAAAGCTTCCCCAGGTGGTTGTCGTAGAAACCAGGGTTGAGAAGCTCTTAATTGGGGGAGTTCTTCGGGGCACAAGCATGTGGGCACGGCCCGGAGGGTGGAGACAGACCTGAAGGTGACCCGGGACATGGGAGGGGGAGGAAACAGAGAGACAGACAGCCGGCACTAGCCAGAGCTCAGATCTGAAGGGTAGCTACCAGCACGGGGTAGCCCTCACCCAGGACAGCGTCCTCAGACCTCGACAGGGTCAGTCTGCCCTCCGGGGACACTGGGCAATGGCTGAAGACACTTTGGGGTGCCTGGGAACGGGGATGCCCCTGGGTGCCGCCAGGGGCAGCAGGACATCCCCCATCCGGAAGTGACCCATCCGGAATGCTCACGGTGCCGAGACAGGAACCTGGCCCGGGAGCTGCCCCTGGCACTGCCCTGGGCACCTGGCACGTGGCGGCAGCGTCTGGCCACAGACTTTGAGGAGGCAGGTAGTGTCATTGTCCCCATCTTACAGATGAGTCATGGAGGGACCGAGAAGATGAGTCACGTGCCCATCTGAGGCGTTTCAGACCTGGAGCAGAGGGGCACCGCTGACGAAAGGGTAGGGTCGTCGGCCTGAGGAGGTGGTGGCTCTGGTTCTCAGTGAAGGTGGACGCCTCCAAGTAGAAGTGCGGGGAATTTGTGGTTTATAGGAGCCTGAGTTCGTTTGGGTCCCAGCACATGGCTGTTTGGGGGACACCGTGCTGTGCCCACGTGTCCTTGTTCCACAAGTAAGACAGTGAAGAGGGATCATCGTTAGAGGCATCGGGCTTCCCTGGTCTGGCAGATGTCCTACAGACAGAGGCTCAGAGAGGGTAAGTCACCCGTCCCAGAGTGCACTTGAAGAGGAGGATGAAGACAATGGTGACATTGTAATAACTGACTAAGGATCAGGTGAGGACACCGTACCCACGCCAGAAGACCAAGCAAGCGGGGACGCAGGGGGCAGAGCGGGGCCTTCAGAGTCTCGGCAGTGGGGCGGCGGGCGGCGTGATCGGCATGCCACCCTGCCGTGCATCCCTGTCTGTGGGTGCGGGGAGGAAGCCGCCGCTTACCTGGCAGGCTGCCGAGAGGGTTGGCCCCCTGGGGAGAAGGTGGCAGGTAGCTATGCCACAGAAACATCACGTGGTCCCCAAACAGCCGGTTCCTCTCCCCTGGTCTTTGTCCAGAGCGCTTGTCTCCTGATGCGTCCGTAAAGGTGAGGCGCGGTTTGTGCCAGAGGGTATGTGAAAAGCCTAAATGCCAAGGAAGGGGCTGTCTGACCTCCGGCCTGCGCTCTTCTGCGCGTCCATCCTGGGGTCAGCTAGCCCTCTCTCCCCCGGCGGGGGGTCCCCTCCCGTCTTCGCCGCCACCATCAGGCGGCACCTGTGTCTGGAGCCATGCTCAGGGTCCAAGCCCATCCCGGACGCCGTCCCCAGCCTTCTCTCGCCCGCCCTCAGCTTCTGCAGCCGCCGGGGACTCCCCGGTGACTCCTCAGCGAGGTTCCGCCCCTGCGCCTGCTCTCAGTGCTGTGACCGCACGGGGGTATCTGCTTGAATTGCTAAGTGTCTCCTTCGTTGGTGCAGATACTGCTGCAGACTGTCTGGGTCCCCCCCTCCCCCAGCTCCCCAGAAGGAACTTCTCAGTGCTGTCTCCTGAGCTGCAGGCCAAGCCCGCCCGGCCCGCCCGCAGCGCAGGGGTGGCCTCTGCTTTGTCTGCCCCGCCTCCTGCCTCTGCTGTTCTCACGGTTTGGGCACGGTCTCAGTTCAGCGCACCATTCGGGCAGCTCCAGCGACTTGTTCAAAGCCCCCGTTGCTGGGCCACCGCTGAGGCGAAGTTCCTCGCTTTGCAAGGTGACGTGACAGGATTTCCACAGAGAGCTTGGGGTGTAGAGGCGGAGGTACCCCACTGCCTGCCGACGCCTGACTTGCCCGCCAGGGACGTGGTGAGCAGCCACGGGCGGGTGGGGGGCACTCGGTGGGGATCTCGGGAAAGAACGTTCCGGTTGCTTGGGAGCAAGATCGCGCATTTACGGGAGACGCCACGACCCTCCGTGCGGGAGCTGCACTGCCCTCTGCTCCTCGGAGTTCCGGCTGCCTCAGAGGTGGCAGAAGAGAGCGCTGGGAACAGGTGTGACGAGAAGCAGGTGGACACACCCGCCCCGCGCCGTGGAGGGGAGGGAGCCTTTGAGGGGACGACTCCGTGTCCAGACCCTTCAGTTCCCCCCGTCACAGGGGTGGGGGGCGGCGTGTTCTCTTCAAGCTGGGTGGCTTCAAACTACAGATCCGTTCTCACGGTGCCGGGGGTCCAAGGTCAAGGTGCGGACATCCCGCAGAGCTAGAACTGATGGGTGTCCGGGACCGCCTGACGCGAGGGCGCACGTGAGGCTTCCTGGCAGAGACCGTAGGCCCCCCGAGTCTGAGGCACCCCTGTCTCTTCACGGAAAGGGTTTGCCAGGCCCCGGGACCCACTCTTCAGTAAACAGAGACTCGCTATGTTGCTGGAAGGAAAGCAGAACAGTATGAGAATGTCAGTCTGTACCAATGCCGTGTCACCAAAAGCCTGGTGGGGCTACTTATTTATTTATTTATTTATTTATTGGGGTTATTTATTTTAAAGGAAGGAAAAGGTGGGAAGATACTTGATTAAGTTATTCTGAAGTTCATTGGGAAGGAAAAAAATAATGTAAGTGTAAATAACAGAGAGGAGACTTGGAAACAGAACGGGTCATGGTAATGGGTCCTTCTGCGTAGCCCAGTGGAGGGACCCCTTAGTTAAATAAGGGCTGGTGTTGTTCTGAAAATAGCCGACAAACAGCACAGCGGAGGCCAGAGTCCCAACCCCAGTGTCCACGCACACTGAGAACGCACTGAGATGGCATCACTCGGGAGGGGACAGATTGTCCGGGAACGACACAGGAGAGTCGCACTCTGCTGTCTGCTTGTGAAGCGCGGAGCGGAGCGGTGAAATAACCACTTCTCACGTTCCTGTCGGTGCACAGACCGCATTCTTAAAGTAAGGAAAACAGACTCGACTGTTCATCCGATGTTGTGCTTTCGGGGGCGGGGGAGGCCCTTCTGTGCTTGGCGGCGGGATGACGAAGGGAAGCTTGATGGGGCGGCGTCACGCAGAGTTTACGCCGTGCGCCAGCGGATCGGTGCTTGCAGGACTGAGGGAGTCGAGGAGGTATTGGCCGCTGGTAAGGTTGAATTGAACACCGTCGTGGGAGTAAAGGAACCGAAAGGATCGTCCCAAAGCCAGGAAACGAGAAGTGTCGCTATATGAGAAAGTATCAGAGTCGTGGCCAAAGGCGCGCGAATTTAAACACTGGTGTTCTCTTGCCCCCACGTCAGGTCAGCCAGGCTTTTGCGCGGACCGCTGACGGAGGGCGGGCAGCGGGCACCCACCGCTGTTGTGAGCAGAAATTGCTACAGCGTCCGGGAACCTGTTCGGCCGTCCCGCCAGCTCTGCTAGAAGGTCGCCCTGAGACAGTCACCCAGATGGCTGAGGGAGAGGGGGTGTACAGACGGCCACTGGCCTGCCACGGACGGCAGCGGGCGTTGGGAAGCTGCCCGGATCAGCAGGGTCCGGGTCTCTGCAGAACCAAAAAGAAGGCCCGGGTGGTCTGTCTGGACAAAACGTGTTTCCCAAAATATCTCAAATCTCCTTTTTACCAGGGACAGTTCCGTACCCACATCCAGTCCGTGTGGGCGTTCTTTGCCACAATACCAGTTCTCAGACACCAGCTGGGTGTCCAACGGTCCAGCTCGGTTCTGACCCGATCTACCTGGAGATGGTGTCAGACCCCGCAGGTGGAGGGTTCGGCCCACAGGACTGTCCCCTGACCCCACCCACCCCACCTTACTGTAAAACTGGTGAGTTCCTGTTCCTCAGTGTCCCGTGGTGTGGATGTTCCGTCCTGTGAAGCCTTAGGAAACGACGTTGAGTGGTTCTCGGACGCCGGGGGCGAGGGAGCACCCTCCCGCACCTGCCGTGAGCGGGGCTGCGGCCGCGGCACCCAGGCTGCGTCTCGGATTCCCGAAGGACGTGCACCGAGGGGCAGCCGCCTGGAGACGGTGTAAAAGGAAGGTGTGCTCCCTCGTTTCCTTACTAGAGGCTGGTGATGAAGCTGTACAGTGTCGTCACTGGCTTATTGCCCTGGATATCTCGGTTAGCCGTTTACGGACGCGGTGTACAGTCAGTAAAGGAACTCGTTCCTTCGTCCCCAGAATCCCGCTGGCTGCTCACTGGGCTGGATCCTGCCGGGTCCTCCGAAAGCTGGTGGATGGCCCCAGACTGGTTGAGAGGCAGGAGCACGCCAGTAACGTCAGGACAGGGACACGTCAGGACAGGGACACGTCAGGAGCCGTGGCCTCCTCGGTCCTCTCTCCTGAGCAGTCCTGGCGGGCCCGTTGACCGTTCGGGTCAGGATGGCATGCGTCCCCTTGCGTTGGCTGGTGATGGCTTGGTTCAGCGCCGGAGCCTGTGTGCAAGGGCTGTCACGCATCCCAATGTCCCTTTCCGTGTCAGCAGCTCCCGCCCCGCCGTGCATTCTTGGTGTTAAATTCCTGTCGGTGGGTGTCATTATTGAGGGCAGACCATTGATTCAGGCAGCGTTAGCCCTTAAATCTGCCTCCCCCACCCCCAGGCTTGTTTGATTCCAGTGTTTTAATCTGAGCCTCATGAACAAACCTCAGGGAAAACCGCTTTCGGTAAAAACCCGGACAAGCCTCAGTTTTGTTATCTGTGCAATGGGTGGCACTGGCTAGATCTGTGTTTCTCAGAGCGGCATCTAAGCTGAACTTAAAAAATAAATGAATGTTTAAGGTAATGTATGCGTCCTCGACAAGATTTAAATCAGCAGTCTGTCCGGCCAATAGACTAGCTTCCTCTTTAAAGTGACGGAAAGCTGTTTCAACATATCCGTCCTGAGTAAGCTTAACTTGCCTTAAAGGGAAAGAGTAAGTAATATTTGATTCTTTCTCCTCCCCCCCCCCCAAGGGCCACAGGAAATCAATGACTCCTGTTTGGGAATCACAGGGCCTTCCAGGGCTGGTGTTTTGTGGTCTTGCTGGACGGGTCAGGCGGTCTGCAGCCCCTGCCCAGCCCCTTGAAGTGAATGGGCTTCTCTTCTCATCCCCGTCTGAACTCGTTGAGAGAGAATGACGCTTTCTCCTTCTGGTCGCTGGCTGCAGACCAGAAGTATTTCTGGTCTGGAGGGGTGATCACAAGATCCTCCTTTCCAGCCCATCTGCTGCCAGCTCTGTCACACGGGCGGGCTGACCTTCCCCTGTGACTTGGGGTGGCAGACCACAGACCACCATCGTGATGAATGTCCCCGCCCAATCCCACGCCTGCCGAGCAGGTGACATGCCACCCGTTGGTTAGACCTTGAACTCCTTGCCGTGTTCGGCAGCAGGGGGATGGACGGATGAACAGGACCCACCGCAGCACACGTGGTGGGACGGGCCAGGGAGCTGTCTGGGCGTCCGGTCTCCTGCGTGCCCAGAAGACGTGGTGGAAACCCCACGCCTTGCTCTCCTGTGGGGGTCAGTGTCGTGCATGTTGTTGTCCCAGCCACATGGTGGGCGGTCGAAGGAAGGGGCCGGGCCCTGCATTCCCTGGTGTCTTTGCTGGTCCGCAGTGTACTGGGTCTGAGTGTCCCTTCAGCAGGTGCCACCGAGCACCACCTTGGGCCAGGCACTGTGTTTGCTGCTGGGGAAGCCAAACAGTAAGGCAGAGAAGCCAAGTGTCCAGATGCCCAGGAAAGGCGTGCGGTCAGGGGACTAAGAGCATGTGCAGAATCCCGGCTGGGACACTCGAGATAAAGTGATGTCAGACCCTGGCCGGTTGGCTCAGTGGTAGAGCGTTGCCCTGGTGTGTGGAAGTACTGGGTTCAATTCCCGGCCAGGACACACAGGAGAAGCACCCATCTGCTTCTCCACCCCTCCCCCTCTCCTTCCTCTCTGTCTCTCTCTTCCCCTCCTGCAGCCGAGGCTCCACTGGAGCAAAGTTGGCCCAGGCGCTGAGGATGGCTCCATGGCCTCTGCCTCAGGTGCTAGAATGGCCCTGGTTGCAGCAGAGCAATGCCCCAGATGGGCAGAGCATCGCCCCCTGGTGGGCATGCCAGGTGGATCCCGGTCAGGTGCATGCGGGAGTCTGTCTCTCCCCCTCCCTGCTTCTCACTTCAGAGAAAAAAAGAAAAAAAGATAAAGCAATGACTGTCCGGGGAAGAGACAGGTGCTCCCGGATTGCTCAGAGCGGACGGGGAACCCCATGCACAAAGGTGTTATTTGGCGGGCTCCCTCTCAAATGGGTCGGTTTAATGTCGCAGAAATTGGGAGGCCTGTTAGGTCTTCAAGAAGGCGGGGAGGGGAGAAAGAACGCCAGCGTTTGGGAGATGGCTGAGGGATGCTTTGGAAACCAAGTCAGAGGAACAGAAAACGTGACACAGACATGGACGGGGGCTCCTGGTGGGGGTGTGGGAGGGCAAGCAGGAGGTTGGGATCGCCGTCCTCAGGCTTGGGGGGTGTAGCCTCCAAAGAGCCCGAGTTCATCGGCGTTACCTGAGGAGAGGAGAGGACTGGTCCCACACGCCAGGACGAACAGTCCCCAGCGGGGTGGCCAGTTGCCTGCAGGGACGAGGCTGGGCAGTAGGAAGCTCAGGGGTCAGAGACCTTCCCCAGCCACCCCTCCCTGCCCCCTGCCCCCTGCCCACAGCCCTCTGGTTCTCCGGACCCGGGTTTTCTTACTTTCACAGGCCGGTGAAAATACCCCAGGTCATCGTGCCAACCCCCAGGCATCACGGTGCCCACAGTGAAAACCGTGAGTGAGAAGTGTCACTCGTGTGGCCCCGCCACAGCGCCAGGGTTTCTCCCACTGTCCCCGTGGAGCCGGTGGGTGGTGTTGGGTCGCCCGCTGTGGGGGGACAGATATGGACGTGAACGGGTGTGGAGCACAGAACCTGCCGGCTCCTCTGAGCGCCACGACCTCTCAGACACAGTTCCCTGGACACGGCCGCCCCGCCTGTCCTCGCTCTGCCGTCTGGACAGAGCCCTGCTCCTAGTAGACGGACGCTCACGGGCCGCTGGCCGATGGACAGAGCCCTGCTCCTAGTAGACGGACTCTCAGGGGCCGCTGGCCGAGGTGACGCGGTGCCTGCCTGGGGCAGGACGCCTTTCTGACTCAGACCCGGACACGTGGTTTTTGCACACATGACTATGCCCAGGCGGCCTGTTGGTGGTGGTGGGGCTCAAACAGCGGCTGCTGCCACCCCCCAAACTAAACTCCATGTCGAACCAGGGTGGGGTCCACTGCGGACGACACAGGGAGTGAGGCCAGTGTGCCCGGGGACCCTCCGATGGGGCGTGCCCTCCCGGGGCTGCGGGGCGGCCGTTGGCCCCGCGCTCCCAGCGGACACGGCAGGGCTCCAGAGGTGAGACTCCCGTCAGCGGGAGGAGAAGTCCCCCAAGCTGGCGGGGCGGCGTCCAGTTTCGGTGCGGCTGGCCCTCTCTCGTAACCGGAGCCTCTGCCTGCCTCCCTTGCCAAGGGAGCAGCAGCCGGGAAAGGGGACACCGGTCACGTGTTGGCTTTCCACTTGGGCCGTTGCCCAGACCCGCGGGGTCCAGGGTCAAGAGGCGGAGGAAGCTGGGGTGCTGTAGGATCAGCCCCCTCCAGGGCTCTCCGTGTGCAGGAGGGACGTGGGGACATTCAGAGACCACCAACCCTCCTTCTTCTGATCTCAGTGTGACTCCATGGAGGCCAGGTGTCCCCTGCGTGGCCGGTCAGGAGCCCGGGACGTTGGGGTGCAGGCAGCCACGCACCAGGGGACAGGTCAGCTGGGGAGAGGTGTCTCTGGGTGGTTTGGGTCCTCCGGGACCAACGTGCTGGAGCTGCTGCCGACAGGGCCTGGTGACTTGCGTCACCGAGAGTGGGCCGAAACTTAAACTTTCTTTTTAAACCCGGAGGAGATGTGATTAATCAACATGACACTCCTGCCCCAGAAATTACAGTTGGACATGGAGAATGAGTCACCTTAAGGCAGGAACCAGAGCCGGCCTCCTGCAGGCTGCTCCCATCTGCCCGCCATGGTCGGGTCCCTGTGAGCCCTGCCCATCCGTCGCTGTGCGCACCCCGGCGTCCCGCGTGGGGCACTCGGCACCCCAGAGATGCCCGTGATCCGTTGCTGTCCCTGGTCGTTTCGTGTTCCTTGTTCCCAGGACGGCACCTTGGCAGGTAGGCGCCCACAAGAAGATTCCGGGCTGGGCCGTCTGAGGAGTGGCGGCAGCACAGCCTCGGGGCGCGTGGGGGTCACGAGTGTACCCCCAGAGTCAGCCTCGGGGGCGCGTGGGGGTCACGAGCGTACCCCCAGAGTCAGCCTCGGGGGCGCGTGGGGGTCACGAGTGTACCCCCAGAGTCAGCCTCGGGGGCGCATGGGGGGTCACAAGTGTACCCCCAGAGTCAGCCTCGGGGGCGCATAGGGGTCACGAGTGTACCCCCAGATTCAGCCTCGGGGGCGCAGGGGGGTCTCGAATGTACCCCCAGAGTCAGCCTCGGGGGCACATGGGGGTCACGAGTGTACCCCCAGAGTCAGCCTCGGGGGCACGGGGGGTCACGAGTGCACCCCCAGAGTCAGCCTCGGGGCACGTGGGGGTCACGAGTGCACCCCCAGAGTCAGCCTCGGGGGCGCGTGGGGGTCACGAGTGCACCCCCAGAGTCAGCCTCGGGGGCGTGTGGGGGTCACGAGTGTACCCCCAGAGTCAGCCGCGGGGGCGTGGGGGGTCACGAGTGTACCCCCAGAGTCAGCCGCGGGGGCGCGGGGGGTCACGAGTGTACCCCCAGAGTCTGGAAGGGATTCTGTCTGTGCACAACCATGTTGTCGTCTTCAGAGGCCGACCTCCCGGTTTCTGGGGAGGAAGTTTCTGGAACAGGCTCTTTTCTCTCTACATGCATCGGCCTCTGTACAAGGAAAGGAAAACTCATTAGGAATGAGTCAGTTCCGAGCGAGCTCTGATGCCCCGTCCTGTCTCCCCGGGCCTGACCTCCACCCAGGGGAGCGGAGGGCGGCTTCCGCATGGCCAGGCCACCGGGGAGGGGTGGGGCGGAGTGGCCGCTTCAGCCTGCCTTTCTCAGATCTCCCGAGCCCCAGCTCTGGCCGGCCGCCCTGGCCGAGGGGGCACACAGCTGCAGGCTGACCCGGAGAGGGGGCCCACCCACAGGGCCCACCCACCCCGAGGGCCTGCGGGTGAAGTCCGGTTTCTCATGGAGGGCGGCCACCCAGGGAAGCCCGTCAGCGTTTTATCCGGCATACAACTGAGATTTCCCTAAATTCAGTCTGCTGTGTATAATCAAGTCACACAAGCCCCCTTGGGGGTGGGGGGCACGTGACACTTGGGGTGATTTTGGCTCTCCGAAGATTATCCCAGGGATAGCTACCAAAATATCACTGAAGCCTAAGTTTTTATTTAAATACGCAGCCCGCAGCCCGCTGACCTGGTCACAGCTTTCTCCTGGCAAAAAAAAAAGAAACATACTCCTGGTTTGGAAAATATACCCAAGGCAGTGTCCAGAACATCTAAATGGTCCGTGTTTGTCCGCCGTACGCTGCGTGCTAGGAGACCAAATCCACGCTGTGAAATACCTCCCCACCCACGGGAAGGTGTAGGCAAGATTCAAGTCAACTTGGCAACTCTCTGGACTCATGCGGAGACCTGGATGTTTAGACCCGACTAACTAGGCGGTGGGGATTCCGTTAGCAGGGTCCAATCGCCTTTATGACAGTGGGTGTGTAAGGTCCGTTTGATGCCTTCAAACCGAAGCCTGTCTACCAGTCTGAGTTTTCCTCTCCGTAGGTTGTTTCTGCCCCAACATGGTACGTGTGGCTCGTTCACTAGCGGCACAGACACCCCTGTGCGTGTGCCTCACTTGGCCGGAATAGATGGGGTGTCACCTGGAGATAGAACGTGTGTCTGCCGTGCCATCTCCGGATCCCCTTGCTTTGTGGATGTTGGAGACCCAGCAGGAACGTTCTGGTGACTCACGTAAATGCCGGAGAGCTTGGCGGACCAGGTGGCCCTGGGGACTGCCCAGCCCGGCGTCTGGTGGCCCAGTGACCCCGCCACCCCTTCCTGGAGAGAGGACACAGGCCCCCTGAGGAGTCTGTCACTTCGCCTTCTCCTTTCTGTCTGATTGGATGTTTTCTTTTGGGTAAACATGGAGGCTAAGTGTATGTAATAATTGTCAAGTTTAGAAGATCTTGCTGGCTTCTGAATAGTTCCAACAAAATAGACGTTCTCTGCAGTCGGACTGCCCAGAGTCTTACGAGAGCCCAAATCTAGTTTCCTTCACAGCTGGCCGGGTTTCTCGGAGCCAGAGGGTGAAAGTGATGGTGTTTCGTAGCCAGTCTGGTTGATGCCTTCCCTCCTCGGTTTCTGCAGATGCGACATGAGTCCCAGGCCTGGAGGGGTCGAGTCTTTCTTCCCGGGCGTCCCCCCGGGAGCCGCCTGGGTGCAGGCTGTCCCAGGGCCTATCAGTTTCTTGCATCCTGCTCCCTAACGGACGGGCACACATCGGTCCCGGCCAGAGGCCTGCCACAAGCCCTTTAGCAATCTACCCGTCAGACAGGCGCGTCCCTGGCAGCTTCTGGGGTGCCTCCATGTCCTTAGCAGGGCAGGCGTGGACAGGGGGCCGGAGGTGTGATTTCAGGCACGAGGTGCTCAGACCTCTTCACAGCGGAGAATATAAATCCAGCCAGCGGGGTGCTCAGAGTCTCATGTTGTGACCCCCACCTCCCCAGCAAAAAAGTAATAGCACTGAAAATCAGGCGGCCTGGGTGGCCTCTTGGTCAATTTATGTACTTGATAATCTATAGAGCTTTTCTCACACACTGTTCAGAAGAGGTCACAGCCCTGATGTCATCAGATCCAGAATTCTGTGCAGAAATACAGCTTGTTTGACCATTGTGGGTTTTTTTTTTCTTGCTTAGGCACACACATATACACACACACACTTTAGATAAATGACTGTAGAAAAATTATAGTGAGTCATAGAAATGGAAGAACACAGATGATATAAATAGGACTCATTCATCCCTTTGCACTTGAGACCCTGCTCCATACAGCTCTGTTACAACCCGGGGAACAGGAACGGACTGAGCCCTGTATCCTCGAAGTTCAGAGGCTCATGGAGAAATCAGGCTAGAAACAACAAGTTCTGATGGGTCTGGTGGTGAAATTAGGGAAGGAGGGTGGGGTCCGGGATGCTGCTACTATAGGCACCTGTCCCCTGCTGATTTGGTGACATTTAAGCAGAGACCTGGATGCAGTGAGGGGTCAGCTCTGGTGACGGGGTAGGGGCCTCCCAGGCTGCGGGAAGAGCATGTGCAAAGGCCCTGTGGCCAGAGGGAGAGAACGCAGGAAAGGGGACCAGAGCACTTGCCAGGGTCTGTATAGCAGCGTCTTTTGAGCATTGTCAGGACACTGAGTGCTCAGAAGCCTTTGGAGGGTTTTGAACAGAGTCCTGAACTTTTAAAAACATTCTGCCAACAGAAGGGTAGACTACGGGAGGGCAGAGTTGGGCGCAGTGACTCCCTGAAAGATGGCAGCGATGTGGAGGTAGAATTCTAGGGACCTGGGCCGGGTGGAGGGGCAGGTACCTGGTGGGGCGGGAGGCGGGGACCTCCAGCTGTTGGGCAGAGAAATGAGCTGTTCAGTCACTGACCAGGATGGCGAGGTGGGAAGTGAGGTTGAGGGGGGTGTGGGACAGATCCCCAGATCTGGGTTTAGACCCGGGAGTTTCGAGACACCCATCAGTCCTGAGGGAGAGCCCTCAGTGGTCTGAGTTCACGGGTCAGGGGTCACTGGTCAGCTGAGCTGGACGCCGGCCGTGCCCACGTGTGCTGTGAGGGGCTCAGGCTGCCCGGGCACCTGAGTTCATGGCTCCTTAGAGTTTTTCCAAGTCAAGGGGAGACACACACATTTCTGACATGTGTCTGGCAAGTCAAGTGACAAATTTTCCTAGTATTACTTTCTTAATTTTTTTAATGCTTTACTGCAGATGTTTAGAAATGGTAAAATTAAGAGAAAAAAAAAGAAAAAGAGGTCATGAAATAGGAAAACAGTAAACAAACAGGGTAAACAGTATAATGTAAATGTAGTGATGGATCTGTGTACTTGTAACGACAGATAAATATATGTCATCCTAGGATAGTGTTTAGTGAAACACAGCCTAGTGACCCTTCGTGAACTTCTTATCAAGCAGGTCATGTCGTTTCTCCCAATATGACTTGTCTAATAAAGCGAGGGCTGCTTTGAAGGGTGAGGTACATGAGCTCGTGAAACTCGAATTTGAGGCTCGGGGACATTGACTGTAGATCTGAGGCGGCAGGTGAGTCACAGGTGTGCAGGGCTGTGCTGTGCAGAGGAGGGCGGGGCAGAGAGAGGATCTCCTGGAGGCACAGGTGAGGGGGGTGTGTTCCTGGCGCAGAGCCCACGCAGAGCAGCGGAGCGTGGGTGCGGTCTTTGATGTGCTTGGGAGTGGAGGTCCCCTGATCAGCCTAAAAAGTTGGCAATTGCTGCTTTAAAAGCAGCAAGCAACGCCCAGGTTTTGAGCTTGGGGCGGGGGGGGGGGCTGACTGCAAAGGAGAGCTTGGTGGGAATAAAGCGCCCCGAATGGGAAGGACGTCTGCAGGAGGCCTCAGGGGGGGGTCCCCAGGCTGCAGACCAAGAAGCCCGGTGAGCCCTGTGGGTCTGCAAAGACCCCGCGAGAACAGAACAGCGCCTCCTGGAGTCTTACTGGGCGAGTGACCCCGGGCACCCTCCACGCCCGGCGCTGCAGTTGCTGGAGGTGCAGGGCTCCCCTCTGAACCCCCACCTGACTGTCTGGTTGAAGAGGTCCCAGGTGGAGACAGCCCGCCAGGCTTGGTTCGCCGAGACCAGCGCCCCTCTCTGTAAAATAACATCTCCAAATGGCGACGGCGCCCTGCACCCACCACGGAGGTCCTGGTGGGTGTCAGGACCTCGTCTAAGGACTGCGTCTCACTGCCACCGAGAAAAAGTCCCCATTCTGGACTTCCCAGTGGCCTTGAGCACCATGGGACAGAACGTCCCCCTTCCCGGTGGAAGGAAGGCAGGGTGTGTAGATGACTGCATTGACCTTCCTTGTGAAGGGGACGCTCTGGTCACCAGGGAGGCAGACGTTGGTGCCTTGGCTTTGCTCTGGTGGATAAGTGGCATGGACTACGCCATTCGTGGCCGATCTGTTCCTTGCACGGCAACCTCAGTGGGGCATCTCTGTGTTTTTAGAGGGACTGCAGGTCTCTTTCTATCACTGCTAATACAGGCATCCCCAAACTATAGCCTGCGGGCCTCATGCGGCCCCCTGAGGCCATTTATCCGGCCCCCGCCGCACTTCCAGAAGGGGCACCTCTTTCATTGTTGGTCAGTGAGAGGAGCACTGTATGTGGTGGCACCGCAAAGCGCGGCGTCGCTCATGTACAGTACTACTTCTGGTGACACGGCATGCATGCGTCACAGCTCCGGAAGTGCGTCATATCACTTGTTACGGCTAACAGTGACAAATATGGAACCGGACATTGACCATCTCATTAGCCAAAAGCAGGCCCATAGTTCCCATTGAAATACTAGTCAGTTTGATTTAAACTTACTTGTTCTTTATTTTATTTATTTATTTATTTTTCTCTTCTTTTGTTTTTCTGAAGCTGGAAACGGGGAGAGACAGTCAGACAGACTCCCACATGCGCCCGACGGGGATCCACCCGGCACGCCCACCAGCGGTGATGCTCTGCCCACCAGGGGGCGATGCTCTGCCCCTCCAGGGCGTCGCTCTGCCGAGACCAGAGCCACTCTAGCACCTGGGGCAGAGGCCAAGGAGCCATCCCCAGCACCCGAGCCATCTTTGCTCCAATGGAGCCTTGGCTGCGGGAGGGGAAGAGGGAGACAGAGAGGAAGAAGGGGGTGGGGTGAAGAAGCAAATGGTTGCTTCTCCTATGTGCCCTGGCCGGGAATCGAACCCGGGTCCTCCGCACGCCAGGCCAACGCTCTACCGCTGAGCCAACCGGCCAGGGCCTTGTTCTTTATTTTAAATATTGTATTTGTTCCCGTTTTGTTTTTTTACTTTAAAATAAGATATGTGCAGTGTGCATAGGGATTTGTTCATAGTTTTTTTTATAGTTCGGCCCTCCAACAGTCTGAGGGACAGTGAACTGGCCCCCTGTGTAAAAAGTTTGGGGACCCCCATGCTAATACTTGCTGTCCCTCTTCTGGCTCTGGGTCATAACTAGGTTCCTCCCATCAATGATCAGTAACAGTGATGATGACCAGTCTCCACACACTGCAGGGGTCTGTGATGCCTTCTGCCCACCCCTGAGGCCCCAGTTCCACCCGGGCTGCCTCCAGGGCAGATATAAGGATGCCCAGGATCTGATCGCTCCGAAGGGTTTCTCTCATTCCTCCTGCCAACCTACAGACTCTTCCAGGAGCCCCCCTGGAGGGCGCTCTCAGCATCCAGTGCGTGCCCAAATGAGCGGCCGGCCAGCACTCCCCCAAGCCTGGGCAACTCAGCCCCATCTGGGCTTCCCCCGCTTCGTGTCTGCTGAGGGTGGGGCCGTCTGTGCGGGACTTTTGTGGACAGCGGGGCTTGTTCCGAGGTCTCCTCTCCTTGCCCCGCCCACCTGCATCCCTCCCTCTGAGCTGCGACAGTAACACAATAACGTTCACAGTTAACGAGGTCCCTGCTTCCGTGTTTCTCACCTGCGGCCACACTTCTCTTTCTAAGTCGGGAGCCTTCTGTGGCTTGCGGGGTTTCCGGGGCAGCGAGGAGACCTATGCACCAGGACCAGGGCTGCGGGTGCCCCAGCGAGGAAACTTTGGCCATTGAGCCCTGCTCCTCAGTCCAGGCACTCCGTGTGAATCGGGAATTCTCCACGTAAGTCAGATCGGGACGGGGCTCTCTCATGACCCCATGTCACAGACAAGACAACCGAGGCTTAGTGAAGCTGAATATTGAACACAGGGTCATTCCCCAGGTGGATACAAACCTGTGCTGGTCACTGCTACACCGAGGACACGCACACAGAGCCTGGAGTGACAGGCGAAGACGTCCCACAGCAGAGGGGTCAGGTGTGGGGGCCTCCACTTCCCTCCGACTAGTGCAGGTGGCACGGGTCAGAAGCTGCACGCCAGGGTGTCTTTGGGTCAGAACGACAAGGGACCTCAGGTCGGATCACACAAACCCAGTTACATTGGGATGAAATTCTCCGGGACTCAAGGTGCTCTGAGCTCTTGAATGTTGGAGGCCAGCTGGGGTCCGGTGTGGCCCGCTGGGGTCCAGTGTGGCCACCTGGGGTCCGGTGTGCCCACCTGGGGTCCGGTGTGCCCAGCTGGGGTCCGGTGTGGCCACCTGGGGTCCGGTGTGGCCAGCTGGGGTCCAGTGTGGCCAGCTGGGGTCAGGTGTAGTTAGCTGGGGTCCGGTGTGGCCCGCTGGGGTCAGGTGTGGCCCGCTGGGGTCCGGTGTGCCCACCTGGGGTCCGGTGTGCCCACGTGGGGTCAGGTGTAGTTAGCTGGGGTCTGGTGTGGCCAGCTGGGGTCTGGTATGCCCAGCTGGGGTCCGGCGTGCCCACCTGGGATCAGGTGTGGCCCGCTGGGATCTGGTATGCCCAGCTGGGGTCTGGCGTGCCCACCTGGGGCGTGGTGTGCCCAGCTGGGGTCCAGTGTGTCCAGCTGGGGTCAGGTGTGGCCCGCTGGGGTCCGGTGTGTCCAGCTGGGGTCCAGTGTGGCCAGTTGGGGTCGGCTGTGATGTTGGTCTGCTTGTTTCTGTTGGAGAACAGGTGAATTTTTCTGCTCTAAAACTGGCCCTTAGCCGCCCCTTTTCCTGAGCGCTGGTGGTCTGCTCACGTCCGATCACCTCATTCGTTCCTGGAGCCCCCTAAACGCCCCTGCGCCTCTTCCCTTGGGAGTGAGGGATTCTGGTGTCTTTTCCCACGGAACCTTCCTCTGCTCGCTTAGGAATGACACAGTGGCTCCGTCGGTGGGGGTCTCCCCCTGCACGAGTCACACGAAAACCCCTTCTAGCCGGCGTATTTTATCTGTGGTGGTTTTGTTTGTGGCCGTTCCTGCAGCGGAACCAGCTGCTCTCTGGGCAGACAGAGACTGATTCCTCCTTTCCTGGGCCCTGGGACCAACCACGGGGGCTGCACAGACCCTGTTTTGTCCTCCCTTGAGACTGCCGTGAATGGGCTAGCAGGTGCTGGAGCCCGTCTCACACGCCCCATTGTGCCCCAGGAAGAGGGGGCACCCGCAGCGAGCCAGGAAACACTGCGGGGCTCTGTGTGCGCCCCGGACCCGGGGGGGGGGGCTGCCTGGCTCTTGGGGGCCGAGGGGGCGCGGGGAACGTATGCCTCTATTGGACTGGTGTCTGGAGAAAGGCGGCTTCCCATGCCCCGTTAAATCACCCATCCCATTAACCCGTGTCACTTTCTCACGGGGAATGTTTCTCTTCCCCGCGTCCAGGACGGCGTGCACGGCACAGCTGGCGCCCCGGGCAGCATGGTGGCCTGAGACGGATGCCGTGGCTGGAACCCCTGGAGGAGGCAGTATGGAACCGTAGCGGTCACCCCGGAGGAGCGTCCCACGATGGCGGCTCAGCGGATCCGGGCCGCCAATGCCATGGTCCTCCCCCGGTGCAAGTCTGAGGGCACGCTGATCGACCTGAGCGAAGGGTTCTCGGAAACGAGCTTTAACGACGTCAAAGGTGAGCTCCCGGGGACGCCCCTGGGCCGGGGGTGGGGGGGGCTCTGAGGCTGCCGCGGTCGGACTCATTCAGATCAGTCGGCTTGAGCTCTCCGGATGTCGTGTTACAAATCCAGCCCAGGACCAGTGACCACTTCCTTCTCTCGTTTCTCGGGGGTGGGGGGGTGGGGGTGGGGGGGTTGCTTTGAATTTTCCCTCCAGTAGTCAGACTTCGTACAGAATGTTTGTTTGTTTTCTCTTTTTCTGTGTTTTGGTCACAGTAAGGTAGGAAGCTGGGTGGTACAGAAAACGAGGGGAAAAGAGGAATTATTGAAAACTTCAGAGAAGGGTGGTCTGAGATGGAGGGGGGGTCAGCAAGCTTTTTCCACGAAGGGTCATGTAGGAACTATTGTAAGTCTCGCAGGACATAGTCATTCTGCCACTGTAGCTTGGAGGTGGCCCCAGAAGGGAGCAAACAAGTGGACACGGCTGTGTTTCGATAAAACTTTATTTACAAAAGCAACCCGAGGATGTGTCCCGGGGGCCGTGGTTTGCCAACCCCTCATTTAGAGGTGGCTTTAGGGTTTAATTACGCACCTTGTGCCTGTGTGTTTGTCTGCAGGAGCTTCCTGCTTCAGGCTGTGCCGAGGGAAGACCATCTCGTTTCCATGGTTTCCTTCCAGAGGAAAGGGAGGCAGGGCGGGAGTCGGGGGTCTTTTCTTGGAGGGCCAGTGTGATAGATAGAACGCCTCTTGGCTTCATTGGAGAAGCAGCTCAGGTAGAAATTGCGTTCGTCCTTTGCTTGTTTACCCATGCAGCACAGAACAGCTTTCCTTTCTTTCATTTTTGTTGTTGTTACAGGAAGGCACAGATGAGCAAACTGTCATAAAACGAGGCACATTCCAGTGGGGGTGAGGTTTATTTCTGTCAGAAAGAGCTCTGTGCTTGGAACAGACTTTGCCAAGTACACAAGGTTGATAAAACTCACAGGTGTGAAATTATCTCCCCCCCCCAAAAAAAAACCCCACACTGCCCTTGTTTAAGATGACTTCGTTCGGCGGTTCCGAGTCGCTGTCCACTCCAGTAGCATCTGGGGTGGGAGGCCAAGACACCCATCAATGAGCTGAGTCACTGTTTCAAGTGGTGGGGTTTTTATTCCAGACTGCTCCAGGCGTTGTTTGGAAATAATGTGAACTCTGAGCGGCCGTAAACCCGTGGATTTTAGGGCACGTGGGAGAGGCTGTTTCCGTGTTGTTATTTTTGAAGGACCGGTTTCAGGAGGTTGAGAAAGAGCCTGGCCTCCACCATCTCGTGTTCTGTACACAGAGTGAGGGGCGGTGGGTTCAACCTGGAAATGGAACTGACGGGCCCGCGCGTCAGGGGCAACAGCCTTACGTGTGGAAGGCGGGACCCGGAATCGGCCCAGACACACGCCAGAGTCTTCTGAGGCTCGTCTTTCCTAGGGCCTGGTCACCGGTCCTGGGGTCACTACCTCCAAACATCCTCTGTGTTTTCTAGGGAAATCCCATCCCATTTCTCTTTCTCCTTGGGGAGAGGACAGTTTTTCATCTTTCCTCCTAGATCCTTTGGCTCGCCTAATAATGACATCGACATCAGACAGATGAACCAGAGAAAGCAAATTTAAATACAGTATGTCTGTAAAGTCATGGTGCACTTTTGACAGGTCACAGGAAAGCAACAAAAGATGCTAGAAATGTGAAATCTGCACCAAATAAAAGGAAAACCCTCCCAGTTTCTGTAGGATGATGTGGCAGCATGTGCGCATGCACAGATGATGATGTAACACCCTGTATACAGCGGAGCAGCCCACGGCCATGCCAGTCGAGATGTGGACGGTACAGAGGAAAGTTCAGTGTGTTCTGTGGCTCGCTAAATTCAAATTCATGACCAAAGTGCAACATGAATATCGGCACATTTATAACGAAGCACCACCACATAGGAATAAAATTACTCGGTGAGATAAGCAGTTGAAGGAAACCAGCAGTTTGGTGGAGAAACCCTGTTCTGGTAGGCCATCAGTCAGTGACGAGTCTGTAGAGGCTATACGGGATAGCTACCTAAGGAGCCCTAAAAAATCTGTGCGTGAGCCCACATCGAACTGCACCTTTTTATGTATAAAACTAGGAGGGTTTTCCCTTTATTTGGTGCAGATTTCACATTTCTTTCGTCTTTTGTTGCTTTCCTGTGACCGGTCAAAAGTGCACCATGACTTGATGGACACACTGTAGATACTTATGGGAACCCCTTAAGAATGTGAGACCAGGGGTACTAAGGCCAGAAAGGCCCATCGGTCAGGCCAAGCTGAGAAGGAAGAGGTGAGGGTTTGGTGCTTCAGAGGAGAGGAGACCATTCACAGGAAGAGGGGAGAGCAAACCTTTGATAAACACATGCTCTCCACGCCCCCGCAGAGACAGTGGGGCGGGAACTTAATCTCCAGGGCCCACGCCCTACCCGTCCCCAGCCCACCAACCTGACCCCTGGTCCTTGCGGTTCTTTCTGCCTGGTGACCACCCTCTTCCGGGAACAGACCCTCTGTCCACCTCCCGTCAGCAGTTCAGGAATAGGTCAGAGGCTCTTCCAGGGTCTCTCTCGGGCGTGCTTGTCTTCAGATCAGAATCCCCCGCAGGCCACGGTGACCTGTGCTCGGGGAGGGCAGCTTGTTCACCCGCAGGCCACGGTGACCCGTGCTGGGGAGGGGACAGTGGCAGCTTGTCACCCGCAGGCCACGGTGACCCGTGCTGGGGAGGGGACAGTGGCAGCTTGTCACCCGCAGGCCACGGTGACCCGTGCTGGGGGAGGGCAGCTTGTTCACCCGCAGGCCACGGTGACCCATGCTCGGGGAGGGCAGCTTGTTCACCCGCAGGCCACGGTGACCCGTGCTCGGGGAGGGCAGCTTGTTCACCCGCAGGCCACGGGGACCCGTGCTGGGGGAGGGCAGCTTGTTCACCCGCAGGCCACGGTGACCCGTGCTGGGGGAGGGCAGCTTGTTCACCCGCAGGCCACGGGGACCCGTGCTCGGGGAGGGGGCAGTGGCAGCTTGTTCACCCGCAGGCCACGGTGACCCGTGCTGGGGAGGGGACAGTGGCAGCTTGTCACCCGCAGGCCACGGTGACCCGTGCTGGGGGAGGGCAGCTTGTTCACCCGCAGGCCACGGTGATCGGTGCTCGGGGAGGGCAGCTTGTTCACCCGCAGGCCACGGTGACCCGTGCTCGGGGAGGGCAGCTTGTTCACCCGCAGGCCACGGGGACCCGTGCTCGGGGAGGGCAGCTTGTTCACCCGCAGGCCACGGTGACCCGTGCTCGGGGAGGGCAGCTTGTTCACCCGCAGCCACGGGGACCCGTGCTCGGGGAGGGCAGCTTGTTCACCCGCAGGCCACGGGGACCCGTGCTCGGGGAGGGCAGCTTGTTCACCCGCAGGCCACGGTGACCCGTGCTCGGGGAGGGCAGCTTGTTCACCCGCAGGCCACGGGGGCCCGTGCTCGGGGAGGGCAGCTTGTTCACCCGCAGGCCACGGGGGCCCGTGCTGGGGGAGGGCAGCTTGTTCACCCGCAGGCCACGGGGGCCCGTGCTCGGGGAGGGCAGCTTGTCACCCGCAGGCCACGGGGGCCCGTGCTCGGGGAGGGGGCAGCTTGTCACCCGCAGGCCACGGGGACCCGTGCTCGGGGAGGGCAGCTTGTTCTGCTCCCTCCGCTGCCCAGCAGCCGCTCTGGCCCATCGGTCAGGTGAAGAAAGAAGTTTGATCTGAAATGAGATGTTGGAAGTCCAGGGGCGTGGTGACCCGTTCCATCAGGCTGAGTTAGTTGCATTCACATGGATGGCGGGGAGACTTCCGTCGTGGCTTCGCCTGACATTGCGTGTGGAACGGGGACACAGCAGCGTCTGGTGACCGAACCGTGCCCCCGATGACGTGTGGATCACACACCGAACTCCACCACGGTCTGTCTCTGCGAGTTTCTCCCCTGAGAAACTCGTTGGCTGTATCTGGTGGCTTCTGTTTCTTTGACCGCCTTCTCCGAGTTTCCGACGGTGCTCTGCGCTGCCCGCCCCTCCCCACCCCCACCCCCGCCCCCGCTCCCGCCCCCGCCGGCCACACCCTGACCTTCTGTCCTGTGCTTCTTGCAGTGCCTTCCCCCAGTGCCTTGCTAGCAGACAATCCCACGCCTTTCGGGGACGCGAAGGAGGTGATAGCAATCAAGGACTACTGCCCCAACAACTTCACCACCCTCAAGTTCTCCAAGGGCGACCACCTCTACGTCCTGGACACGTCTGGCGGGGAGTGGTGGTACGCCCACAACACCACCGAGATGGGCTACATCCCCTCCTCCTACGTGCAGCCCTTGAACTACCGGAACTCCACGCTGAGCGACAGCGGGATGATCGACAATCTGCCCGAGAGCCCCGACGACGTGGCCCAAGAGCTGGACCTGCTCGCGGGGTGGACGGACGACAAGAAGGCCTTGGGCAAGACCTACAGTAACAACAACCCCTTCTGGAACGGGCTCCAGACAAACCCGTTCCTGAACGGGAACGCGCCCGCGGTGCCCGGCTTGGAGGAGCTGGCCCCCAGAACCACGGTGGACCTGCTGCTCTTCGATCCCGGCACGGCTTCCTTCACCGAGTCCAGCTCGGCCACCACGAACAGCACCGGCAACATCTTCGAGGAGCTGCCGGCCGCGGGGCCGGCCCACGCGGAGGGGCCGGTCAAGCGGGACAACCCGTTCTTCAGGAGCAAACGTTCCTACAGCCTGTCCGAGCTCTCCGTCCTCCAAGCCAAGTCCGATGCCCCCGACACCTCAGGGGGGTTTTTCCCCGGCTTGAAGTCGCCGGCCCCCGAGCAGTTCCAGAGCCGGGAGGACTTCCGCGCGGCCTGGCTGAGCCACCGGAAGCTGGCTCGGTCCTGCCAGGACCTAGACTTGCTGGGCCAGAGCCCCGGGTGGGGCCAGACCCAGGCGGTGGAGACGAACGTCGTGTGCAAGCTGGACAGCTCGGGGGGCTCCGTGAGGCTCCCCGACACCAGCGTCTGCCTGCACGTGCCCGAGGGCCACGTGGCCCCCGGGGAGACACAGCAGATCGCGGTGAAGGCGCTGCTGGACCCTCCTCTGGAGCTCAACAGCGACCGCTGCTGCAGCGTCAGCCCGCTGCTGGAGGTGAAGCTGAGCACCCTGGAGGTGAAGACCGTTATCGTCTTGGAGATGAAAGTGTCGGCCGAGGTGAAAAGCGACATTTTCAGCAAAAGCACTGTGGGCCTCCAGTGCCTGAGGAGCGATGTGAAGGAAGGGCCCTACGTCCCCACGCCGCTCGCCTACAGCTACGGGGACACGGTCCAGGTGCACTTGGACAACCTGGAGCCCTGCATGTACCTGGCCATCGTCGCCCACGGGCCAAACATTCTCTACCCTTCCACCATATGGGACTTCATCAATAAAAAGGTCACCGTGGGTCTCTACGGTCCCAAACACATTCACCCATCCTTCAAGACCGTGGTGACCGTTTTTGGGCATGACTGTGCCCCCAAGACTCTCCTGGTCAGTGAAGTCACGCGCCAGGCCCCCAGCCCCGCCCCGGTGGCCCTGCAGCTGTGGGGCAGGCACCAGTTCATCCTGCCCAGGCCCCAGGACCTGCAGGTCTGCATGTTCTCCAACACGACCAACTACGAGGTCGGAGCCGGCGAGCAGGCCAAGGTGGTGAGGGCGTTCCAGGTGCGGCTGGGCAAGGTGAGCCGTCTCATCTTCCCCATCACCTGCCAGAGCCCCGGCGAGCTCTCCGACTTCACCCTGAGGGTCCAGCTGAAGGACGACCAGGACGCCATCCTGACCCAGTTCTGCGTGCAGACCCCCCAGCCGCCCCCCAAGAGCGCCATCAAGCCGTCCGGGCAGAGGCGGTTTCTCAAGAAGAACGAGGTCGGGAAAATCATCCTCTCCCCGTTCGCCGCCGCCACCACCAAGTACCCGACGTTCCAGGACCGCCCCGTGTCCAGCCTCAAGTTCGGCAAGCTGCTCAAGACCGTGGTCCGGCAGAGCAAGAACCACTACCTGCTGGAGTACAAGAAGGGCGACGGCGTGGCCCTGCTCAGCGAGGAGAAGATCCGGCTGAAGGGGCAGCTGTGGACCAAGGAGTGGTACATTGGCTACCACCAGGGCAAGGTCGGCCTGGTGCACGCCAAGAACGTGCTGGTGGTGGGCCGGGCCCGACCCAGCCTGCTCGCCGGGCCCGAGCTGAGCACCTCGGAGCTGCTGGAGCAGATCCTGCGGCCCTGCAAGTTCCTCACCTACATCTACGCCTCCGTCCGGACGCTGCTCATGGAGAACATCGGCAGCTGGCGCGCCTTCGCCGACGCCCTGGGCTACGGGAGCCTGCCGCTCACCTGCTTCTGCCGGGCCGAGCTGGACAGCGAGCCCGAGCGGGTGGCCTGCGTCCTGGAGAAGCTGAAGGAGGACTGCAACAACGCGGACAGCAAAGAGCGCAAGTCCTTCCAGAAGGAGCTCATGATGGTGAGGCGGGGCCAGGGGTGGGGGCGGGGCGGGGGGTGGGGCGGGGGGGCGAGGCTGGGGGGCTGGGGAAGGGGGGCGGGGCGGGGCGAGGCTGGGGGTTGGGGAGGGCGGGGCAGGGGTGGGGCGGGGGCGAGGCTGGGGGTTGGGGAGGGCGGGGCTGGGGCGGTGGGGGGGAGCAGGGCAGGGAGGGCGGGGCGGGGGCGAGGCTGGGGAGGGGAGGGCAGGGCGGCTGGGCGCATGCTCCGGCCTCTTCCATGACGTGCTCACTTGGGTCCAGTGGGGTTCAGCGTCTGGGCTCCTCTCTGCTCCCTGAGATGGAGGGCAGTGTGCTGGGCATGTGCCTGGAGAGAGGTGTTCACACGGGACTGGGGGACTCCCAAACAGGTCAGGAATCCCTGCGGTGAAGAGCGTTCAGGGCTCCTTTCCCCTGAAATGGGGGCTCCAGTGGGATGGAGACATGTGGGGGCCCTGTGCTCCAACCTCCCCTTTTTAGATCTCCTAGAGAAGCTCTGTACTTTCATCAGATTCCTAGCGGCATCGGTGATCTGGACATTTTAAGAACCGCTGCCCCAAAGTCTGGCTTTGCTGTAAAGAGAATTTTATCCCCGTGTCTTACTTGGTGGTCCCACCCTTTCCCTGGACAGCTTCCTCTTCCTCCTTTCGTGTGCATTTGAGCCAGGTCCGAGGTCAGCCTCCGGGTTGCCAGCACCACCAGGAATTGGGATCCCGAGAAGTAAAGGGGACGCTGGGGTCACACTACGGGTTACACCCCCACCCCCGCCACCAGCCAACCCAGAAGCATTTACTGGAAGCCTTCACGGCTCCCTCAGGCCTGGGCTCCGCCCCAGTTCCACACCCCACCAGCAACTCCACGCTTTATCATAAAGTTCTGGCAGTGGCCTTGGCCACGCTTAATAATGTCCTCCTCTTGGTCTCTCTGTGGAGTCTGTGCTGGACACTGTCGACTTCACTGTGCAATAGGAGCCATCTTGGCCCCCTCCCCTGCCCTCCCGATGCTGTGTCCCATGCGAACACCTTGGTGACTCGGCCACGTGTGCTTCTTCCTTGTTCCACCCCGACTCCAGACAGCCTCTGTTGCCTTCTAACTTCGGGGGGGGGGGGGAGAGACTCAGTGCCTCTGGCCTTTCTGTCACTCCCCCCCTCCCCCCCTTCCCTCAGCACCTGCCGTTCTGTGCCTCCTGGAACGGGCGAGCCAGGTGGGTCTGTGTCTCTGTGCCCACGTCCACGAGTGCGCGGCTAGCCGAGGTTCATTCTTTGCACACAGCTCTCTGTGCTGCCCCCTGGAGCCAGGGGACAGAGGGCTGCAGTCCCCTGTGGCGTGGCCACTGCTGCAGGGAGGGGGGCACAGGGCCCCCTGGCAGTGGTCCACGTGGTATAAAGTGTCAGCACACATGGAGCCAAAGGGGAACCTGTACGGCACAGAGGAGGGAGCCGGGAGCAGAGGGGCGACCTTGCCGACCAGGAGACCGTTAGAACAATGGGACAGACCAGACAAGGGGTAGTCATGGCCAGGGGGTGAGCGGGTCAACAGGGAACCTCCCCTGGACATGTGGGGTGCCCCCTCCACAGTGCTGCCTCATGTCCCTTCCTTCAGGGCACATCTCACCTCACCCTCACCGGTCTGCCTGTAAAATCAGTTCCTCCGCGGGCTCACCCTGCCCACCCCCTGATGGGCCATGCACCGTGGGCAGGGGCTGGACGGGGGCTGAGGGGGGACTGGGCGGGGGCTGAGCGGGGGCTGGGTGGGGGGGCTGGGCGGGCTGGGCAGGGGCTGAGGGGGGGGGGTTGGGCGGGGCTGGGCGGGGGGGGGCTGAGGGGGGGCTGGGCGGGGCGGGGCTGGGGGGGCTGGGCAGGGGCTGGGCGGGGGTGGGCTGAGCGGGGGCTGAGCAGGGGCTGGGCGGGGGGGGGGGGCTGAGCGGGGGCTGAGCCGGGGCTGAGAGGCAGGGGGGGCGGGGCTGAGCGTCCCTCTCACCAGCCTCAGGCTGGAATCCTCCATCCATTATGGAATTACGGAATTACGCGCTCTCCTGGAGCGTAAATGGGGTTGCTGGCGCTTCAGGCAGGAACAGCTCACCATGGTGGGCGGTGGGCGGAGGTGAAGAGTGAACACACCCGCGCAGCTCCATCCAGGGAGGCTTTTTTTATCTCATTTCCTTGTTTGTTTTCAGAAGACTGGAGCCATGGCTCCCCCCCCCCCCCCCAATTTAGGGAAGCCAGAACAGATTTTTGAGTTGGCTTCCTTAGGTTAGTTTGTATGGGAGAGGGCTCTGTGTGGGTCTGGGACCCTCTCCCCTCCCCCAGCCCCGCACCCACCCACTGTGGTTCCGGAGTCCCAGGGAGGAGGAAGTGAAACTCGACCTTGGCGGGAAGGTGCCTGGGCCGGCGGGCGAGGCTGGACTTGTGCTGAAGTGAAACTGGCTCTGCCCTGTGCCCCCCCCCCGTGCCCCCCTCCCCTGCCTCCTTCTCTATCTCCTCCTCATCTCCATGCAGGCAGATCTGAAAGGCTGGCCAGACTTCTAGAAACCACAGACCGGCTTATCCCTGCAGGAGAGTGTTTGAGTTGCGCTGGAAGCCAGGTGTTGCCTTTCCAGGGACTGGGAAATCACTGAGCAGCCATGCTTCCTGCAGCGTCAGCCTGGGGTCTAGCCTGCGCCCTCTCACAGCCAGACTGTCCCCTCCCCCCAACCCGCTCTGTGAAGATGGTAGTGATCCCTTGCTGTTTGGAAACGGTGATGAAATGAATGAGGCAGGGTGAAGGAAGGTTTTGGACAGCAGAGTCGCAGGGAGATGAGAAGGAAAAAGGCCCATCTGTCTGCTGTCATCAGAACGGGGTGCAGGCCCGCCCTCTGCCCCAAGGCCCTGTGAGACCTGCTCCCCTTCCTCCCAGTCCCACATCACGGGGGACCATGCAGGCTCCTTCCACACCAGCCCCTCCGGCCCCTTCACCGGGTCTTGGACACACCTAGCTCGCTCCTGCCTCCATTTGTACATGTGCTATTTCCTCTGCGGGAATTCTCTCCCACCACCCCCAGTTTCATGGGGCTGGCTTCTCACCTCCTTCAGGTACCAGCTCAGATCTCATCTTATAAGACCTTGTGCCTCTGGGTCACTACACCTCATCATCCGTAACATTGTCTCCGTGCTGCCTTCTAGGTATAACCTCCTTTTTGTGAGTCCAGGTGCGTCCCTGCCCCTTGCCCCTTCTCAGCCTCGGTCACTCAGGTGGCGGTCAGCCGAGTGTCCCCCTCTGAGTGCCTTTCCCTCAGAATACCAGGACGCCCGGGGGTGGAGGACCTAATTTTCATACTCATCCTGGATTATACTCTTGTTAAGCCACAAGAGGGCAGGTCCTTTTCAGCAGAGGTGGCAGGTGAGAGTTACGGGTCACATGGCAGGGCTGCCCGGGTCAGGGGCACCCTCACGAGCGTGTGCATGGAGGGCCCCTTGGCCATCTCCCCCCCCCCATCTGACTTGAAACCTGATGGTCCAGCACTAGCGGGGACGCTGCGGCCAGCCCTCTGCCTCTCCCCTCGTCTGGCCGGTAGCGTTTGCGGCTGGTTGGCCGGGGTCTGCGGTCGGCCCTGTGCTGAGGCCTCGGTGACAGGTTCAGTGCCCGCCGGTGCTGACCTTCAGAGCGGCAGGGGCCTCTGGGTTGGCACAGTGGCCTTGGCTCCGCCCAGGTTTTGTTTTTTCCGGAATGAGAATAGCCCTCATTGGCATTGCTGCTGGTAAGGGCGGCGTGTGCTGCTTTTGCGCTGATACTCCACTGCCGATGAGCAGTAGCTGAGAGCAAGGCCCCCCACAGGCCCCCCTGCGGGTCCCCCCACGGATCCCCCCACAGGCCCCCCACGGATCCCCCCGTGGGTCCCCCCACAGGCCTCCCCATGGATCCCCCCGCGGGCCCACCCACAGGTCCCCCCACGGGTCCCCCCTCAGATACCCCCTCAGGTCCCCCCACAGGTAACCAGGTGGATGTAATTGCTGCGGTTGTAACCAGTTCCCTGCGGTGTTGCCAGCCGGCGCGGTTCCGCAGGCTGCCTCTCCCAGCTGCGCGTGTGCCCACCGTGGCCGCCCGAGTCACTCAGCGTGGGCAGATGCTGGTGGCCCCGGGTCCGCGGAAGGGCGTGCGGCACCTGACTGCATCCCGTACTCCGGGAGCTGCGCGCTTGCCCGTGCGTCTCTGCGTGCTCCTCCGCCCGTGTTCTGGACGACACTGCAACGTGCTGGCCCCTCCAGGGACTGGGGAAGACCTCCCCGCTGGCCACAGGGCAGCCAGTGGTCACTTTGGGGAGAGCCAGGCTCGAGAGGGACGGGAAATCATTTTAAAAGTCCCGCAGGTGTGCGGTGGTGTCGCTTGTGCCGGGTGGGTGGCCCCATCCGTGAGCGCACACACTCCCCTTACTTCCGGAAGCCGAGTCTCGGTGTCGGAGTTTTTGTTTCGTTTCATGAAGAGCAGGAGCTGCGGAGTCTCCGCTGTCTTTTCAGGGAGTTGAGTCCTTTACTTGCTTCTGATACTCTTCACGGGTCCGGGAAAGGTGTTCTGAGTGTGTGGGGAAGTCCAAGTGGAAAACCTGACATCAGTACAGATTCCTCCCTGGTCAGAACAACACTGTCCTTGTGGAACACTGAGCTTTCAGCGTGGGGGGCTGTCTCCGCGGTGGGGCGGGGGAAGAATTAGAAAGATGTGGGCCCGAGGGAGTCTCGGTAACCGTCCCCCGGGGTCTTCCGAGGAGCACTTCCTGGGAACCAAGTCCTCGGTCGTGGGGGTGGAATGGAAAGGGGCTCCGTGGAGGCGGCGTTGGTCGGACGCCCTTCCAGGGAATGGCAGAGTGACTTCAGAACGCCCGTCTCCAGATCCCGGGGTCCTGGTGGCTGATGTCACCCGGCCTCTTCTCAGCGCCATGCTGACTTCCCGTAGGATTAGGTTTGCCCCAGACCCAGAGGCAGGACGTCCAGCAGCCCTCCCGTAACTTGGTGTGGGGGGGCCATTTATGTCCCGCCGTGTGCGGCCCAGGGAGCCCGTGGGTTTGATTTGATTTGGTTTGTGTTATTTAAGCAGGAGTGCTGGGGTCACACAGAGTACGTGGAGACTGTGGGCCCCGTGTCGGCGTCAGGGGCCGAGGTGGCTCGAGACTGTGGGCCCCGTGTTGGCGTCAGGGGCCGAGGTGGGCTCGAGACTGTGGGCTCCGTGTTGGCGTCAGGGGCGGAGGTGGGCTCGAGACTGTGGGCCCCGTGTTGGCATCAGGGGCCGAGGTGGGCTCGAGACTGTGGGCCCCGTGTCGGTGTCAGGGGCGGAGGTGGGCTCGAGACTGTGGGCCCCGTGTTGGCGTCAGGGGCGGAGGTGGCTCGAGACTGTGGGCCCCGTGTTGGCGTCAGGGGCCGAGGTGGGCTCGAGACTGTGGGCCCCGTGTTGGCGTCAGGGGCCGAGGTGGGCTCGAGACTGTGGGCCCCGTGTCGGCGTCAGGGGCGGAGGTGGGCTCGAGACTGTGGGCCCCGTGTCGGCGTCAGGGGCGGAGGTGGCTCGAGACTGTGGGCCCCGTGTTGGCGTCAGGGGCGGAGGTGGGCTCGAGACTGTGGGCCCCGTGTTGGCGTCAGGGGCGGAGGTGGCTCGAGACTGTGGGCCCCGTGTCGGCGTCAGGGGCGGAGGTGGCTCGAGACTGTGGGCCCCGTGTCGGCGTCAGGGGCGGAGGTGGGCTCGAGACTGTGGGCCCCGTGTCGGCGTCAGGGGCGGAGGTGGGCTCGAGACTGTGGGCCCCGTGTCGGCGTCAGGGGCCGAGGTGGGCTCGAGACTGTGGGCCCCGTGTCGGCGTCAGGGGCGGAGGTGGGCTCGAGACTGTGGGCCCCGTGTTGGCGTCAGGGGCGGAGGTGGCTCGAGACTGTGGGCCCTGTGTCGGCGTCAGGGGCGGAGGTGGCTCGAGACTGTGGGCCCCGTGTCGGCGTCAGGGGCGGAGGTGGGCTCGAGACTGTGGGCCCCGTGTCGGCGTCAGGGGCGGAGGTGGGCTCGAGACTGTGGGCCCCGTGTCGGCGTCAGGGGCCGAGGTGGGCTCGAGACTGTGGGCCCCGTGTCGGCGTCAGGGGCGGAGGTGGGCTCGAGACTGTGGGCCCCGTGTCGGCGTCAGGGGCCGAGGTGGGCTCGAGACTGTGGGCCCCGTGTTGGCGTCAGGGGCGGAGGTGGGTTCGAGACTGTGGGCCCCGTGTTGGCGTCAGGGGCGGAGGTGGCTCGAGACTGTGGGCCCCGTGTAGGTGGCTCGAGACTGTGGGCCCCGTGTTGGCGTCAGGGGTGGAGGTGGCTCGAGACTGTGGGCCCCGTGTCGGCGTCAGGGGCGGAGGTGGGCTCGAGCTCGCTCGCAGGACGAGCAGGGCGTGGGCAGGGCTCTGTCCCCTGACTGGCCTCCCTCCCGGGGTGATGGAAGTGCCTTTCCCTCCCGCGTCCCCGTAGTCAGTCACCTCTGTCTGAACGCACCTTAGGAAGTTCCTTCAGCTCTGACAGGGCGCACGTCTACTGACCCTGGAGAACGCTTCTCGACGGGGCGCCCTGTTCCGTCCTTGCCTCCTTCGTCTCCCCCCACACAGGGCCTCCACTTGGCCCCCAAAACCCGAGAGTCCTGAGTCTCCGTCCAGCTCCAGACCCCAACCAGAGTCCAGGACCCCACCCCTTGCCTGCCCGCGGGACACTCCCTCTGGCCGGCACCATCAGCACGTCACACTCCGTCCGTCCAACCTGTCCTCTCGTCCCCCTGGGAGCCCCAGGTCACGCTGTCGGTCTTGGCCGAGGACACAGCCCACCCCCAGTTTCCCTGGCGGGAGCGGAAACAGGGTAGACATCTGTCATCCCCACTCACCCTGGGTGTCCTGTCCTGGGGGGACCAGGACAAGTTGCCACAAACAAGAGGCTCCAAAGTCCAAGTCTGTCCCCTTGCGTCTGGAGGTGTCGGCAGGGCCGGTCCCCCCCCCCCCGAGGCTCTGGGGAGACTCTGGTCCATGCCTCGCTCCTGGCTGTATCACCCCCTCCGCCTCAGTCTCTGGACGTCTCCCCTCTGTCTCTGTGTCTGCTCCTGTCCTGTTAGGATGCCAGGCACTGGATGAGGGGTCTGCTCTAATTCCGTATGACCTCACTTGAGCTAATGACACCTGCAAAGACCCTCCTTCCGAGGACGGCCACCAGCTGAGGTCTCGGTGGACGTGGCTCTGGGGCGGGACACGGTTAAACCGTGTCTGCCCCACAAATGCTCAGCTTTCCTGTGGGTCTCAGTGGGGCAGGGCTTCAAGAGTGTGTCACAGGCATTACGTCGGGCAGGGCGCATTGGCCCCACATCGGGGATCGAGCAGCCGGAACCTGCCCTCTGCCTCACCTCACGCCCTGCTCCCCCTCCCCCCCCAGGCCTTACTGAAGATGGACTGCCAGGGCCTGGTGGTCAGACTCATCCAGGACTTTGTGCTCCTGACCACGGCCGTCGAGGTGGCGCAGCGCTGGCGGGAGCTGGCCGAGAAGCTCGCCAAGGTGTCCAAGCAGCAGATGGATGCGTACGAGTCTCCCCACCGGGACAGGAACGGGGTCGTGGACAGTGAGGTGAGCTGGGCAGCGCCTCTTGCCGCCTGCACACCGCAGTCGTGGCGACGTCTATTGTATAGCGTGTTTGTGAGGATGCGCACAGTGAGTCTAGAGCGTGTTTGTGAGGATGCGCACAGTGAGTCTAGAGCGTGTTTGTGAGGATGCTCACAGTGAGTCTATAGAGTGTGAAGATGCGCACAGTGAGTCTAGAGCGTGTTTGAGGATGCGCACAGTGAGTCTAGAGCGTGTTTGTGAGGATGCTCACAGTGAGTCTATAGAGTGTGAAGATGCGCACAGTGAGTCTAGAGCGTGTTTGTGAGGATGCGCACAATGAGTCTAGAGCGTGTTTGTGAGGATGCGCACAGTGAGTCTAGAGCGTGTTTGTGAGGATGCTCACAGTGAGTCTATAGAGTGTGAAGATGCGCACAGTGAGTCTAGAGCGTGTTTGTGAGGATGCGCACAGTGAGTCTAGAGCGTGTTTGTGAGGATGCGCACAGTGAGTCTAGAGCGTGTTTGTGAGGATGCTCACAGTGAGTCTAGAGCGTGTTTGTGAGGATGCGCACAGTGAGTCTATAGCGTGTTTGTGAGGATGCGCACAGTGAGTCTATAGAGTGTGAAGATGCGCACAGTGAGTCTAGAGCGTGTTTGTGAGGATGCGCACAGTGAGTCTAGAGCGTGTTTGTGAGGATGCTCACAGTGAGTCTATAGAGTGTGAGGATGCGCACAGTGAGTCTAGAGCGTGTTTGTGAAGATGCTCACAGTGAGTCTAGAGCGTGTTTGTGAGGATGCGCACAGTGAGTCTATAGAGTGTGAAGATGCGCACAGTGAGTCTAGAGCGTGTTTGTGAGGATGCGCACAGTGAGTCTAGAGCGTGTTTGTGAGGATGCTCACAGTGAGTCTATAGAGTGTGAGGATGCGCACAGTGAGTCTAGAGCGTGTTTGTGAGGATGCTCACAGTGAGTCTAGAGCGTGTTTGTGAGGATGCGCACAGTGAGTCTATAGAGTGTGAAGATGCGCACAGTGAGTCTAGAGCGTGTTTGTGAGGATGCGCACAGTGAGTCTAGAGCGTGTTTGTGAGGATGCTCACAGTGAGTCTATAGAGTGTGAAGATGCGCACAGTGAGTCTAGAGCGTGTTTGTGAGGATGCGCACAATGAGTCTAGAGCGTGTTTGTGAGGATGCGCACAGTGAGTCTATAGAGTGTGAAGATGCGCACAGTGAGTCTATAGCGTGTTTGTGAGGATGCGCACAGTGAGTCTATAGAGTGTGAAGATGCGCACAGTGAGTCTATAGCGTGTTTGTGAGGGTGCGCACAGTGAGTCTATAGAGTGTGAAGATGCGCACATTGAGTCTATAGCATGTTTGTGAGGATGCGCACAGTGAGTCTAGAGCGTGTTTGTGAGGGTGCACACAGTGAGTCTAGAGCGTGTTTGTGAGGATGCGCACAGTGAGTCTAGAGCGTGTTTGTGAGGATGCGCACAGTGAGTCTAGAGCGTGTTTGTGAGGATGCGCACAGTGAGTCGGGGCGTGAAAGCACGTGCCCAGCACACAAGAGGCCCTCACCGATTGGGGGCTGATGTCATCCTTCGTGGGGGCTTCAGTCGTGACTCCCGCTCTGTCACGGGCAAGGCCACTCTGCCGTGATGTGGGACGCATCCTAAATTATCTTCAGTCCGAGGGACTCCGGTGTGAACGGGCCTTCCGGTCACCGGGGCCCCGCTGCGGGAACACCTGGTGTGTTGTGTCATGTGGGCCAGAGCCGGCGGGTTCCTGCTCAGACGTTGTTTTCTCGCTTGCTGGGGGAGGTGGCTTTAAGCTTCCAGAGACCTAGGAGACGGGACGCTCCAAGCATACAGGTCTTCCTCCTCTATTAATACAACAAATGTCTAAATGCCCCGATAGAAAGTGTGACACAGGGATTGTAAGGACAGAAATCCCTTCTGCCTGTGGAGACGCCATCTGCTACGTTCCCCCTCTCGCTCGCAACGCATGGTTCCCTCTGACATGTGCTGGCCCGGGACAGGGACGGGGCACCTGTTGCTTTGAGTTTGTTCCGCTCTTAAAGAGTCACATAAAAAATAAATAAAACCAGCAAAGGAACCCGGGCAGTTGACAGGGTTCAATGTCTTCCTGTCCCTCACCTTTGTCCCTTCTTCTCTCTCCTTTGGTTGCGGACGGCTCTGCCGCGCAGGCCATGTGGAAACCCGCGTATGACTTTTTACTCACCTGGAGCCACCAGGTCGGGGACAGCTACCGGGACGTCATCCAGGAGCTGCACATAGGCCTGGACAGGATGAAGAACCCCATCACCAAGCGCTGGAAACACCTCACGGGGACTCTCATCCTGGTGAACTCCCTGGACATCCTGAGAGCGGCCGCCTTCAGTCCTGCAGACCAGGATGACTTTGTGATCTGAATGGGTGGCCCTCCCTCCGGCGGACGGGCCCCGTGGCTCCGACAGACCGGGTGGCTCCAGGCCTGACCCTCGGTGCCCCCAAGGACCAAGCACACGCAATGCTCCGCCTGCCACCCCCACCGTGGGGGTGGGGTGGGGTGGGGTGGGGGAGGCCTGAAGGGAATTTCTCCTGCAGGTCATTGCCAATCAAATAGCTTTCTATTTGTTAAGTACAAATTTAAATTGAAAATCACTTTTATAAAGTCTGGGGAGGAGGGGACATATAAGAAAGGCGGCATCTAATTTTTTTAATGGACCATAAAGGTAAAAAAAACACAACAACAACTTAATCCGGGTGGATGCTATTGAAGTTTTTATGTTCTCTAAAGACCTTTTTAAATTATGTTACAGATGTATATATGTATTTAAAAGTCATTGGGGGGGCTTTTTTTTTTTTTATTCCCAGACGGCACTCATATTTCAACACCTAGCGTGGGAAGACGCTTTTGTTTGAGTGTTGGACCTTTTTCGCTTCATACTTGTGAGAAAGAGGAAATCATGTAGGAACCGTGGTTTTTCAAGCCCGTCCTTCCTGAGAATGTACCTCATCCTGTTCTCCTGTGTTGTTATCTTCCGCACCTTTGCCTGCGGGGGGCAGTAGGCAGCCCGTGGACCACAGCCCGCGGACCGGTTTGTGTCCAGCGGAAGGGATGGGTGCCCTGGAGATGCAGAGGCAGCTGGGACAGTCCCAGGGGCCAGTGAGGTGGTCCCTGCACAGCCCCCTACCCCCGCCCTGCTCTCTGGGGTCAGGAAGGAAACTTCGCCACAGGGGCCGCCCTTTGCAAAGGTGCTTCTGTCATTTGCCAACTTCTGGCTTTATTTCGTCTAAAACAGAACCCCTCCCCCTTCCTGGTATGCCCGTGTCTCCTTGGAAATGGTTAGTGTGGCAAAAACCGGTCTTTAGTTACAGTATCAAGAGTATCTGAGCAGAATGAGCATTCTCTGACAATGAAAATGTTTCCCACATAAAACCTGAGGGCCCCCAGCAGAATGTGGCATCACCAACCTTTACGGTGGAGGCAGGGCAACCTGCTAGGTGGCATTCTGCGATTGCATTGTCGGGGTGGTGGCATCTCAGAGGGCATCAGGGGCATGGCTGAAGAAAGACCCCTGGCAAACCCGCAGAGCTGGTCCCCGGGAATGTGCCGGGATGCACACCGTGCTTGTATGAAGTTGACTCAGGACCCGCATCTCATCTCGAAATCTGCTTTCTTGAAACACATTAATTACTTAGTATAATCAATTGTATAGCGGCCCTTTCTTGGGCTGCAACATTCTCATGTATCGATTGATTCAGATACTGAAGGTCAACTGTTTCTAGAAAAAATGATACAACCCCCCTCAACACACACGCACACTACATATTTTATGCTGCAAGAAACAAGACACACCATTCTCCAATCACCACCCGGGATCACCTTCCGTTCTGCGTTTCCGCTGCCCGCCGGCGTTGCGTCCAGAGGTCCTCTCAACCTTCTCCCCAAAGAAGAAGCAAAACCAGTTGCACCTTAAACCATGGATATTTTTCCTCAGGGGCTTAAAATAGTTTCCTATGCAATGTCTTGTAGCACAAATTAAACTCTACGGAACTTGCAGTAAATTTTATTTGGATATGTTTAACCTATTCAGAGAGAGAGAGAGAGAATGTGTGTGTGTGTGTGTTTTGTTTTGTTTTGTTTTGTTTCCGTACCCACCAAACTTTAAAACAGTAACACCTCGTATATGTATCTGTGCATTGAACAGTGGCTCCCTCCCCTGACAATCACCCCTAAGTGACAGTGTGACAGTTGAGTTAGCAGGTACCTATTTTCTTGATATTGACTTAATTGCTCTTGGAACATAGTGGGCTCACATGCTGACCTTTGGGAATCGGTGTTGCCCACAGCCCCAAAGAGCTCACGTGGATAGCTTCCCGTTTTGTGGGCCCTGTGCCCCTGTAACGGGCAGTGCCATCCACAATATAGTTTAGGACTGAGCTCCTTCTGTGTTTCAGCCTTTGTCCCTTAGGGGCTGGCCGCAACAAGCAGGGCTCCCACGGGCCTGGCGCTGCCCTCCTGTTCCCCAGGAATACTGTGTTGTCGAGGGCAAAAGCTAGGTGGGGAATCCGCTGACGGAGAGCACCCACCTAGAGGTAGTGGGGGGAGGGGCTCGGGAGAGCCTCCCTGAGAAGTGACCCAGTGTCAGAAGGCCCAGTCGGAGCGAGGTAGCCCACGGCCAGGCCAGACCTGGGGGACGGGGTGCGTGCGGCATTGAGGGAACAGGGACCACAGGAGGCTGACCCCTCCACAGGGCTGGGGTGCCTCGGATGAGCAAGGGCGGCCTCTTCCGCCCTCCAGCTGTGCGGGCACCCGAGTCCTCACCCCCATTCTGCAGCTGAGGGAAGAGTGAGCATGACCCTGTAACAGCTGGTAGCAGAGCCGGGGGTGTTGACATGGGGCTCTTGTAATAACTTGCCACACTGACTGGTTTAGCGGGAGTTGGTTCTCACAGCTCTGGAGGCTGGAAGCTCGAAATTAAGTCTTCACAGGGCCATTTCCCCTCTGTTTGTCTCCAAACCTCCCTCTGTAAGGACAGCAGCCCAGCAGAAGGTCCACCTGCAAGGTCTGTGACCTCATCTTAAGTTGATCCCATCTGTAAAGACCCTATTCTGAATAAGGTCACATTCACAGGTCAGGGGTGTGGAGGAGTTGGGATGTCAACAAATTGTTGAAGAGCACAGTTCCGCCCACAACCCTGCCCCAGTGCCATGGCCTCTGTCTGAGGCTGGCTGAGCTCGGGGAACGGATCCATTTGGAGGGCTCACCGAGCCCTCTGCCCAACTTCCTGTGGAAGCCAGAGGGCTGCAGAGAGGTCATCCTAAAAGGGACACCCCTTCTGACAGGACCTGCTGTGTTCCCCCAAACCCGCTTTCTTAGTAAACGACAGCGGTCCCCCCTCAAACGTGATGTCCCTCTCTGCAGTGCTTGTTACCCGCGGTCAACTGCAGTTCCGAAATACTGAATGGGAAATCCCAGAAGGAAATAATTCATCAGTTGTAAGTCGTGAGCCGTTCCGAGGAGCGAGCGGGATGAAATCTCGCCGTCCCTGCCCAGGACGTGAATTGTCGTTCGGTCCAGCGTTTCCACGCTACCTACACTGCCCGGCCGTTGGTCACTCAGTGGGCGTCCCCGTCAGCAGGCGGACTGTCATGGTGCCACAGTGCTTGTGTTCGGGTCACCCCCTCACTTTACTTTATAATGCCACATTCACATAACTTTTATTACAGTATATTGTTGTCCTGTGTTAGGAGTTATTGTTTGTCTCTTACTGTGCCTAACATGTAAGTTAGACTTTCTATCATAGGTTTGTATGTAGAGGATAAAACAGTACATGTAGGGTTTGGTACTAGCCGTGATTCGGCATCTGGGGGGTCTTGGAACGGATCTCCCGCAGAGAAGAGGAGGGGACAACTGTGGACTGTTTTTCCCAGCCTCCCTTACAAGGAGGTGTGGCCACGTGACTCCATCTAGCCAATGGAATGTGGGCAAAAGAGACACAGGATAGCATCACACCTGGCCCATAGAACCTTCCGGGCACTACTTCACTCTTCCATTTAAACAGAAATAATTCCCAAGGACCTAGAGATGAGGAAGAGTCAGGCAGCAGGTCCGGCGGCATCCTTGTAGGACTGGGGCCAGAGTTTATCCCAGGGTCCTGAGGCTGGGAGGGTTACTCATTCCATAGCTGACCGCTACTCCAATCTCATAAACAATATAGTAAGCTTATTTAAGTTTTATTTTATCTTAATTTATTGGATGTACATAGACCCTAGTGTCCCCATGAATACCTCCCCCCTCCCCCTTGTTCCCCACCACACCCCCTCCCCCTCCTCCCCACAACGCCCTCCCCCTTGTTCCCCACCACGCCCCCTCCCCCTCCTCCCCGCAACACCCTCCCCCTTGTTCCCCACCACACCCCCTCCCCCTCCTCCCCGCAACGCCCTCCCCCCTGTTCCCCACCACACGCCCTCCCCCTCCTCCCCGCAATGCCCTCCCCCCTGTTCCCCACCACACGCCCTCCCCCTCCTCCCCACAACGCCCTCCCCCTTGTTCCCCACCACACCCCCTCCCCCTCCTCCCCGCAACGCCCTCCCCCTTGTTCCCCACCACACGCCCTCCCCCTCCTCCCCACAATGCCCTCCCCCTCCTCCCCGCAACGCCCTCCCCCCTGTTCCCCACCACACGCCCTCCCCCTCCTCCCCGCAATGCCCTCCCCCCGGTTTGCTGTTCTGCTTTCATCCCATCCTAGCATCCCCTCTCCCTCCGTCCGCTTTCCCCCTGGACCCTCTGATCCTGCCTCTGAATATAGTGAGATTATTATATTGATGCGAAAGCTGTAGGGGAGGGGCTTTGCCCTTCAAAGGGAAACATCCCTACAACTGAATCCCATCGGGTCAAGGTTGGAAGAACTTAGTCTCACCCTCTCTTAGACTGTGCGAGGCCAGAATCAGTCAGGACCAGCAGGAATATGCACAGCGTTTACATTTTCTCAGCATTCTCTAGGCCAGCCCATGAAGTGCAAGTTAAAATCTCCAGTCCTTTATCAAAGTTGATTTTGACCTTCCTCATGGTAATCCTTTGCATAAAAAGTTATGGTATTGGTAGGTGTTTTTTGTTGTTTTGTATTTTTCTGAAGTTAGAAGCAGGGAGGCAGAGAGAAAGACTCCCGCATGCGCCGGACCGGGATCTGCCCGGCATGCCCACCAGGGGGCGATGCTCTGCCCATCTGGGGCGTCGCTCTGTTGCAACCAGAGCCACTCTAGCGCCTGAGGCAGAGGCCATGGAGCCATCCCCAGCGCCCGGGCCAACTTTGCTCCAATGAAGCCTTGGCTGCGGGAAGGGAAGAGAGAGAGGAAGGAGAGGAGGAAGGGTGGAGAAGCAGATGGGCGCTTCTCCTGTGTGCCCTGGCCGGGAATCGAACCCGGGACTTCCACACACTGGGCCAATGCTCTACCACTGAGCCAGCTGGCCAGGGCTGGTAGGTGTTTTTGAGGACCAAATATTCAGGAAAAAGATTGTTAAAAACAAAATAAAACTGAATTCCCATGAAAAGATCCACGTTATCTGATTCATCCTTTCTTTGGTCTTCACTTTGACCATCACACGGTCATCTCAGATGGGGCGTGCATGAAATCGCTTACTTTGTGGTCACCCAGCCCCCACTCCTCTGAGTAGTCTCATGTCACGTGGCCGCAGGAGCCAAGGGGTCACCGGACCTCAGCGAGCATTCCTGCTGCCCCGGACAGACTGACAGCTTCCTCCCTTAGTTCTCACTCCTTCTCTGGGCCAGACCACCCTATCACTGCCCACGTGGCCCACCTCCCCGTTATCTCTGCCCCCCATCCACGGGACACAAGAGTGAGACCGCAGAGACCCTCTTGCTTCCACCTGTGTGGTCGCCCCGGGCTGAGCCCCCCTCCCTCCCAACGCCTGAGGAACTCAGTTGACCATCATCCGTTCTCAGCCTCCCTTTTCCTGGGCAGTCCCCGAGCGAGCTCTCACGCCGGCCCTTCCTGTCCGTCAGCTGGCACACCGGGACCCTGGAGGGCAGCAGGAGTGTCTAAACTCACCACCGAATCCCCAGAGCCCGACACCACCGTGTTCTGTACATGGAGGAAACGACTCCGACCCCGTCTCTGCAATAGGAGCGCGTCTCCGAATGCGGACGGCTTGGGCGGGGGGAGTGCACAGCATGGGCTCTGAGTCGTGTTTATCACCCGAATAAAAAAAAATAATGAGTGAAAACTTGTCTGGCAAGGAATGACTCAAAAGACTTCCGTCTTGAAGACAGGTGGGTTCAAGGACGAGCCCAAGGCAGGGATGGATGGATGGATGGATGGGTGGGTGGATGGATGGATGGATGGATGGATGGATGGATGGATGGATGGATGGATGGAACTCGACGACGTGAACGCCGAAAGCAATTACATTTCCTGCTGACTCACTTCCTGGCAAATGAGGGAAGCGTTGTCAGTCTGCCCCATAATTTATGCTGTAATGAAATTGGGTTTTACAGAAAATAGATCGAAATGGTCTCATCCTAAACAGTGAGGAAACAGGAACTGACTTGCGGGGGGGAGGCAGCGATGTCAAGTGTCCGGTGATGGCCGTGGGCTGTGAAGGGTTTAACCTTCATAATGACCTTGGTTTCAAAGATGAAGAGACACACTCAGGGAGGGCAAACGGGTCCAGCCGGCACAGAGGCCAATCCTGAGCCCTGCCCCCCCACCGCTGTGCCCTCCTGCCACTGAAAGCAGCATTAGAAGCAGAAAACGGCAGAGCAGCCATGGCGTGAGCAGCCGATGCCCGAAGCCGGAGCTGGGCTGTTCGCTGGCACCTGTGCTTGGAGGATGGGGCTGTCCCATCCCTCCCGTCCTCACAGATCGTGTCTGAGATGTGTGAGCAGGAGACCTGCTAATATTTGTGGCCATTTCCCTAAAATCTTTACTGTATTTAAAACTCGTGCACTTAACAACAACAACAAAAAAGTCAGCAAGACTGAGGTGCAACTGACAGGTAAACCAAGTTCCCTTTTTTTTTTTAAGATCCAGTCCCGTCCGTCAAGAGAGCTCCCACTATGATAGATAGGCTGCACGGTAAGAATGTGCTTCTAACACTTCTGCACTGTCCCGAGCTGCTGCGAGCGGGCAGGGTGGTCAACTTGGCTGTGTGGACTTCATCACGATTTTTTTTTTCTGGAGTGAGGGGTGCCCAACCAGGATCCACCTGGCATGTCCACTAGGGGATGATGCTCTGCCCACCTGGGCTGTTGCCCTGCTGCAACCGGAGCCATTCTAGTGCCTGAGGCAGAAGCCATAGAGCCATCCTCAGCGCTCAGGCAAACTTTGCTCCAATGGAGCCTCGGCTGCAGGAGGGGAAGAGAGAGACAGAGAGGAAGGAGAGGGGGAGGGGTGGAGAAGCAGATGGGCGCTTCTCCTGTGTGCCCTGCCCAGGAATCGAACCCGGGATTCCTGCACGCCAGGCCAATGCTCTACCACTGAGCCAACTGGCCAGAGCCATGATTTTTTTTTAACCTGAAGAAATGCCTAGTCCCCGCTCACAGCCCCGGGTGTCTGACTGCATCCCAGACGGGGGCAGAGTTGGGCACAGCAGTGAGCACCCAGGACTCCGTGCTCCTTCTGCGCCCTGGACCCTTTGGCATTTTGATGAAGCCCGTGGGCTCCTCCGAAGGACAGAAATGCATAAAATAACCTGGGGTCACAAATGAAAGCAATTATATTGACACACAGTTACCAGAAGATTTTATTTTATTATTTTTTTTATAAATTGTGGTATATATAGTAAGATACTTGCCTCTTATGCATAGAATAGTGGTCTATTGGTAGATGTCCTAGCCGCCGGAAGTTCCTTGTAGAGATCAGCTTTGTAGCCGCTACAGCACACAAAGGGACAGACGTAAAAACATCTGGGACGGAGGGAACTGTCCAAGCCAGAGGGCTTCTCACGTGGCGGGTCCCTTGCCTGCGTGCGCACATGAGGAACTAATGTCCAGTTACAGGTTCATGAAAATGACTGTGATATTTTCCCCCTTATTATTATTATTTTTTTTAAAAAGCTCATGCTAAAAAGACTGAATCACCCTGCTTTGCTACACTCTCTTTGTTTTGAATTCCTTGTGTCATTACAAATTTTCTTCTCTGGGTTGGCAAGAATAGCATTTTTAAAGATTTGCTTCTCTAATATCCTACTGAGCAGGGGAGAAGGGAAACTTGCAAAAAAAATTAATTGATGAATGGGTTGTGTCCCGTTATATCATCGTGAAGTTTTCTTTCATTTCCCATTTCAATGTAATTTTCCCTTTTAGTGTGTGTGTGTGGGGGGGGGCAGCAAAAGAACCAGCAGAGTTCTGGCCGGTTGGCTCAGCGGTAGAGCGTCGGCCTGGCGTGCAGGGGACCAGGGTTCAATTCCCGGCCAGGGCACACAGGAGAAGCGCCCATTTGCTTCTCCACCCCCCTCTCCTTCCTCTCTGTCTCTCTCTTCCCCTCCCGCAGCCAAGGCTCCATTGGAGCAAAGATGGCCCGGGCACTGGGGATGGCTCCTTGGCCTCTGCCCCAGGCGCTGGAGTGGCTCTGGTTGCGGCAGAGTGACGCCCCGGAGGGGCAGAGCATCGCCCCCTGGTGGGCAGAGCGTCGCCCCTGGTGGGCATGCCGGGTGGATCCCGGTCGGGCGCATGCGGGAGTCTGACTGTCTCTCCCTGTTTCCAGCTTCAGAAAAATACAAAAATAAAAATAATAATAATAATAATAATAAAAGAACCAGCAGAAGGAAGGGTGGGGGGTGGCCCTCGGTGGGAGGTGGCAGGCTGGCGCCGTCTCGATGCCACTCATGAGCACACACAAGTGACCCACCGAGTGGGCCTGTATTCCAATCAGGCTCCGGACCTGGGAGCCAACACCTGGAGCTCTGGGCAGACTGGAGCGCCCTCCCCAGTGGGCCAGGAAGAACCCGAGACGCAGGGAGCCCACCCGCTGGGAGACGGAGGGGCTTCCAGCGGGGGCTGTGGTTGAGGATCCAGAGGAGAGACACACGGGGGGGGGGGAGCCCCGGGAAGACCCTGAGGAGGTGGGAGAGGGCAGCAGGGCGGGGAAGTTGGGGGGCCAGAGAGTACTTGAGAGAAGTTTCCGTGTACACAGGCTCAGGAAGGGCCTGGGGGAGGGGGGAGGGGGGAGGAGGGGTCAGGGGCCAGCGGCCCAGAATGCCAGCAGAGGGTCCCGGAGTTTGCCTGGAGCGAGTGGGGGAGCTGAGGATCGGAGGCAATGCCCCCAGACCAGTAAGTGTTGAGTAGGGAGAGCTGGGGAGAAGCGTGGAGTCCCAAAGCCCCTGGACTGACCCCAGGGGCAGAAGCCCCAGGACGTGGGAAGCGGAGGAGGGACGTTTGACTCGGCAGGAGCAGGGTGACCAGAGGGTCAGGGCTGGAGGTCCAGCAAGGGCTTTGCTGGGAAGTGGAGAGAGGATGGCTGCCCGCTGTGGTTGGGGAGGGGAGCTGATCTGAGTTAGACAGATGTGGGTGGGTGGGGGGGCGTCAGGACTCTGGCTCTAAGCAGAAGAATTTAAGGGGGAGCGGAAAGGTTCCAGACCCAGAAAGGCGGTGAGAAGAGGAGGCAGGAAAGGCCATCGGCACGTGGACAGCATCCCTGCTGCTTTCCGCCTCCAGCACCCACTCCCATCACGCTGATCACGTCACCTTCCTCTTTCCCTCCCGCTCTCTGGGGGTGCCACTTCAGTCCTGGTCACCATGCGCTCTCCCCCGTGCCCGCAACTTCAGGCTTGTGCCCTCAACTCCTCCTGCGCAGAACGGTTCTGAAATAGGAACCCATGTCTCTTTCCGCCCGATCCCCGCCTTCCGTGGTCCCCGGGTCCAGCGCAGGTGAACGGTGGCTCCCGGAAGCCAGCTGACAGGTCGTCACTGGTCCTGGTGGCGCTCCGGCTCTACACACGGAAACGAGAGAAATAAACACGGTGCACTCCGGATGGTCGCAAAGCCAGATTTACGCAGATCAAATACCGGTCCTGGAGGCTGAGGGAGCCCTTCCTTCCTTTCTGGTGTTCCAATGTCCTCCATCTCGGTAACTGGTCGTGGTGGAAGATACATCGTGGTGGTTGCCGTTTTAATGCCTTTCTTGGCAAAGGAGGATGTCTCGTCCGGTGACAAACATCCGTGCATCCTCCAAGACGCGGCCGGTCAGACAGAGAGTGGATTTCTAGGATGAAACCATTTCCAGGGCTCTCTGCGCTGTGGCTGTGTCTCCCTGGACCACCCTGCCCCCGTCACGGAGATGGGGGCTCCGCCATGCTGCCTAGTGCTCAGCACCTGGGGAACTCTCTTGCTCTAGATGGAGCCCCCAAAGCACCAACTCCCCACTTCCCTCGTGGCTGAGTGCAGGTGTGCCGGGCTCCCACCGTGCGGATCTCTGATCCGGTCACCCATCTGTGGGAGGGGAGGCTGGTGGCAGGAGCAGTGTCTCCCAGGGAGAGCCCCAGGCCCGGCTGTGGCCTCCGTGGGGCACCCTGGGCCGTGGCCGTGTCCCCGATGCTGTGACACATTCCCCATCAAGCCAGTCCCGGAAGCTCACAGTTGAGCGTGGTCCTTTAGATCTCCCGACCGTCTGCCGAGTCACCCAGTTGTCCTCTCATACGTCCCTTTCTTTAGAAGAATTAGCCACTGTCAGCTTCTGTTCCTTGCACACGAACGCCTGGATTTCTGACTAGTTTTATTCCTGCACAGCTCTGCCCTGACGCCCAGCCTCCTCTGGGCAGCCTTTTCGGATGCCCCACCTGGGCCTCAGGTCCTGCCTTTGCTGACCCGGTGGTCCTCCCGCCCTTCCTGGTAATACAATCCGAGCCTCTCTGTCAGAGCTGTGCATTTGCTCGTGCCCCAACGGTCACCTGGGCACGGAGATGCCGCAGTGCCCAACCAATACACCAATACATTCAAAGTCACACTCACTAAAATTTCTGGATGAATGATTGAATGAACGTCTACCCACTGACCAATGTGGATCAATACAGTTAGGGGCACGGAGACTAAGTCCCTGAATAGCTCTGGGTGACACTAGAGTGATTTTTCTTCTGTCAAACAAATATAAGTTTTATGAGGAGTCCAGTTTGGTTTTTTGTTTTTTTTTTTTCTAGAAAGTTCTATCTCCTTTTAGTTCCCTGGTGTTCCCACTGTCATAGGACATATGAGCAGCTCAGCTGAAGCTCACACTTTGGAGCAGCAGGTGTTGGCTGTGTTTTTCACACACCCGCATCTTTTCCTACACTCCAAGTGCAAGGTCGGATAGCACGCAAGGAAGGTGCGGATCCTCGCACCTGGGTGACGAGAGCAGGCGCCAGGTGAGTGTCCACAGCCTCAGGTGAGCAGTCCTGCTGCCAGTGGAGCAGGAGGCAGGAGGATGGGCAGGCCTCCAGGGCAGGTGGGGCGGTTGCCTGGCAACCCCTGGAATCGCAGGGCCACCGTCCCTTTTGTCCAGAAGAGAAAGGACCTGGAGCATCGAGTCACATTTCTGCTTTCACACTTAGCCTAGTTGGAATCAACGTCAACAGAATGAAGAACGTAACATAAAATTCGCGGCCGACGAGCCACCTTAATTAACTGCCTGGAAGACGGAAATAAAACATAACCCCGTGCGTGCTGACGGAAGCAGCACGTGCAAGTGTATCCTCCGTGCAACCGGCAAAGTCCTAAGAATACAATCCGCTGTTCAACATCTCTTCGAAGAGTCGGAGTCCAGCTCTCCAAGGTGTTTGGCAAAGCACCTCGCTGTATTTCTAATGATCACATTTTCCATGTGATCCGTGAGTTAAGAAGTTAAAGACGGAAAGAGTAAAGAATGCAGACGGAGGGCCTCAGGGCACTTGACCTAGTTAGGAATAATACACACAGACCTCGGAGATTTGTGTGTTTTTCCCAGGACCTGGGAGATCGCTATCTTTTTTTTTTCCAATATTAGGTTTGTGCAAAATACATAGAGATGGACCGGTGGCCAGTGTCCTGGGCCATGTGCACAGGGTATTTCAGGCTATCACAGCAGGAAAACATTTGTTTTGCATTTAGAAATTCACACCCAGGCGAAAGCAACTCATGTTCCCTTTTTGGTTTGTGACCCATCACAGACACAGACGTTCTCTTTAAAATATCATTAGGTATTGTTGCCATAGTCCCTAAATGTTGCCTTCTCTCCCTCAATGAAAGGGCTTTTTGTAAGGTGTTTTCCTTCAAACACAGCGGATGTATTAGCACCGTTATTTTCAGAACGCTTTCGAAAGAGAGTACGTTGTTGTGCGTTATTCAAATGTGCCCACCATTCGCTCTTATCTAGGGCATTTTGCAAGTCACCTGGTCACAGCAGGGCTCTGGTTGAAATAGCGTTGTTAGGTTGGACTCCCACCTATTTTCTCCTCCCCACAGCAGCTCGTGGAGGAGGTGACATGCATAAAAGCCTCCTCATCTTGAGAAAATGAAAGAATTCAACGCTTTTTTTTTTTTAATGTCATTGCCGCGATTAAAGTGAGTCTGCACCATCCCAGGTTCCCCATCCGATTCTTAGGAGCCCTGGGGTGGGGTGGGGTGGGGTGACGACAAGCTGGATGTTTAATTCTTTGGTCGGGCACTAGACGGGAGGGAAAGGTGGATGAAGTCCATTGCTGGGCAGGAGCGGAGGGCGGGGAGCCTGGCTGTTCCAGCAGCCGCCGCGCCTCCCCTGGGCTCCCCCCTCCCACGCACTGGCCCACTTTCAGTCCCCGCCCGCTGAACTTTAATTAAAATCCAGGCGATTGTTTTCCGGGGAGGCACCTCTTGACACAAACGAAGCCACTGGGACTTGCTGGGCCGTCCCCACCGAGAGGGATACATAGGCTGGTTGGTGCTTAGCAACAGGCACGCCTCTCCGCGCCGCCCTGGGCCTCTCAGGCTCCCTGTCGCTCAGAGGGACAAATAGGCCAAGGCGTGGGCCTCTCCAGGTGCTCTGTCTCCAGGGGCTATTGTCTGTCGGTGGCCGGGGGGGGGGTCTACAGTTGCCTCCCGGCTCCGTGGGGGCTCAGCGCATGCGCACAGTCCTCCCATTGGGTGCATGCTGTCCTCGGGAAGGACCTTGCAGGAGTGCCCATTCCTGCCCAGCTTTGCAAGCTCCTTAGGCTTCGGAGGTACTTGGAAGGTGTGCGTGGAGTGTTGTATATGTGTGTGCGTGCGTGTGATCATGTGCTTGCGCATGTCTGTGTCAGCACCGGAGGTCGGGGGGCTCTGAGACAGGCCTCCTGGGGTCCCTTACCTTGGACACCACCCCCACAGAGAAAGTAAAGGCCTCCCTGGTTTTATTGCCAGGACATCAAAACTGCAAACAGTTTAGAGAGCGCTTCGGTTGTGCCTGTCACAGCCCAGAGAACTGGAGCGGTTTTAACTCATCTGACCCTCAAGAGGTCCCTGTCACCCAGGTGCAATTGTGACCCGCATCTTCCAGATGAGGAGGTAAGGCCCAGAGAGATGAAGTAACTTTCCCAAGGCCACACAGCTCTGACGCGCATAGCGGAGATGCAAACCCAGGCAGCCGGGCTCGTAGGTCCTTGAGGCACCTCATTCCTGCCATACCCAGGCGACGTTTTTCTGTGGCTCAGAAACCCCAGCAGGAGCCTGACCAGGCGGTGGCTCAGTGGATAGAGCGTTGGACTGGGATGCGGAGGACCCAGGTTCGAGACCCCGAGGTCGCCAACTTGAGCGCGGGCTCATCTGGTTTGAGCAAAGCTCACCAGCTTGGACCCAAGGTCGCTGGCTGGAGCAAGGGGTTACTCGGTCTGCTGTAGCCCCACGGTCAAGGCACATATGAGAAAGCAATCAATGAACAACTAAGGTGTTGCAATGAAAAACTGACGATTGATGCTTCTCATCTCTCTCCGTTCCTGTCTGTCCCTCTCTCTGACTTTGTCTCTGTAAAAAAAAACAAAAGAAACCCCAGCAGGAGACGGAGGCGGCAACTTGCATAACCAGAAGTGGTCGATAGCAAAACCCTGCACTTTCCATTTCTGGAAGGAGTTTCAGGTGTGGGGAGGACGGGAAGTGGAGAAGGGTTTGCCGCCACGGGCTCTTCGTTTCTCATTTCCTCCGGCCGAGCAGAAATAATCAGTCCGGACGCTCTCCACACACTTCAGCGGCTGCCATGGAGACGGCGCCGGGCATGCTGGACCACGGGCGATTTTTGAATTTGCCGCAACACGGACGTCCGGCGGTAATGGGGACGGTCGGATAAATCGCGGTGCATTCACACGGTGGAACATGTCAACCATTAGAAGGCCTAGGCAGCTTCAAAATTATTGGTGATGAACGGGATCTTCAGGATAAAATAAGTGAAAAACAAATATATAACAGGAGTATAAAATGTCCCATTCTGTTCAAATAAAAATAAAATGAAGAACAGGGCCATGCACAAAGAATCCCTAAAATGACTCCCAAGATACTTGGTCCCGGGGTGCCCAGGGCCGGGGATCTGCATTTGGGGGAAAGGGCTTGGTTTCCGTTGCGCGTCGCTCTGTGCAGTTGGATTTCTTGTTCTGGACTGGTGATGTTTTCATAATTCTCTATTTCTTTTGCTACAGGTCATAACTTATGAAATGAGAGCAATTTAGACTCAGCGGTAAGTATCCAAGGAGCAGAATGGAATACCCCATTTGCAAAATTAAGAATCAAACAAGTACCTAATTTGCATATTACTAATCAGCCAAGGGGACATATACAGGCAGATAATCGCAATTGATTTGCGTGCCTAGCGCAGGACGATTCCACTGGGGGGCCCCCAGGTGGGTCTTAGGGGCTCTAGGAAGCCCTCAGAGGGGGCGCTAATCTTTTTGTTTATTATGATCTGTGCATCTTCGGAAGAGAATACCCAGAATTCCTCATAGTCTCATACAGGTTTATGATCCACAAAAGTTTAACAGCCACTGGCTTAGAGCTACGAAAACGGTGATGTTGAGATAACAGACTGCTATTCACAGCTCTAGTGAGTATCAGCGAGGGGCCCTGTCCCGCAGATAAGTTACTTTTTACTCACCTCATTAAAGATGGCCGCTGCTCTCACGTGATACAGTTAATTGCCCTTCTTGCTTGGGAAGGGGCTTGGTTATGCTGATGTGTGTTGGGGGAGGGGCTTTTGCAACGAAAGGGTTTTTTTTTATTTAATTTTATTTTTAATTGTGTTTACATAGATTCTAGGGTCACTCCGAATGCATTCTCCCTCCCCCCTATTCCCCCTCCCCCCTATTCTCCCTCCCTACACGGAAAGGTTTTAAAAGGAGAAGCTAGGAGGCCGTTTAAAGGGGCCACGAGACGAGAGGAGGCAGCCAAAATGGTGGAATGGGAAAGGAGAAGCCAGTTTGCGCAGGAGAAGGAGATGGGGGACAGAGGTGAATAAGACTGGTGAGGTGGGAGCCTTTGATTCTAGGAAAACTTGGGTGAGTCAGTAGCTTTGGGAGCCCTGAATGGAAAGGGAAGTGTTTTCCGCTGTGTGTTTTTACTCGCTTGCCAAGTGCGTGTCTAGAATAAAGGAAAATGGACCACCAGTTTTTGACTCCGCAGTTTCTTTACGATCTGTCCGGATTAAATGCGAACCTACACAGGCCAGGTGGCTGTGACAGTGGCCGTGGCTACTGGCTTTACAGACCCCGAAGCACAAAGCTGAATGCAGGGGGCAGGAGGGACCGGCACACTGGCAATGATGCCGCCCGGGCAGGCCTGCACTGGGCCAGAGGCAGCAGGAAGCGGCCCTGAGCGACCAGATTGAGGAACGGCTGGGTTGTTCCCACCTGACACGTGGTCTGGGGCGGGTGAGGGTCCGGGGCTGAGGCTTGCCCTCTGGGAACCAGCCACCTTTGCCTCCTACACAGCCATCCTTAGGGTGTGGCTTTGTCCCATGGTCCGGCTGGCATGGCGGGAGGCCCGGGACCGTTATCTAGGCTGTGAGAAGGGGAGAAGGCCAAGGCTGTGGGGTCTGCTGGCTACGTCTGTGTCTTCTTACAGGGGAACGAGACCTTTCCCGGCTGACTGCGCTCAGGAGAAGTCCCTTGCCTTTCCTGAGCCAGGATATTATTATGCAGTCACCAGGGAGCCCGGGGTGCGGAGCACTGCGTCCCCCGCTCGGTTTCAGTATCACCGTGAACTAACTAGAGTTCCCGTTAGAATGGAGGAGCGGGGGCCAGGGGAGATACTGCAGCCCCGAATGGACGCCCCCCCCCCACCACGTGCATGGCAGTGTGTGTGTGTGTATGGGCCTGTTTCTTCGCAGTGAGCTCATAAGTATGGATTGGCTGGTCAGTTGAGCCTAAATACTGGCCTCTGTTTATCATGTAAGTGCAGCCAGGGTCACAGCTCACAAACCTGCTTTGACTAGTGCCCTCGGAATCAAAGACGGACACCCTTACGTAGTGCTTTACTGTTCACAGGTAATCCTGAAATGCCACGCAGGGGTCCCGGTGGGAGCACAATGCTTTTCCTTTCAGCTTTATTGAGATATACTTGACATACAGCACTGCATACACATCGAAGTTGTCTGCGTTTAATGCAAGATGCATTTTCATAAAACCCACGGACAGAAGAAAGAATAAAGGAATCAGCCTCCAGGGCTGGGTTCCCCGGAAGACCCCGGGCAAAGTTCCCATCCGATCCCAAGCAGACTCGAGGGCACCTTCATTATCAACAGGAGGCCCCAGGAACCTGGCCCACAGAGAGGCTGTCCAGTTCCCCATCCGCTGTGACAACAATGAGGTGGCCTGTTCTCTGAGCTCTTCTCTCTGGACACACCAGATACCAGAGCCGCGCTGATGGACGGAGTTCTCCCTACAGAGGACCTGAGGCCTGGGGCCAGAGCCGCGAGCGAGCGAGCCGGGTCACCAGGGGCGCCCTCTGACGGACGACAGAGGAACTGAAAGGGACGAGCGGCAGCCTCTCCAACCCAATGACAAAACAGGTCTCTGAAATGTACGACTGTCTGCAGAAACCATAGGTCCCCCTTTCACATAGACTTTGTGTGTTGAATGAGGGAATGCTGGCTTGTTATTACGGTGGCGTTGCACATGCTACCTGAGAGCATGCTCCATGCAGGACACTAGCCAGCATCTCGGGTCACACTGCCCGACCCAGACAGCCCATGATCCAGATGGCACCTGCCAACCCCCTGTAGAATTTTCTGGTGGAGCTGCCTTTGTCTCTGCAGAATGTTTTGGGGATGTTTGGCTAGGAGGTTTTTGCAATCAACAGTAACATTTCACCAGAAACAAGTAAACATATATATACAAGGATGAGTATAAACTGAACAGCGTCCTCTCCCTTGGAAAACTTCCCTCTTCATTACATCAACTCCAAACGTTTCATTTGAAAACTTTGTCATTTAAGGAGAGGCTGCTGAAAAACACGGTCTTTAAAATGTCCCTCCTGTGTGTCGCAACAGAACGGCTGTTCCAGGCGTGGTGGGTAGGTCTGCCGGGCTCAGAACGGAATACACGGCATGGGGGTGGTAGTGGGGGGGGGGTGACCAAGCACGTCCTTGCTGAAATACCCACAGATTAAGAGAAAGGGTGAGGTTTTCTTTGTTTCCCAAGGAGAAAGCTCAAACCTGGATGGATGCTTTGCTCGGCCTCCCAGAGAGATGATCAGAAGACGTGTTTGGGTCACCCCTTCTCTTTTGTGGGTTATACATGGCGGTCTTTTCGAAAGCATCTGAAATAACTTTGATGTATGTTTTACACACACCCAGAGGAGTAAATAGCAGGTGAATTTCAACAGCTGTTAACTTGGGGAAATATCATCCTCCCTTTGAGCTTCTGAAAATAGCTTTTATTCGCTGTTTCCGTAACATAGACATTCTTTGCCCATCATGGCTCTGCTGTGTTTGGAAGCGGTAGATTTTGTGGGAGCCGACGCCACAGAGAAGGTGATGCCGTCCCTGACAGCGCCTGGCGTTCGTTCCCCCGAGAGCTGCGTGGAAAGTTAAAGCGAAATCCATTCACAAGGTGGGAGCTCTGAGCGCTGTGGCTGAAGTCACCGCTTACCTGTGAGGGGCCCAGTCCCTCCTCCTGCTCCCATCACTGATAAGAGGGGGGCAGGACTCTCTTATCTGCACAGATGCGGGAGGACGGAATACCGCCTTGTGCCTGGATTAGAACACACCTCACCCTGACCAGGCGGTGGCCCCATGGAGAGAGCGTTGACCTGGGATGCTGAGGACCCAGGTTTGAAACCTTGAGGTCGCCCAGTTGGAGCATGGAATCAGAGAGATGACCCCATGGTCGCCGGCTGGCTTGAGCTCAACGGTCTCTGACTTGAAGCTCAAGGTCACTGGCTTGAGCAAAAGGTCACTGGCTCAGCTCAAGCCCCCCAGGTCAAGGCACGTATGAAAAGCATTCAATGAACAACTAAAGTGCCACAACGATGAGTTGCTGCTTCTCGCATCTCTCTCCCTGTCTCTCTGACACTTGCTCTCTAAAAAAAAACTACACCTCAGTAGAGACTTCTTTCAGGACAGGAGGGACAGAGGGTGATGCTGAGACCCCAAAACTCGCATCTGGGGGCTGCTCTGTGTTCTCTGGCCCCTCCCTGTGACAAGCAGGGTCCCCTCTTTGCGAGGCCTCCCTCCACCCCACCCCTTCCTGGCCGGCCCTCGCCTGGGTCACTTCCTCTCCAGCACGCTGGGGTGGGGGTGGGGAGCGGGTGCTCTCTGCTCCCTGTCCTTTGCTAAACACTCCTAGATCCACGACCCTTTCCTCACATGGCAGTTACACCGTCTTTAATATGGTTCTGTCCTCAACGCCTGTCCCCCACCCAGAGACTCTGGGCTGGTGCCTGCTCTGCCCTGTAACCCCGGTGGCCAGCGTCGGGCTGGGGCAGTGAGCACCTGCGGTCGGAAGGGGAGGAGAGGGGAGGGGAGGAAGGGGGGGGAAGAGAGGCGACAGGAGGGTCATACTGTCAAGTCACCCCAGTTCTCACATGGATGGTCTGGTCTGGCAGCCTGGCAGAGCTCAGAATTGGAGCTGAGATGGTATGTATTTTGCCGGGCACTTTTATCGTATCCAAAATGCAACCAGCCAGCCTGGGCCAGCACCGAAGCGAGAGCTTCCTCCTCCTCGCGGCTCATTTTTCATTCCTGATGTCGCTTATGAGCAGCGTCCTCCGCTGTGCGTAGAGGCTCTTCCTGGACCGAAGCGGCGTCATATTTCATAAACCAAGTCACGCCCAGAGAGCCAGAGGGGTGGTCGACGTCTGAAGGTTGCCTGCAGGCATCTGGTTCCAATACCATTCGTTACCTGGGGCCTCGTGGTTCAAGTTTGTCATGAGAGGGCTGCCGAGACCCACAGGAGCTCCGTGGGGGTTCTCTCGGTCTTTTGGGGACAGCTCATGGCCTCAATCCACGCCTCCTGCCTTCGGCTCTGCGACAAATATTCTCCATCGCGGCTTTTTCTTCCCGAGTCGCACCCTCACATCCAGAGCGGAGGGAGGGAAGGTGGAACAAGGTCTGGCCTCTGGGAAGTGAGCCTGACCCGCCCCGGAAGGGACAGAGCGGCTGTTCCACATGGCACGTGGTAATCACTGAGGGGGCTGCTCGGGACGCCGGGGACACAGCCGCCTCCACAAAGCAGCGTGGCTGCGCGGCCGCCGCCTCCCGGCCCCTGCATTCCAGGATTTCCCCTGCCACGCACAGGGTGAGAGGTGGTCTCCGCCCGGCCGGCAGCTGCCACGCTCTGCCGCACGGAGGGAAGCCGCCCTGCCCTGGGCCTAAGGGCCTGAGAGCGAGAATGGGGTGGGCAGTTTCCCAAAGGGCAGATAAACCGGGGTCACAGTCCCTTCTTCCCAAACCTGTAAGCTGCTCTCGAACAGGCTCCTTTGTTTTGAATTCACACTGTCCATAAAACTGGTCTCACGCCAACACCTGTCCACTCAAGTCCTGTTCTTGGCGATTCTGAGCCCTCTGTGCGTGCCATGGAGATCACCGTGTGTGTGTCACCTGTTGAGTGAGGTACTTTCGTGTGTGGGTAGCAGACCAGGTCCCCTGGACGTACTGTGGGCCAGCGCTGGGCAGTAGGAAACATTTTTATTTACTTATTTTACCAACTAGCTTGTTCATTATTTATTCTAAGGATTGAATTTTCTGTAAAAGTCTCTCATGCCCCGGTTGGGTAGCTCAGTTGGTTAGAGCATCGTCACAATACTCCAAGGCTGCGGGCTCCATCCAGCGTCAGGACACAGACGAGAATCAACCAATGAATGTATAGATAAGTGGAACAACAAACTGATATTTCTCTCTCTCTCTCTCTCTCTCTCTCTCTCTCCCTAACTCTCTCTTTTCTATCCCACCCCTTCCTCTCCAAAAGAAAAAAAAGAAAATAAAATAAAAAAAAGAAAAGAAAATCAATAAAAAAGGAAAACTAGTTTTGCAAGCTGGTAGGAACTAGTTCCCTTGTTTACTTTAGTTTGTTGTTTGTTTTTCCAGTTTTCCCATCTTCCCTTCCTGCAAAGATAACTAATGAGTCAATGATATAAGGGGTCACAGTCACTACTTCCCAAGCATCTCCCACGCTGGCTTGAAAACACTGATCAAGATTTTTGTCTAAATTTTATTTATGCCTTCTGCATTTAGTGAAAGAAGCTTCTAGACTGGTTAAATGATTTTAAAATAAAAAATAAATGGGAAAGTTGGACTCTTGCTCCCAGACACGAGGTGTAACCGGCACAGAACTAGCCCACCTTCCACATAAACAACCAGAAAACCGGACGAAAGAGAGAAGAAACAAAAGTTTTTAGACACTGGGCCAAAGTCAAGGCAGGGTTCTAAGAGAAGAAACACAAGTCAGGGGAACATCTCTAATTTCACCACCTGGAGGCACCACCGGCCCCAGATTCCGGACCACAGCGCAGGGAGAGGAAATTTGAGCAGGTCATTGAGGTCTCACTGAGTTGAGGACGAGGGACTGGAGGCCAGGGAGGCCGAGCAGGCCAGCATTGGCAGAGCGGAGCAATGGAGTGGAGCGAGCCACACAGAACTGCTCTTTGCGGGAGCTCTCCTCCGGCTCTTTGAGTCCTCAGGTGACAGCTGCACTGTGCATGCCTAAGACCAATTCCCCAAGGTCAGGGAAAGAGCCGCCGTCGGCGTTTGTAAGCTTAGCAATTTCCAGAGCTCACACCGTTCCAACCAGGCAAGTGGACAGACCTACCTTGTTGCAAAAAACCGAGCATCCAGAAAAGAGCTCAGGAAGGTCAACCTTTCGTCGGAGACAAGACCCGCCCAAGAAGAAAGACTGGTCCAAACCTGTCAGCAAAAAAAAAAAAAAAAGTTAAAAACAAGACTCAGAAAGATCAATCTGATTCTCAATTAACTTAACTGCCTGGAAAATAAAAGCAAAAACAAAAACCCTGCAATATTACTTAAAGGAAGACAACACAATCTGGACACTCAAGAATGTAATACAATGTCCAATATCTCATCAAAACTTACTAGACAGGCCCTGGCCGGTTGGCTCAGTGGTAGAGCGTAAGCCTGGCATACAGGAGTCCCGGGTTCGATTCCCGGCCAGGGCACACAGGAGAAGCGCCCATTTGCTTCTCCACCCTCCCCCTACTTCCTCTCTCTCTCTTCCCCTCCCACAGCCAAGGCTCCATTGGAGCAAAGATGGCCCAGGCGCTGGGGATGGCTCCTTGGCCGCTGCCCCAGGTGCTAGAGTGGCTCTGGTCGCGGCAGAGCGACGCCCCCTGGTGGGCAGAGCGTCGCCCCTGGTGGGCGTGCTGGGTGGATCCCGGTCGGGCGCATGCGGGAGTCTGTCTGACTGTCTCTCCCCGTTTCCAGCTTCAGAAAAAATACAAAAAAAAAACAACTTACTAGACATGTTAAGGTTGTAAGGAAATGTGACACGGTGCCTGGGTAAACTGAGTCACAGAGACAGACAGACCCAGAGAAGATACAGATGATGGGGTGATAAGGGACTGAGCCAAGAAGGACTTTATTTTAAACAGTGTCATGCGCTCAACAGTTTTGAGGAAAAGAACCACTTGGGGAGGAGAGAAATGAGGTAGAACCAAAGGGAACTGCGAACCTGGATGATACAATATCTGAAATAAAAAACTTTTCCCACACTTTCGCCAGTCCGGGGGCACACACTATCCTGCTGTGGTTGTTTTTTTTAATCTTTTACTATGAAAACAATTTCAAACATCCACAAAAGTATGGAGAAGAGAACCATGAACTCTCAGCCTGTCCTCCGTGTCACCCTTCACCCACACTCATTCTCTGTGTTTTACCTGTCCTTCCAAAACTCTTAATTTCCCCTGCCCTGGAGCAATGAAAACAAACCCAGATATCACATCATTTCATTCCCCAAAAAAGTGTCCAGTGTGCATCTCTCACGAATAGACGACCAAAGCTTGAACGCACACACACAACGCCATGATCACCCTCCCCGCCCAAAAGATGAGCGGCCGGCCATGCCTTCGTATGACCTCATAGCCCATCTCCCTTCGGCTTTTCCTGCCCGTCTCAGGGAACTGGAACTGGCCTTTAGGGCTCGGTTGCTGTCCGCATGGCTTTCAGCCAGTCGGTCTCTTGAGTCTCCTTGTTTCACCTCCTCCTCTGGTTCTTCCCACGCCAGGTGTGTGCTGGAAACGGGCTGGTGGTTTCCCCAGATCATTTTCCCCAGAGAGCGCCTCGCTTCTGAAGCTGGCTGGCTGACTAGCTGGGCAGTCGATTTGATGTCTTCTGAACCTCCCGTGTCCTGTGGATCGGTAGTTCGAGCTAGAGGCTCGACGAGGTTCAGGTTCAGCCGCGGACTTCCCGTTGTGGACCTCCAGCCGGCGTGCGTCTGGGGGCCCCACCTCTGACCACATTGCAACGAGAGGGGGTCATCTGCTGTCTTCCTGGTCCATCTATTGTAAAAGTTCACCATCTGCACTTTACCCAACGGTGTTAGCCCTCCCTCGGAATTGCAGTTTTCAAATATCTTTGCCGTGGTTGTTGGTCCATGTGGATTGTTACTTGTTTTTCAAGTCAGGGGACGCCTCCGCCATTCCTACCCCCAACTCCTTGCCAAGCCTCCTCCCTGGGTCTGGACTATCTCCTGGTCTTGCCTGTCTTATCACGCTCGGGGAAGACTCAGCACAGAAACAATTCCACGCCGGTCCCAGGAGCTGTCTCCGTGGTCCAGGCCACTGGTAGGGGTGACACTCGGGGCGCTGGTTCCAGCCCCCACTGGAACAACGGCTAGGCCAGTCGAGGCTGGCAATTTCCGGGTCCTCTTCCTAAGACACACGAGTCTGTGCGGGCTGAGCCGTGAGCGGTCGTGGGATAGACACTGTCCCTGCTCACAGGGGCTCCTCCCCTGCCATGTGGGGTGGCTGGCTCTAGGCCACTCTGTGCCTGTCCACTCACTCTCCCTTCCCTTAGGACGTCTGAGTTATTTCCCGGGAAGACCCAAGGGCTCTCAGCGAATGGCCTTTGGTGGGGTCAGCCCAGAGTGCACGGAGACACGCCCAGGTCTGCCTGAATCCCAGGACAAACACGGTTAGCCCGGCCCGGGGACCCTGTCCCCCCCCCGCCCCCCGCTTACACGGTAGCATAAAACAATGAGGCCACCCTCTCAGAGAAGTCCAGTGTGCCCCAAAATAATTCTTTTCCAAAAGATTTTTTTTTTGAAGGAAAATGATGTAAAAATATATTTTCGTAATCCGGGTATCTTTGTGAAAAATGTTGACAATCTCCCCAGGAATTCTTCAGGGAAGACAGAGTTGAGAAGCACAGGGTGACCGCTGTCCCACCAGCCCTCGGGGACTGGCTGTGTAGGAGCCTGTGGGGTGGGCGTTTCCATCCCTCCCACGAGAAACTCCCCCGAGCCGCAGGTCCCGCTCAAGGATGTGCTTTGCAGTTTGGTGTGTATGTTTAGTTTGGGTTTCTTTTTAGGTAAGTTTTTCTTATCCTTTTCTCTTATCCGCAAATTTGAGGAATTCCAAAGCGGAGTCACTGTTGATATGATGAAGGGAGATGCTGTGACCACGGCAGCAATGACTTCTAAAAACTCATGGAGCTCAGAGGGAGACAATGGTGAGACCCAAAGGCTGGTAAGGCAGAATTCTGTCCCCAGCACTGGCCCTGGGTCCCAGACACTTCACTCAACACAGTCCCCCGAGGGAAACGATGAACACCTCAAAAGCCAGCAACATGAAGAGCATAGAGTCCTTCTACCAATCACGCACAGGACGTTATGATTCTCTCTTCGGAATAGGCTGTAGAGGCATCCGTTCTCATTTCCATAATGACGATGCCATCCGTCCCGGCCCTGCCCCTGGCCTCATGGCTCCCTCCGTGCCCTGGACACCTCCTGCCTCAGCCGGTGACCCTCGCTCGGCCGGCTTCCCGGGTGCTTCCCCTCCCTCCGGCCAACGAGCAGACTGATCCAGACACTGTTTTACTGTCACTGGCAACGTCTCTGTTCTTTCTCACTAGAATGAATTTGTTCTAGTTGAACTCCAACTCATTTTATCTTACTGGAGGAAGAGCTGCCCAGCCAACATGACCGGGGGTGAGGACGTCTGGGGAGTGTGAACCCCGGACGGCTGAGCCGTTTTGTGTCTGGACAGTTGGCCCGTCTCCTTAGGGGGCAGGCTCCCAGCTCTCACGTTCTGGGGGGATGTGACCATGGGCGACAAGTCTCCAGAGTCCCCAGGTGGGGTGGCAGCTCCCTCCCTCTCTGTGGCGCCCCCCCCACGGGGCCCCCAGAAAGGCACAGCTGCCCTTACTTTCGGGTTCAAGTTCCTTCCCTTCCTCTCTGTAGTTTCTTTAAAAACTGGGGCCCAGCCATTCCTCCCAGTGGTGTGCACTCTCTGCACCCCCCACCCTGATGCGGGGAGGACTGTGACCGCGTCAGCCGGTGGAGTGGGAAAGTGACGCTGTGATGTCTGCAGCCAGGACAGAGGAGCCACAGTGCGGCTGCCGTGTGCACAGGCACGTTCACCCCGGAGTCCTCACGGCCACGCGAGAAGCCCGACGACTCTGAGGCCCAGGCGCTGAGCGAGCCCAGGCCACGTGGGAGACCACACAGGTGAGCTTGGGTCGGCAGTCCAGCTCAGCCCGGTCCTCGGGCCACCGCAGCCGGCGTACCCGGCTTGTGCGCAACGAAGCCCCCGGAAGCCACAGTCCCTCAGGTCTCCCACGTCGTGGGACTGGGACAAGCCACGAGCTCCGGACGCACCCAGTCCGTGAGCACAACGAAGTGGCTGTTGTTTCCCGGCTCGGCGTTTTGGGGAGTCTTGTTCCGCAGCGACCAGGAGCCAGGAGGCCGCTTGGTCTCCACACTGGTGTTCCCCACGTGTGCACAGAGTTTCCTATTAATCTTCCCCTTCGTGTGTCTTCCCTCCCCTCCCAGTCCCCCCCCCACCCCTCTCCCCCATTGCTACTATGTCCAGAGAAATCCTGACTCTGACGCCGAAGGAGCATGTCTCCATGTTTCCACTGTCTGCTGCACACCCAGTCCGTCCTTACAGACCTACGGGAACACGCCCGAGGGGACACCCCCAGAGGCATGGGCCGGTGAGGGGGTGGAGGGTCCCTGTCCGGCCACGTGCTCCCCTTCACCCTGGTTCTCACCGACCGGGATGGCGCGGAGGAAAAGGGGGGGTGGGTCCGATTCAAGGGAAGTGACGTCAGGGGGACACTCGTCAGACCTGTGTGCACCGTGCAGTAAGGGGGCTGGCAGGTAGACGGCTATGTCATGGGGGGAAGTTGGCGGCCGCCTGAAATGATGGCAGCGAGGACCGCAGGAGCAGGGGGGATGTCACAGTGTGTGCTTCTGGGGTGCGTAGATACAGTGGCCCTGGACAAAGCAATTCAAAAAGAGGAGAGACACGCCCAGGAGTGAGTGCTCACATGAAAGAGGGAACTTGAACAAGAAAAGCTCATTGCAACCCTGGGGGCCTTGGCAATGCCCCGGAAGCAACCTCGGGTCAGCTGCAGCAGGAGTGGACCAGTGTGCCCTTTATCATTCCGTGACAACTTCATGACACTCTGCAGAAAGGAGAGCGAGAGAGCCCCAGGCCAGCAGCAGCGGGCAGGGTGGGCGTTAGCCTCGGGGAGGGGGTGAGGTAGAAGGCGGGAGATGCCAGGGGCGGAAAACCACCCCACAGCATGTAGGTCGCTGTCAGCGTGCTAGCTTTTTTTCTGGGTGGTGACTTCTCGGGTGCTTAAAAATAACCAAAAAGAGCAAATAAACCAATGTGGGTCACCTGTGGATCAACGGCCAGTGCACATCAGGAAGCAACGTCGTGATTCGTGCGCGTCTGTGGACTCAAGGCCCGAGAGAGCAAGGGGAGAGTGGGGCCGTGGGGGGGGGGGGCGTGGAGCAGGCAGGGGGGGCAGGTCTCTCAAGAGGCTGAGCTGAGCTGTACAGGGGAGAAGAGAGCGAGGGCGGTGGCAGGTGTGTGTGTGTGTGTGAGTGTGTGTGTGTGTGTGTGTGGTGTACGTGTTGGTAGGAAGGTCCCAGGCGCTGGAAATCTGATGGCACAGGGGAGGGAGACTTGGGAGGGACACCCTTGAGGCCAGGAGAAAGAATGTGACCGAGCACCAGGCGAGTTTCCCTGTTTGGAGCAAACAAATCCTTCTTGCTCCTGGTGCTACCTCCAAGGAGCCTGACCGTCACCTGACCAGGCCTTGTCTCCAATAACAGGAGCGTGAGTACCGGGTGTTAAGACTTCAGCTGTGCCCGCACGCAGCCCAGCCTGCCAACCACCCGCTTCACACGGGAGGAATCTTCCCATTGGGCGGGGTTTGAAAAGCCATAGACCCAACAAGGTCCTCCATCTGCCCCCCAACTCCTCGGAATCCTGCCTGGGTCCCCATCCGCTCGGGAGAGGAAGGTTCCCTATGTTTCCAAGGGGGCTCGTGCGGTATGGGTTATAAGCCACTGCCCGATTTGTGGGCTCCGCCACCTGTCTGCGGAGGGGACTCCGAGGCTCCCTGTTCCTGCTCAGGTGCACCGGCCTCTTCCCCGTCCGCCAACCCTGAGCTCAGACAGCCGGGCGCTCAGCTGGCCCACGTTCAGCTCCTTGAAGAGAAGCTCTTTCCTCCTGCCCAGCTCTCAGTGACCACACACACTGTTCCAGGCTCAGCTCTGACGCTGCCTCCCCTGCCTGCCCCTCCCACCTCTCTGCCTGCCCCTCCCACCTCTCCCCTGCCTGCCCCTCCCACCTCTCTGCCTGCCCCTCCCACCTCCCCTGCCTGCCCCTCCCACCTCTCCCTGCCGCCCGGCGTCTCCTGAGGACGCGCAGTCATGTCTGGTCATCTCGTCTTGTGTGCCCAAAGGCAGCCAGGCTCCCAGAGCCCTCGACCCCCCTCCCAGGCCCCTCCGGAGGGTGGGCAGCTGGGAGTCACACCTAACGCAGAGTCCGGCTCACGCGTCTAAATTGAGCCTGAGAGTCATACCGCTTTACTTTCTCTCTCTCTCTCTCTCTCTTTCTCTTTTTTTTTTTTTTGTATTTTTTCTATTTTTCTGAAGCTGGAAACGGGGAGGCAGTCAGACAGACTCCTGCATGCGCCCGACTGGGATCCACCTGGCACACCCACCAGGGGGCGATGCTCTGCCCCTCCGGGGCGTCGCTCTGTTGCGCCTGAGGCAGAGGCCAAGGAGCCATCCCCAGCGCCCGGGCCAACTTTGCTCCAGTGGAGCCTCGGCTGCGGGAGGGGAAGAGAGACAGAGAGGAAGGAGAGGGGGAGGGGTGGAGAAGCAGATGGATACCTCTCCTGTGTGCCCTGGCCGGGAATCGAACCCAGGACTTCCGCATGCCAGGCCGACGCTCTACCACTGAGCCAACCAGCCAGGGCCACTTTCTTGAAAATCGTGTCTTCTCCAAAAAAGTGGACATCCCCACTAGTGAGGAGGCTCTTCACCCCGTGGTGGGACACAGGTACCTCCCAACTCCTTCTGGAATGTTCTTGGGAACGCCCTCCTCGGCACCTCCCCCCCCATGGAGCCTCCCTCCAGTGGGGACTGACACCCAGACCTCAGGTCCTGATGCACGCGCCCCGTCCTGATGCACACGGCCAGGTGGGTCTCCACACATTCCCTCTGCTGGCCCCCTCGTCCTTGTCCCAGTCCCTCTGGGGTGGGGCACGTGCCCCCAAACAAGTTCCCTGCAGCCCCACTGCACTGTCTGACCAGACCTGGGAAAGGGGTGCCCCCCACCCCCGCCCACAGGGAGCTGGGGCAGGACCCAAACCTGCCCAGAGAGGGTAGGAGAGGCTGGTTGATTTCACTTCCTCTCAAGGCTGGGGAGGTGGGCAGGAGCAGACAGACAGGGTGGGACCCGGTTGCGTGCTTGGCTGGGACCCACAATGCCACGCATATTTTCCAATGCATACTTCCAGCTGCCGAGGGGGTGAGGACCCTCCACCCCCCCCCCACCCCCCCACACACACAGGAAGACGTAGACAATGGGTGGAGGGATGGAAACATTGAGGATCCTCAGGCTTCGGGGGGCTGATCCTCCCTTCAAGAATTTTCAGATACCGGTCAGCTCCTGGCGTGGGAATCCCATTGCTTTCCCTGCCCAGCCATAATAAGAGACGGGGTTTCCTCGGCAACTGAGGAAACATCTCGAGAGAGCGGTTACATTGTTTTGAAGTGTTTTGAAATCTTATCAATGGTTTCCAGGGAAACCCAGGCTGCAGAATGGAGCCTGCCTAGGTAACTTGAAGAGGAGGAAGAGGGGAACAGAGCTGAATTTGCAGTAGGCAGGTGTTTGGCTATTTATTGAGGCAGAAATGTGTATTTCGCTTATGTCTTGACATTTTAATTTTATTGCCCGTTCAGTCTCACACACAGGAACTCCTTGGGGAGGTTGTCATTAGCTGGATCCCAGCTGAAGACATCCCCCGAAGTTTAAAAAAATTATGGCATTTGTAAACCACCTGGAAATGCACATTTTAATCGATATTGTGAATTACACTTTGGGAGAAATCCCAGATTTTAAAGGGCAACTCCTCCGTGGTCACGTTGTGGTCAGAACAGTTTGTCAATCAAGCGAGTGGCAGCGGTGTCCCCAGAAGAAACAGTGTGACGATAGACTAGCTCAGGGGAGGGTGACCCGACCCCTCCGTTTCCTGCCTCACTGGGACTCTGTCTTGCCTGTCATCTGCTCAGAAAAATGCCTGGCAAGCCTGACCTTCCAATACACACTGATTTTTAACTTTTGGGGGGACACCCGTTGAGATCACTAAGTGCGTCTTCCGTCACCCTTCAGGGGGCAGGACGTCTCCTTCCTCAGAGGGTGCACGGTCTCCCAGGACCCACACCTGCAGCTGGAGGCCACCTTTCTCTTCCTGACAGTGTGACTCTACAGGAAGTCACCCTCACTCTCCGAATCTTGCTTCAAAGAGCTGCCGTGGGAGAGCCCAGTACCCCCTCCTTCTAAGTCTGGCCGGCCTTCCACCACCACGTGGGTCAGCAGTAGCCTGTTTACCTGAAATTAAAACTTGCGTTTTCATTTCCTGAGTGATGTTTTTCTCACCCTCAGAGCGCCCTGTGCCCGTGTTACAGAAAGCGGCTCTCCTGTCTTCCGTGGTTTCTGTGGTTAGCATCCGCCACAATGGATAGCAAAACAGGAACAGATGATTCTACCCTTTTGTCAAATATGATATTGTCACCACATAGAAAAAGAAAAAAAAGCAATTGATTCAAGGAATGTTTGAAAAGGGGACTTGGAGTGTATACCTTCCAGCAGGATACATATTGGAAGGATGTGGGTGGAGTGAGGATATGGGTGGAGTGAGGGTGAGACTATTGCTTCTGTGTTCTATTGCACAGGTGAGTCAGGACAGACACGCTGGGAACACGGAGTCTTGCTGGGGGAGGAGTCAGCTAAGAGGACGTGTGAGGCTGGGAAGACGAACCCTCTGATGTTGGGTTGGAAGCGAAGTCGTCCTTGGTAGGAACCCATGATGTTTTTACACAACATAGTTGAGTCTCTCTCCATCGAAAGGATATAGGAACAGTGACATCCAACAGCAACGAGCTCCCTGAGCACCCAGACTGTGGTTTCTAAATATCTCTCTCCACCAAAGGGAAAAGGGACGGACCCAGCCTGGGCCAGGGACAGTACAGGGTCAGCCAGGACTATCCTACAGGGCCAGGAGAAAGGGAGTGTCCAAACACGAATGGGGGCATTAAAACAGGCGGCTCGCCTGACCTGTGGTGGCGCAGTGGATAAAGCATCGACCTGGAAATGCTGAGAATGCTGAGGTCGCTGGTTCGAAACCCTGGGCTTGCCTGGTCAAGGCACATATGGGAGTTGATGCTTCCAGCTCCTCCCCCCTTCTCTCTCTCTCTCTCCTCTCTAAAAATGAATAAATTAAAAAAAAAAAAGAAAAGGATATAGTTAAAAAAAAAAATAAAACAGCCGGCTCGAAGGACCACCCTGTACCAGCGCGAGATAATCTGAGTATACATATATATATATATAAAAACTGACCGTAACATACTGATTTTTATTTATTTTTTTAGAAAAATATTCTCAAGTCCGAAATAATTCTTTAAGAAAACTGGAGAGAGCCCTGGCCGGTTGGCTCAGTGGTAGAGCGTCAGCCTGGCGTACGGAAGTCCTGGGTTCGATTCCCGGCCAGGGCACACAGGAGAGGCACCCATCTGCTTCTCCACCCCTCCCCCTCTCCTTCCTCTCTGTCTCTCTCTTCCCCTCCCGCAGCCGAGGCTCCATTGGAGCAAAAGATGGCCCGGGCGCTGGTAATGGCTCCTTGGCCTCTGTCCCAGGCGCTAGAGTGGCTCTGGTTGCAACAGAGCAGCGCCCCAGAGGGGCAGAGCATCGCCCCCTGGTGGGCGTGCCGGGTGGATCCCGGTCGGGCGCATGCGGGAGTCTGACTGCCTCCCCGTTTCCAGCTTCAGAAAAGAAAAAAAAAAAAAGAAAACTGGAGAGGGGACAAGTCTTCTTTATGAAATAATACCAGCTGATAAATAGAGAAGAAAGACGAGAATTTCAAACAAATCAACATTATTTTTGTAGGCACCAGTGTGATAATCTATTCAGGTGAGGATTATACGTGAGGCTTACACCGTGCGGTAGGAGGCTTTTGGGGAACAGGACGTTCACGGGGTCTCCAGAGGTCACCCCACAGGTTACTGACTAAGGGATAACGTGTATTTAAATACGGTCACTGACACTCACCAGTCACGGGGCAAACTCACGTGAGTCACATGTCTCCTGATGGGGTCCCCAGATCCACACACATCAGCCCCACGATAGATATTTCTGCCAAAAATGTGTATCCTCAGATCTACCCGGAGAAAACAATGAGACAAATCCAATCCAAACGGTGGGACATTGGAAAATAAAAAATAGAGCCCGGCCTGGACTTTTCCAAAACACGGGCCAGAAAAGACAATGGAAGGACGGCTGCCTTCAGTTAGAGAAGAGGAAAGAGCCACGGCACCCGGACACAACCCGCCATTCTTGATGGAACCCTGGACTTCAGACCACGAGGGGCGTGGGCCCCAGACAGGTGGCCAGGCTCTCCTCTCCGCTCCGGGGTGTTGTCCTTGGACAGCCTTTCATTCGCTCCCCGGTGTCCCCCTCCTCCCATGGCGTGGGCACTGCCGTCTGCCCTTGGGGCGATGACCAGCCCCCGTGGAATAAGAAGCATGTGAGCGCGTGTTTGAAAGCGCCTCCTCCTCTGCGGACACCACGGCTGCCCGGCTGGGCTGAAGGCTGCCCCGGGCCAGGCGGCCGGTCATCAGTGCGAGTGCCTGGCAGTGGGAAGCCTTCCTGGGCAGCAGCCCCACTGGGATCTGGGGATAATTGCAGGTGCTCTTCAGATGCCCAGCGCCAGCGGAGGCGACAGGAACGAGGAGAGGGCTCCCCAGGCCGCATGCTGGCGCCTCCTGAGCAGCCCCGCCCCCCCGCGTCTCTGCCAGCCCGCGCCTGTCCTCGCTCAGCGCCCGCAGCTAGCGCTTCCTGCGGAGGGCTGCTTCCCGACGAGGTGTTCGGATGAACTGCCCGTGGTCCCCGCCGGCGGCGGGAGAAGAAGGACCAGTCCTGCCTCTCCCTCCCAAGTCTCGGTTTTCTGTTTCAGAAAGTCTCTGCCGACGTGGATCGGACCCACGTGTCGGTCTGCAGCCGGGACTTGGGCTGCCCACGGGGTTCCCTAAAGTCCTGGAGTCGAGCCGGCACACTCCACACGCCGGGCATCTCCAGCCACGGAGGCGGCAGCCTGGGGGGGGTCCCCTCCAAGCGGGTGGATGGCGGGAGCACGGGGACATGCCAAGTGCCAGCTTGACGCACCATCGAGGAAGGGGTTTCTGATCTGAGGCAACAGAAACCCGATCAATTGTATGGGCCATGTCAGAGCGAGGGGGCTGCTGGGCAGGTGAAGAAGGCTAGACACGGCTTTCGTGGCAGATGAGCCCATGGAACGATGCTCGTGACACCGTCAGCCGAGTTAAAACCACGAGATGGGGGACCACACACCTATCCGAATGGCTCAAAGAAAAACCCAGTCATGACAACCCCAAATGCTGAGGAGGGTGAGAACCAGACGCCCCGCACGAGGCCGGTGAGGACGTAAATGGAACAAGCACTCCGGGAAAGAGAGAGGGCAGTTCTTACAACGCCGGACATGCCCAGCAATCACTCTCCTGGGCCATCATCCCAGGGAAGCACACACTGTGTCCGCACAAAGTACGACAGAGACGCTCATTGTAGATTGATCTGTAAAAGCCCCACAGTGGGGCCCTGGCCGGTTGGCTCAGCGGTAGAGCATCGGCCTGGCGTGTGGAAGTCCCGGGTTCAATTCCCGGCCAGGGCACACAGGAGAGGCGCCTATCTGCTTCTCCACCCCTCCTCCTCTCCTTCCTCTCTGTCTCTCTCTTCCCCTCCCACAGCCAAGGCTCCATTGGAGCAAAGATGGCCCGGGCGCTGAGGATGGCTCCATGGCCTCTGCCTCAGGCGTTAGAATGGCTCTGGTTGCAACAGAGCAACGCCCCAGATGGGCAGAGCATTGCCCCCTGGTGGGCATGCCAGGTGGATCCTGGTTGGGCGCATGTGGGAGTCTGTCTCTCTGCCTCCCCGCTTCTCACTTCAGGAAAATACAAAAAATAAAAAAAATTAAAAGAAAAATAAAAGCCCTACACTGGCGATGACCCAAACGTCCCTCCCAGGAGAATGGTTAATGAACTGTGGCACGTCCGTCCCATGAAGCCCTACACAGCACGAAGGGGTGTGAACCCCTGCATGCGCAGCAGCCTCGGAGGGGCCACGAGGAAAAGCCCAGGTGCACCGTGAGGCCCCGTCCACGGAGCGGGAAAATGGATTAGTGATGGCCGGGGGGAGGGCAGGAAGTGGCGGCCCAGGCACAGGTGTGAGGGAAGTGCTCTGTGTCTCGACAGTGACGGTGGTGAGATGAATCTATGTGTGTGACAACATGGCAACATAAACACAGGGAAGTGCGTTTCTTACGTGATAAAGCCCGAGTCGGGTTAGCGTCCACTTCCCAGGACTGCCGTCACCGGTGACCACAAACCAGGTGATACGGACAGCAGGGGTGTACTCTCTCACACTCCGCAATGAAGGTGTCGGCGGGGCCAGGCTTCCTTTGAAAGCTCCAGAGGAGGGTCCTTCCTGCCTCTCCCGGCTCCCGGGGGCTCCAGCCTTCCTTGGCTTGTGGCCGCATCACTCCGATCTCCCCCTCCGGCCGCCCACGCCCGTCTCCCCGGTCTCTGTGCGTCTCCGCGTCCTTTCCCCGGCTGGGAGTCTGTACTCTGGTTATGCACGGTGCTTCCTTTGGGGAAACTGCGTGGAAGGTCCACGGGGTCTGTCTGTGTCATTTCTCACTACCGCATATGGACACACAATGCTCTCGGAAGTGTTTGTAAACAGGAAACGGCGGAGGGAAAGGCTGAGGGGGGAGGGACCCATGGGTCTTGGCATCTGCTTGGCCACAAGACAGAGGGAGGCACTGAAGGTGGCATTCAAGTTCCAGGCCTGGGTGACGGACAGGAGATGGGAACACCAGGATCACACAGCGGGCAGGATAGCTGGGGGCCAGGCCAGGGGACCACGGTCAGCAAGGACGGGCTTCGGGGACTGGAAGCAGGTGTTCCTTTGGAACGCAAGTCACACCAGGCGGCTGGAGCCAGCGTAAGCGGAAGTGGGCGATTTGCTACGAGGCGGTGAGCGAGACCCATCGAAGGAAGGGCAGAAATGCCGTTGGTCGAGTTAGAGCTGGGACCAGGGCACACACACTCCATCCTTCACCTCGATGCCCGTCTGTTCCCTTCACAGACTGGCTCTCTCTCTTTCCTAGTCCACGTGGTGTATAGAAGGGGTGCCCCCAGCTCCCGGGTTCACGTGGCATTAATCCCAGCCCCTGGGAGAAACTGACCTCGTGCTGTTGGTCCTAGTCCCAAATTCCCAGGGCAAAGGTTCTGACTGGGTCTTCTGGGCTGGTGCCCTCTCCACTGAGGCCAAAGGGCAGGGTCATTTTACATACGTGCGACCATAGCTCACCAGAATGTGACGGTCCCGAGGGCTTGTTTTGAGCGGGGCAGACATCCCCCATGTGTATCTATCACGAAAGTCCTTACAGCGCCGTCTAGCCATCCTGATCAAACTTGCCGGGGCCATCGAATTAACCACATTTTCTCTTCCGAGAGGGGATTCTCTGCTTTGTAACCATCGCATCTTAGAAAGGTTTCCAGCCGGAATAGAGACCAGCATCTCGACTGGCTTTTATGAAACCAGAAAGTTAAATGGACTGGAACATCACATCCCCACCACAGTCTGAGAATCCTAGTTTTATTTTGTGATAGGTCCAGAGCTGTGCAGGTAGAAACCATTCTCGCGGATTTATAGTAGTCGCGTCCCCCCCCCCCCCCTTAAACTGTCTGAAACCTTTCCTCACTTTGCCGATGCTGAGATTTACTCAGAGCTGGTTTATGGTACAATGAATGGCCTTGAACTCATCTTTCCTTAGTGGAGAAGTACCGTTTCTTCTACGAAATAAACACAGACAGCCGAGTGTAGTCATCTGTAACTTGAGTTACTCGCTGGGCGGGTGGCTGGGTTCGAGTGCTGTCGCCCACAGAAGGTCAGAGAACGCCGTGGGACCCCGGGGCCGCGTGGAGAAGCACCAAAGCAAGGCCCGGGAAGCCGGGGACGGACAGACGGACTTTTCCTTCCTTCTCTTGTAGGCGAATCACTCGGGGGAAGGGTTTCCCCTGTTGTAAAGGGTGTTCGTCCGCGGAACCAAGTCACAAACAAGCCGCACGTGCTGAATAATAAGTAAGTAGGCCGCCCACGCACCTATTTCCTCGCTCGGGGATTTGTTGACTTAATTCCACAGCCCACCTCCTGGGGACTCTTCATTAATTAAAGGCTCTGGAAACAAAAGAACTCTGTTTTCTTTCATTGAGGAATTTCCAAAACATCAAAGCGGACAAAGAAGTTTTCAGAAGCTCTTTGATGGGACCCACATCTTCCTCCTGCTCGGGGTACCCGCCAGTGAGGGGGCTGAGGTCAGCCGGGGAGGAGGGGCTCCCTAGGGAAGAGGGGCCCCTATGAGCAGGAAGGGGGGGGGCTCAGGCACCTGCGGATGCGGGTCAGCCTGTGGCCATCTCGCTGAGCTGGCAGCTGGGGGTGTGGACGATATAAAACGAAATCACATTCCAAACATGCCATTTCTGGCAGAGAGGAAATAAATTCAGCAAAACCAGGTTCATTCAAAATGGGGTCTAATATCCCCACGAAATCCTGTTAAGTCACAGGGGCCGGACGACCTAAGGGCTGGCTTGGCAGTATTCACAGACCTGGGCGTGCCAGTTTTTCTTGGAAGTCGGTTAAGCATCCATTGTGCGACTCTATCTAAGACGCCCCGGCCCGTGCAGCCGATGGGCCGTGCAGAAGCACACAACTGTGAGGTGAGCTACCGTGTGGTGTCGTAAGAAGGCGCACGGCTAGGACCCGAGGGAGGCGTCTAGGAGCTGACAGTGACCTCTGGCTGACAGGCAGCAAGATCAGAAGACGGGGCCTCAGGGCGACAGCCACCTGGTACTGGACTCTGCCAAGGACGCGGTCGGTGAAGCCGGAACTCGGAGCCTTTGATGAGAACAGTCCCTACGGCGACACTCTGCATCCAGCTTGGCGAGACCCTGAGCAGAGAACCCAGCAAACCCATCACTCCAGAAGCTACAAGATGATAGATGTGTTGCTTTAAGACGCTGTGTGTCAATTTGTTGTTGCACAGCCAGTGAAAACTAAAACAGATCGTATCAGGAAGTTGGCACAATTTATCTTAGTAAGAGTTTTTGTTGTTTTTTTTTAGTTATTTTATGCATATTAGAACAGAGGATTGCTGGTATTGGATTAAAGACTCCCGAAACCTCGATGCGTCATTTGTAACAAAGAGCACTGTGCCGGGCGCCCCTCAGCTTCATCCTGGCCCCCTCTTCCCTGGCAGGCTAGCCTGGACCGGTAACGTCATTACCATAGAGGTCAGTTTTCGACCCTGTTAAATGAAGAAAGGCAGCGACATTGCTCCCTAAATTTTCTTCCTGTGCTAAAACACTCATCGGTGACCCTAGTCTGTCTATCAATCACCATGTGACTTATTCACTTACCCGTTTAAAATCCCTGCAGCGGTGGGCTCCCCTGGTTTATTTTCCAGAACAAATTATGTGGCCTTACCCATGTTTCTGTCTTGTCTCCTGTCCTCTCTTCTCACCCAACACTCTGGCTAAGCCAGCAGCGTTGGAGGGACCCCCTTCTCACACAGGGGTGCGCCCCTTTCCACACCTCCGCCCCCACCACCCGGCCCTGGCCCATATAGCAAGTGGTGGCCGTGGACCAGCTACCTAACCTTGCCCTGTCTCACTTTTCCCTTGTCTAGAAAATGCAGGTAGTAACACTGTCTTCTCTTCCTGGGGGGATCGCTCAGTCACCCAGCTAACATGTACTATAAGCACTAACACGGTCAGGAGCTGATGAGGCGCTGGAGTTACAGCAACAGGCGTGCCCCACAACACCCGGCCCACCGGAGCCTGCGTTCCATGCAGGGTGGCCCAGGAGGGTCTATCTGCTGAGATGAAACTGCAGCAAGACCTGAGTGAGGCGAGGTCACCGCCCTGCCGACCCCTGAGGTGAGGGCGTCCTGAGGCCTGGATGTGTGGGAGGCATGTCTGAGCACAAGGGGGCTGCGGCAGAGTTGATGAGAAGCTCCTGCGATTTTGCCGGGACCGTGTTCTGTCTGTGCTGAGCAGATTAAAGCAGGTAGGCCTGCACACGGGGACCGTGCTGGGGAAAGAGCGTCCCCGCCATTGCAAAGGGAAGCAGTCCCTGAATAACTCACTTTACGGAGAGAGGTGAAGACCTGTTACTCTTCAGATGGGGGGGGGGGGGGTCAGAGAGCTTTGCCAAGTCATGGGATGTTTCCCTAGGATCCGTGTCAAGAGGACTTTGCAGAGGAGGTTAGGGTTACGGACCCTGAAATTAGGGAGTTTGCCCTCCATCATACCGACAGGCCCAATGTAATTGCACGGAGCTCTTCAGAGCAGGGACGTCTCTCCAGCTGGAGGCGGAAGAGACCCGGGGTGTGAGGGGGACACACTCCGGCCTCCGGGGAAAGCCGGAGAAGCATGTGGGCAGCCGCTCGGAGCAAAGATGACCAGGCTGACAGCCAGCAGGGACACGGGGACCTCAGTCCCCCAGAAACAGAATGGGTCCCAAAGCTGAACGGGTTTGGAGCTCACTTACGCCCAGCCTCCAGAAAGGCACACAGCCCTTCCGACAGCCTGCTTGCGGCCTGCGGACACGCTCACCTCCTACCTTTGGGCTCGGAGTTCTGCCCAACAGAACCAGGAGGCAGTTAAGGGTTTTGTTTCCCCGTCTCTGGGTTTGTGCGAGCGCGTCCTGGGAATCCCTGGAAACGCGCGGTGAGGACGCACGCATGCGCCTCGCACGTGCGCGGAGCTTTATACTTACGTCTGCGCCGGGTGAGCGGAGGGGCCGGGTTTGCTGTGTGAGTGACCAGCCGGCGAGCTCCAGGGGCGGGTCCAGCCCCTGCTGCCCAGCGGCTTTCCTGAGGGAAGGCTGAGGTTCAAGGGCAGGGCCCTGGCTGGAAGGGTGGGGTGGGTGACTGGCCTGAAGCTGGATTTGCGGTCCAGGCCTTGTTTCTGGATGTTTCTCGTTCAGACTGGAGTTGACCTGGGGGGGGGGGGGGGGGTCTGGAGACTGGGAGTGGTCAGCTCCCTGCTGGTCAGCTTTCTGCTGCCCTAATGCCCTGGCCTGATTCCCTGCACCTGTTCAGGAGAACGCTAATCGTCAAGAGGACGGGCCTGGGGTCCCCCTGGGCCATTGAACCAAGTCCCTGAACTTCGTGAAGCTCGGTGAGCTCGCCTGTAAGCGGCCGGCGAGACAGAGAATGCATTTACGGGGTTGAGGGGGCCTCCGAGGTGACCTGTTCTTAGGCGCACGGTGGTCATTACTCCTGTCCTCCCTGCTGCCTTCTGTCCGGGGGCGCCCCCTGCGGACCCTGGTCTGCCTGGGCTCTTTCTCACGATCTGAGGGCCCGTCTGGGGTGGACCCTGCCCGGTCATCTATCTCTGCAGGAACAGGGACCCGGTCTGTCTGGGCTCTTTCTCACGATCTGAGGGCCCGTCTGGGGCGGACCCTCCCGGGTCACCTATCTCTGCAGGAACAGGGACCTTGACCCTGAAACCCCACACCCTGCACCAGCCCTCCAAGGCCGCCCTGCCTTCCAAAGTCTTGCATTCCGAGAATATTTCGAGGGACCCCGGAAGAGGCCTGAGTGGGCAGTGGGATGACATTGGTGATCTCTGTCCGGTACGCAGGTGACCCAGAGGGGTGTGGCCCCTTCTACAATAAACCTCTGGGAGTTTCACAGGGGTGGGCGGGGCAGCCTCTTGGCAGGTGAAGTCCAGCAGGGATTTAAACTAGGTAATACTTTGGATGGTGCCCACCGCGCTCCTAGCTCCCTAAGCACGCTGCATCCACGCGGTGCCCACTTCAGGGTTGCAGAGCGGACTCCTGGGATCGGTTACCAGACCGAGGCTCCCGGGAGTCTCTGGCTGGAGCGCGAGCGCCACCTGCTGGCACTGGAAGCCCATGCTTTCCCAGCGGTCTCCGCCAAGAACCACCCATCTGGTTCTCAGGCCAAGTTGCTAAAGAATTCTTCTGCCTTTGGTCTGGGGTGTGCCTGTTAGAAACATCCCCCACTATCAATGTATTAGGGAACATGCTCCCCTTTGCTCAGGGTCTGGCATAGAGTGATTCTACACCCTAAAGCCCCGCCCTCCCCCCTGTAGGTCTTCGGCCTCAAGACCAAAGGTGACTTCTTCCTAAAGCTCTGAAGGCTTGTAGGTGGCCAGCTGCACCAGTCAGAGATGGCCACTGCCCTATGAGCATTTAGGACAGAGAAAATACAGACTAATCCACCGTCAAATTGTTTCTTGCAGACAAACATGGGTCTGTGACTGTCACCTCCCTGGTCCTCACCCGGGTCCCCAACACCCACTTCCTTACTCTCTGTTCCTGTCAGTGGATCCGGACATATTCCTGGAAAATCAGTCCTCCCAGCCCTGGAACGTGGAGGTGGAGGAACACTTCAATATGGAAACATTGTTTCCCTTTTAATTTGCATGCACTAGCTATAACAGGTGCAGCTGAAACCAATCCTTGATATTTCTATGTGAATCTTAATACTGCCTTAAGGAGGGGTGGGGTGGAAATGAAGCGGCCGTAATTATCTGATAAATTTCAAACATGTTGCATCGTTTCACGCTACAATGGTAATCTAGTTTATACTGCCCAGTTACGATGTATGAACGAGACAGGTAAATTCCTGGCATGTTTCTGAATCTGTTTCGCTTTAAGACTTTTACCCACAATTCCAGTTGCTAGAGTTTTAGCAGACTGTAGTGTCTTTAAAATGAAACTAATAAAAATCGATCTAAGAGGCCCTGGCTGGTTGGCTCAGTGGTTGAGCGTCGGCCTGGCGTGCAAGAGTCCCGGGTTCGATTCCCGGCTGGGGCACACAGGAGAAGTGCCCATCTGCTTCTCCACCCTTCCCCCTCTCCTTCCTCTCTGTCTCTCTCTTCCCCTCCCGCAGCCAAGGCTCCATTGGAGCAAAGTTGGCCTGGGCACTGAGGACGGCTCCATGGCCTCTGCCTCAGGCACTAGAATGGCTCTGGTTGCAACAGAGCGACGCCCCAGATGGGCAGAGCATCGCCCCCTGGTGGGCGTGCCGGGTGGATCCCGGTCGGGCGCATGCGGGAGTCTGTCTGCCTGCCTCCCTGTTTCCAGCTTCAGGCAAATTAAAAAACAAAGAAACAAACAAACAAAAAATCGATCTAAGAACCCTAAGGACTCCTGAAAGTTTGTCTGATTTGTCATTATCAATAAAATGCACATCGTATGCACACAGGCCTTGCACTGGGAGCACGGGAACTACACGAAAGAGTTCTTCCTAGAATTTCACGTTGGAATTTAAACTTTTCCTAGAATATAAACTTGTCTCCTTCCGTTCTTCCAGCACAGTGTCGGGATGCAGATGTTACATGTGGGAAGTTATGCCGCACTAAAGGGTGGTTCTCATTTTCAGAAAGCCAACTCCAAAAAGGAGGCTTTCATAGCATTAAAAAAAAAAGTTACAGAAGAAACTTTAACACACCGCAAACCTCAGTACCCTCTAGTTAAATATATTGATACATGAGTTTCCTCGTAAGGCTTACAAAGCCCAGTTCCCACACACATACACAGAGAAGATATTGATTATGACAACATAACTGGTGTTTTTTGATCTAATGAACACAAGTATTTATGGCTAACACATAAGATGAACTACGTGTGTCCTTGTTTAATGACTTACTCAAACAGCCCGGCCCACCACAGGACACTCGGGAGACTTTGCTATTTAACCCACTCCAGTGGTTTCAAACCACAGCTTCCGTTGCTCGGGAGGTCGGGGAGGGCTGGCAAGCTGTTTGGCATGGCGAACCCCTTCGAGAGAAGAGGGACTCGGTCAGTGAGGTGTCCTACGGAGGAGGTCCTGGTTGAGCAGCTACAAGGAGGTGCATGCACTTTGCTGCTGGGGCCTTGATCGAGTCCAGGGGTCCCAAGTCAGCTGCTGGGAAGCCACCTCCTCACTTCTCAGCAGAAGGGTGGAAACCACAGTGGACGCTGACATCTGTCACGCTTCACACTTCACGGGAACCCAAGATGGAGACGCGGCCCCGCCCGGGAGGACTCACAGGGTCTAGCTTTGCAGAGGAAAACCCTTCATGGAGAAATTTTGGTTTCAAGTCACTTGCTGTGAACCATATGACACTTTCTCAAGAAATTACATGCTAGCATTAGCATACAGCCCAGCAATTCAACCTCTGGGTATATACCCCAAAGCATGTAAAGCAGGGTCTCCAACAGACACTTGTTCCCAACGGACCAAAACTAGAAGCAACCCAAGTGTCCATGAGCACATACACGGATAAACAAACACGCACGTCCCCACAGCAGGACGCTCTTCAGCCTTAAAAAGAACGGAAGTTCTAACAGAGGCTCCCACGTGGCTGAGCCTTGCAGGTACTGGACTAAGTGCGCTAATCCCAGAATAGAGAGGACACCACGGTCCCTCTTCTGGGCGGTCCCGATAGCAGGCAAGTTCACAGGTACAGAACGTAGGATGGTGGTGGCCGGAGGCTGGGAGCAGTTTCAGTCTGGCCAGATGAAGAGAGTCCTGGACACGGACGGTGGTGGCCGTGAGTGTCTTTAATGCCACCAGATTGTACACTAAAATATGGTTAAGTTGGCAAGTTCTGTATTGTGTCTGGTTTACCGCCATTTAAAAGATAAAGTACTTGCTACTACTTCACACGTGTTCACTCTGCCATTCGTCCAAGGGTGTTTTTCAAGAGGCCCACCGTGGTGCTGGGAGCAGAGCGTGGACAAGGAGGGACCGAGGTCTCTGCCCCCCACTGAGCTTTGCACTGTCTCCATACTTCTGTCTTCTCTAGAATGTCATCTAGTTGGAATTATGTCGTATGCAGCCTTTCAGATGGGCTTCTTCCACTTGGAAATGTGCATTCAAGTTTCCTCCCTGTCTTTCTGTGGTTCATGTCAGTGCTGAGTCCTCTTCCATTGTGTGGATGGACCACAGTTTGTTTGTCCATCACCTGCTGAAGGACATCTCTGTTGCTTCCAAGTTCGGGCAGCTATGGATAAGCTGCCGTCTGCAACCACGTGCAGGATGTTATGTGCGCGTAAGTTCCCACCCCCTTCGAGTAGATACCAAGAAGCCACGACTGCTGAGTCATACGGTCCAAGGATGTTCAGTCCGGCAGGAAGCCACCAGTCCGTCTTCCTAAGAGGCTGTGCCACACTGCGTTCCCACCAGCGATGGATGGGAGAGTTTCCGTCGCCCCAACATCCTCACCAGCATGTGGTGTCAGCGTTTGGAGTGTGGCCGTTCCAGCAGGTGTGCAGTAGTGGGGTTTTAGGTTTGTTTGTTTGTTTTTTGTATTTTTCCGAAGCTGGAAACGGGGAGAGACAGTCAGATAGACTCCCGCATGCGCCCGACCGGGATCCACCCGGCACGCCCACCAGGGGACGATGCTCTGCCCCTCCGGGGCGTCGCTCTGTTGCAACCAGAGCCACTCTAGCGCCTGGGGCAGAGGCCAAGGATCCATCCCCAGCGCCCGGGCCATCTTTGCTCCAATGGAGCCTTGGCTGCAGGAGGGGAAGAGAGACAGAGAGGAAGGAGGGGGAAGGGTGGAGAAGCAGATGGGTGCTTCTCCTGTGTGCCCTGGCTGGGAATCGAACCCGGGTCCCCTGCACGCCAGGCCGACACTCTACCACTGAGCCAACCAGCCAGGGCCTGTTTGTTTGTTTTTTAAAGCTTTTCTTCCCACATTGTGGTCGCTGGATTTGTAGGTGGAGAAGGAGGAGGCATCAACCAATGCGCTGTCCTGTGACCTGAGGTCCTCATGTCCAGGGAGGAGCTGTGGCCCGCAGGATGGAGACACGCGTGAACTGACGGCCCAGGCCTCGCAGACCAGGCGTTTCTTGGGCCCCAGAGCCTGCCGCGAGCGCTCAGAGGCTGGAACTCTTCACAGTAATTGCAGGGAAGCCCTGCTCCCAGCTTCTTCAGAGAGGCGCTTCAGCCTGGGCTGCCGGCGTAGATTTGTGACAGAGATAAACCCGAGACCGTCCTTCCCTTCCCTGGAGGTGGCAGAGCGCTGGCGGGGCGCAGGAACAACATGGAAACGGAGCCTTCACGCTCCCTGGAGATAGAAATCCGAGAACCACGCCGGCCAGCCGCAGCGCCTCTCACGGCTCACCAGCCCCTGGCACTTTCCCAAGTTCTTCACTCGCGTCCTCACAGTTGGAAAACTGTGAAAAGTCAGACAAAGAGTCCTGATGCATTTAATTTAAAATTAAAAAGTGTCTTTCTTTCTGGCGTGATGCTGAATTTGATGTGTCCACTCGGCCACGCTGCGGTGCCCAGTGGTTTGGTCAAACACCGGTCTAGTTGCTGCGAGGTTTTGTTTTTGTTTTTTAGATGGAATTAACTTTAAGTCAGTAAACTCTGAGGAAAGCAGATCACCTTTCACTGTGGGAGTGGGCCACGTCCAATAAGTTGAAGGTTGTCACGTGAAGACACTCCTCCCGGGATCCCCAGCCTGGCCCGAGGATTTCAGCCCTGCCAGTCCTCACAACTGCGAGGGCCAGCGTCTTAAAATAGGTCTCTATCTCAGTCCCTCTCCCTCCCTTCCCATCAGCGTGTTCTGTGACGCCTCCTGGCCCCAAGCCTGCCCCCAGCTTGACCCTAGTCACCCTCTACTCCCCACCCAAGAGGCACCGTCTCCTGGAGGTGCCGATGCTGCAAGCAAGGTGGGCTCTCCTGTGGCGGTGACATCGGAACACAGCAGGGCGCTCCCTGTCAGGACTCACGCCTGGTGACACTGCCTGTGGGTGAAGGGCCCATTGTCCCCGAACTTGCTCAGATTGTCCCCACGACGCCCTCTGTTTGGGTGTCAGGGGTCCCGGTTGATGGTCAGGGCAGACATCCCGCTGGAGGTCCGCCACGGGCAAGGCAGCGGGTCGTGGCAGAGCCAGCCGGGTCCCTTTGGCTGGGCAGGGGTCTGATGAGGGAGGAGTCAACACCCTCCCACGCCATCTACTGTCTGCACTGCAGGTGTGAGATCTCAGCAGGAGGTGAGGATGCTCCCCGGGAACCCAGCGCCCCCTGCTGGCTCTGCTCTGCCTCCCTGGTCTGCATTACCTGGGCAGGGCGCACACCTCCGCCCAGCCCCGCCTGTCGGGCTCACGGCTGGGGTCTGGGTCCAGCTACCCTAGGCTTTGTCCAGCACACCTCACGTGCTTCTTCCCCCCTGGTTTACACGGCAAAGGGAAAGCTATCTCGCACCGTGTTCTTCCAGATGCTTAAATTGTGTGAAGTAAAAATGACAGAAGAAAAAAGATGAGTATAATTGACTCCAAATAATGTGGCCCTCCCCAAACTTAGAAGAAAACCGTCACCAAGAACCACATGCTGTCCATTCCAAAGCAGGCAAGCGGAACACATCCCAATCGTCCCCATGTTACTGTCATGTGGTGAGGACACTCGAACTGTGACAGAAACACCTACTCATCCTTTTTTATTTTTTATTTTTGTATTTTTTCCAAAGTGAGAAACAGGGAGGCAGTCAGATAGACTCCCACATGCGCCTGACCGGGATCCACCCAGCATGCCCACCAGGGGGCGATGCTCTGCTCATCCGGACCTTTGCTCCGTTGTGGCCGGAGCCACTCTAGCACCTGAGGCAGAGGTCATGGAGCCATCCTCAGTGCCCAGGCCAACTTTGCTCCAATGGAGCCTTGGCTGCAGGAGGGGAAGAGAGAGACAGAGAGAAAGGAGAGGGGGAGGGGTAAAGAAGCAGATGGGCGCTTCTCCTGTGTGCCCTGGCTGGGAATCGAACCCGGGACTTCCACACGCTGGGCCGATGCTCTACCACTGAGCCAACTGGCCAGGGCACTCATCCTTTTAAAAATCACACATCCTACACTGCACCTGGACTTCTGTGGGCCGACACCGGGTTGTAATTTTAACGCAGTTATTACCTCCTATTGGAATGTCACCTGAGCCATCGGGGAGGGGTGGCATCAGCGCTGAAAGCAAGTGAGAAGAGCAGCGTCCTGAAGACGGCGCGGGGGGGGGGGGGGGAGGGGGGGGCACGGGGGGGGGGAGGAACGGGGAGGGGAGGGGCGCAGAGGGGAGGGGCGGGGCTCTGAGGGAGGCCAGGGTCGCGGTGCTGCGTGCTGTGTGACCATTTCAGTGGAGGCTCCGTGTCAGCGCCGGGACAGGGTGGACAGGATGCGCCCGAGGAACCGCGTGGAGAGGGGTCAAGCCTCGCGCGCAAAATAGCATGTAGCCCGGAAGGGCCGTAAACAACGGGAATCATGCGGTGTGCACGGCGGGGGCACATCTGCCTTGGGCCAGGGCCTGGTTCTGGCTGGTTCTGGAGAACGCGGGAGGGGCTGCAGAGGGAAGGAGCCTGAAGCGGGTACAAAGCCAAATGGATGCCCACGCTGGAGGCTGAGAGACAGGAGGGCGGAGAACAGGTGGGTGTAGCGGTGTTTGAGGGACGATGGAGAGGAGAGCGAGGGGCAGGGAGGAGAGTTGTCCCATGATGGCTGTGGTATGTGAAACACATGTCTGCAATGCTCTCGGGGACACATAGGGTGGGCATTGGTTACTTAGTGTCACTGCGGGTGGGAGGGGCCACGGCGTGGTGGGAGGGGCCCCAGAGTGGTGGGAGGGGCCCCGGGGGCACTGAGACGTAGGTGGGCTCCCCAAGGCGGAGAAATCACTGAGCCGTCATTCCCAAAGCGTCTGTTTCTGAAAACCTGCTTCGTGTGAGGTCCTTCTTTGACTTGACCAGATGTGAGCACGAGAAAGCGTGGCTGGAGCCCAGTTCTCTGGGGCGAGATTCAGAGACGTCGTGCACAGCCGTCTCCCAGCCGCACTCCTGCCCAATACCACCGTCGCCTGGCTCCTCCAGCCACACCCGTCGTCCTCAGCCTGGCACTCGATGCTGTCCCTAATTCAGACCCCATGTCCTGTCCTGCTCCTGACAGAGAAGCTGTCCCCTCAGGAACCGTGATCCCACCCCAGGCCACGTCCTCAGCTTCGCGCGCCCCCTCCCTCATTGACCCGGGGCTGTCAGACACCCCCACCCCATTTCTGTCTTCCCTGGGGGTCCCCACAGCCCCGGAGCCTCCAGGAGCCTCTCAGACACTCGGCCTCCCCCCTCTTGTTCCTGTGATCTCCTGGGACAACCCTTGTTTACCTGTGAACCGGTGCGTGGCAGCATTCTGGATTGTTTAAACAAATTTGTAAAGCCCTCAATTACTATTGTCGGACTCATAGCCAGCCAGTGAGCCTCGGAATTGTAATTGGTGTCAGGTAGAAATACATCTATATTAGGAAGTGGTAATACCAAGGTGAAGTTTATAGCAATATATTCCCCCCTCCCCCCAAAAAAGATTATAGAGTATGGTTTTTTTCCTAAAGAAGCAGAACAGATGTTCTTGAACCTCTTCACAGGACTTGATCTAATCCTCAACCTGTGGTACAAGAACTAAGCCAGAAAGGCCCGTTCGCTTCGTCTTAGAATTATTCCTTCCCCACATCCTTAGCAGGATCAGCCAGAAGTACATTTCGAGTCAGCTATTACCCTGCTCGTTAGACCAGTTCCTTTATTTGCAATGCTCCACCTCCCCCTGCTGGTTGTAAACAAGCTACAGCAACTGGGACGTTTCCCGGAATCCGTGGCAGCCTTTGTGGAAAGGACTAGGAAGAAAAACTTAGTCTGTTTCCAGACGTTTCCCCCCAGAACCAATCATTTCATCTCTATGAGCCCATGTTCGAAACATGCTCTTTACACTTATGATGTTGGATGTGGTCTTGAAACTTAAATTCTCTTACAGTTATTGATATGTGCAAATGAAAAGACATAACTTTATTTTTCTGTGTGTGTGGAGGGTGGAGGTAGAAATGGAAGCATCCACTTGTTGCTCTACTTAGTTGTGTATTGATTGCTTCCTGTCTGTGCCCTGACCGGGGATCTGGCAGGTGACCTCAGGCTCATGCTGAGCCAGAGACCCCTTGTTCAAGCTGCTGGGTGACCTCAGCATTCCAGGTCCACAGTCCCTCCACTGCGCCACCACAGGCCAGGCAGAGATGTGTTTTCTGAAAGATACTGTATCTCTCCAAATTTCATATATTAACAATGTTTCTACATTTAGAAGCTGATTGTACGCAACTTCTAACCCATCCATCTGAGCTGATCAACATATATTGAACAGCATTTTTGCTTGATGTACTGCGTTGAAAGCTGAGAAACCTGTTTTTGCCATTTTGTGGGTAAATATTTTAATTAGGGGAACAAAACATGCAGAGAATCTGGTAGAACATTACTATTATTATTATTATTTACCTTTATACTTCTAAGGAGTGAATTCTTTTGCCTGATTGGTTTTATAGCTGACAAAACTGAAGCCTTGCCTTCCACGACGAAGGTAGCTAATGGTTGTAGCATTCCGGAGATTTCCTGGCTTACTAAGATTAATCATAAATATGTTGAATTTTGTAAGAGTTTTCTGACTTTATTAAGGTAATTTGAGGGTCTATCTTATTGAACTAATAATGTGGTAAACTACATTCTCAGATTTTTCTGATCTGGCGGTCAGAGGTCAGCTGGGACCGCGGCCACCAGAAAGCCCACCATGCCGGCCATCAAGATGGTGCCTTCCCTGGGACTGTGTCTTACGTTCTTGGCTGGGGCTCCCACTGGGTGCCACAGGCCCCTCTCACAGCCTGGGCAGACGCTACACGCCTTCCAGACCTGGCTACAAAGTTTCCAGAGTGTCTTTTCCACAAACTTCTATTGTCCAACCTGTCCCTAAGACCAGCCCAGATTTAAAGGGAGGGGACTTAGTCCTTCCTCTGGATGGAATGTGACCAGGTCACACCACAGACCATGCGGAATGAGAGGCATTGCTGGTCACCTAGCTAAAGATCATCGGAAACACGTGACCCTGCTGGTCTTTTTACTGCAAAAACGTCCCCTCAGTAAGATTCACAAACGTGAATTGTATCACACACAACATCTGACAGGAAATGCATCTGGGAACACCTTTTTTTTTTTTTTTTCAAGTAAAGACTATTTCTGGTCAGTTTTTTTTATTTTTATTTTTTTTAATGTCACATCAGGACTGGTATTTTTAAAGTTATAAAGCCCACTGGCGTTTACTGGCTGTTTTGAATACATCCGCTAATTAGCAAGGGCTTGGGTGGGACTATTCACACTTTGCGTAACTTCTTAGAGTAGAAGTTAGTGTATTTGGGTTGCAGATTGGTTACTGGAACTGAAGCCGTTTCACCAGGTGTAAAAATAAAACTCAGTGACTGCTTTCTATGTATGAAAGTCGTGAATTGTTCCGAGCGATTTCCTGTCCCTGCCCCAGAAATCTAACACAAAACACAGAGTGATTTTTATAGGCCCCCCAGTTCCCCAGACCCACATGGCTTGTCCTTCCCTCTGTCTCTCCTCTGGTCCTCACATCATAATTTCCCTTGGCAGGGTTTTCGGGGGAGCCAATGTTCAGGAAAGTTCTGGAATTCTGAGGTGACTGGCGGCGACACCAGTGCAAAGGTCATTACGGGTCCTCAGAAAGCCCAAGCTGGGGGCCACTGAGCATTTTTTTTTTTCTCTAAAGAGACACAGTCTATTTGGCTTTGTTCCTCCTACGTCTTGACATGATTAAAGAGCACTACAGTGTGTCCGTAAAGTCATGGTGCACTTTTGACGGTCACAGGAAAGCAACAAAAGACGATAGAAATGTGAAATCTGCACCAAATAAAAGGAAAACCCTCCCAGTTTCTGTAGGATGATGCGGCAGCATGTGTGCATGCGCAGATGATGACATAACACCGTGTATACAGTGGAACAGCCCACGGCCATGCCAGTCGAGATGTGGAAGGTACAGAGGAAAGTTCAGTGTGTTCTGTGGCTCGCTAAATTCGAATCCATGACCAAAGTGCAACGTAAATATCGGCGCATTTATAATGAAGCGCCACCACATAGGAATAACATTACTCGGTGGGATAAGCAGTTGAAGGAAACCAGCAGTTTGGTGGAGAAACCCGTTCTGGTAGGCCATCAGTCAGTGACGAGTCTGTAGAGGCTATACGGGATAGCTACCTAAGGAGCCCTAAAAAATCTGTGCATGAGCCCACATCGAACTGCACTGAATAAGTATGAAACTGGGAGAGTTTTCCTTTTATTTGGTGTAGATTTCACATTTCTATCGTCTTTTGTTGCTTTCCTGTGACCGGTCAAAAGTGCACCATGACTTTACAGACACACTGTATTAGATACTTGGCCAGAGACAAGTATCATGTTCGTTAGGACTTGTACATCGTGCTCAGGATTGGTTCTCTGCATTCCTGGCTGTGGTGACTCAGCTCGTATCGCTGATAACTTTTCTTCCTCGTCATTTTTGCTGTGCTTTGAATTCACACCGTGCTTGACAAACTTTTGTGGGGGGGCTTCCTCTTCTCTAACGACGGCTTTGCGAGGGCTGCTACAAAGATGTCCCCCTCTCACCTCCAAGGGCAGCCTCCTTCCTCCCCCTCCCCCGGGTCAGCTCCGTCCCTCTGCTCCCCACGAATCCACGGGAAACAGGTGGCCCTGATGGCTAGGAGATGGGATGAAGACGTTTACTCGGTAGGTTTCCTGTGTTGCTGGGCAGGGTCCCTGCGGAGAGGAGGCTGAGACTATAGCAGGGGCAGTGGGAGCCGGGGGGATCATAGAGGGAGAGCAGGACTGCTGCTTGTCACCGAGGGGACGCCTGGGGCCCCAGGAGTGCAACCACACCCCCAGCCCTGTCCTGGATACGTGGTCCAGCCCAGGCGAGGCTTAGGTCCCTCTCAGCTGGTCCAACTCCGTGCTGTCCCCAAACCCTGCCGCCAGGTTTCCCGGTTGGCCAGTTGGATGTTCAGCCTGCTTGTTCCCTGGTTTTGGCTAACGCTTTCTGTCTCTTTTCCCTCTCGTACCCCCATCCATTTATGATCCCTCACGCACCTGTCACCAGACAGCTGTCTTTCTGGGAGCAGTCTGTCTCCGTGGATCGAAGGGGTTTGTGGCTCTTCGGAGAGAGCGAGCGTGCTCACAGCTGAAGTACTGCCCAGCGCCGGGACACATGCCCGACTCTCTGGAAGGAGACTGAGAACGGCTACATTACTCGTGGCTCTCAGCAGCTCAGCCCCGGGGTGGGTAGTGTTCCTGGGGGTCCCAGGGCTTTGGGGGCTGGCCTCACACCTTGGGACGGCTCTGCTGTGGACTTCGCCAGCCTGGAGCACAGAGGAGGCCATGCCGACAGGTGTGTATGTCCAGGCCATCACGGCCCCCGCCGGCACTTCTGAAACGGACCCCGCTTCTCCGAACGTTGCTGCGTTCAGTGTTACCAGACGACCCTGGAGTGGCTTCTGCAAGGACGTCGGCTTGTTCCAAACACTGGTTGGATAAACTCTTCCCCGACCTTCCAGCCACAACGCCCGGGCCGCGTCCCTGCCCTGGTTGTTAGCGCGCACCCTGGACTACTGAAACCCAGCTGGGTCTCGGCAAAGCCCTGAGGACGGCCGGGACGGGAGCTCTGGGCCGAGCTGTGGAACATTCTCGTGTATCTGCTAGTTCTGCCCGCACCCCCTGCAAGCCCCAGGCTAGGCCTCCACTCCTGGCCAAAAGCCGGGCCCTTGTCAGGACCCCACAAAGTCTTCCCAACTCTCTGAAATCCCAAATAGAAAGTTAGCTGCCTAATCATTAGTGATCATTAGTTATATATTAAATTTCTTTGGGACTAAACAAAGCTAGATGTAAACTGGAATAAATTGTCCTCAGATGGGAGACAGAGAAATCACAGACCAGACAGCCCATTTTTAGTGAATCAAGGTTGTTCCTCAACGTGGGCACTAGCGGCCTGGGCGACACGGAGTGGTAGCCCCCAGAGATGTCTGCGTCCTAACCCTCCACCCTGCAAGGACGCGAAGTCCGGCCAGAGGGCAGGGAGGGCAAGGCACCCACACAGCGAGGCCCAGCACCTCCACCACAGGGGGGGCCTCGGGGCTCCTGGGTCCTTTCAACCTGGCACCAGAGCGAGTGAGCCGGCCCGAAGGCCACCGTCCCTTCAGCAAGGCTGTGACCAGCGTCGAGGGCGTGAACGCCCCCTCCGCCTGCAGCCTGGACGGTGCCCCAGTGATGGCCGGAGAGAAAACCAGACCCACCTTACGTTCGGGGCCGGAGCTCATCTTACTGCTGAGGTTTAATGTTTTAGAATAACAGAGGCTCGTGGCAGTTTCCCACGGCGGCTGTAACAAGTTACTGCAAACCCATGGCTTAAAGCGACTCAAACGTGTGATCGGTTCTGGGGGTCAGAAGTCCCAGGCGGTCTCACTGGCTGAAATCCAGGTGTCAGCAGAGCAGTGGCCCGTTCTGGAGGCTCTGCCTTATCCAGGCTGAACGGGGAGGAGCTGTTACATGTGGGGCCCAGGCAGCTTTTCTGTGGATATCCTGACCCCGTATCCTCCTTCTCTGAGAGCCCGGTCTCTCCTGGTATCTGAAAACCACAGGGGCCACCTGCTTTCCTCAGTGCACGGCCTCATCCTCTTAGTCACGGTGTCTCTGCCATTGTATCTCTCATTCTGCCCTTCTGCCTCCTCCTCCTCCTTTTTTTTTAAAGTGAGAAGAGCAAAGATAGAGACAGACTCCCATATGCACCCCAACTGAGATCCACCCAACAACCCCCATCTGGGGTTGATGTTCTTCTGCCCATCCAAGGCTGCTTGTAACTGAGCTATTTTTAGTGCCTGAGGCAGAGACTTGAGGGAGCCATTCTCAGTGCCCGAGGCCGATGTGTTCGAAACAATTGAACCATGGCTGCAGGAGGTGAAGAAGGAGAAAGAGAAGGAGGAGGAGGAAGGGTGGAGAAGCAAATGGTCACCTCCCCTGTGTTCCCTGACCCGGAATTGATCCTGGGACCTCCACACACCAGGTTGACACTCCACCACTGCCTCCTGCCTCTTTCTGGTAAAGTCCCCTGTTATCGCATTGCGCCCCCCCTCACCCACCCCCTCCAAGCCTGGACAATCAGGGAAAATCTCCCTATCTCAGGACCCTTAAAATAATGGGAGATTGGGTTTCAGGGATTAGTATGTGGACATCTGGAGGTGGGATTGCTCTTCGGCGTGGGACAGGGTTCTCTCCTGCTATCTTTGGAAAATAACTTTAAAAACCAGTTCTGGTCTGTTGATGTCTCTGTCTCCTAAATGAGAACAATTTGGTCCAGTCTATGTTTAGCTGAAGTCCCAAAGGCATTCAATCTGCAGCTAATAATTCCTAGTTGTTAGATCATTTCTCATATTTGGGATGTGGCTGGATTCACTCACTGAACTGAAAGGTGGTGATGGATTAATTTATTATGGGGACTGAGGCCTGTGTGTAGGTCTTCAAAACCAATACGAGCTCAACTGACAAGCTCAGAACAGCACGACCACAATGAAAACCAAAGGAAGGCTCAGTGCCGCCGGAATAACGCGGCCGCTGCGGCTTCTCTGTGGGAAGAGAGACTAATGTGTTTCCACCTTTTTAAATTCCGCCGTGTATCGCTGCAACACCTCGTGTATAGACGGGGGAGGGGAGGAGGACAGCAGAGGCTCAGCGTTGATCACTCTCTGATTGCCACCCAGCTAAACCAGGGGCACGTCACTGCTCAAACCCAGATTCCAGCGTCTATGTTGTTTTTTGTTTTGTTTTTTTCACCATAGAATGCCTGGGTCGCTGATCCTGTTCCCTGCGACCAGTCAGTCTGATGGCCGCCGAGAGGTGTGCGGAGGAAACAGCCGTGTGCCTGGGAAGGAGGGCCATGTGCGCCCGGATGCGGTGGTGCACGGAGGGAGGACGGAGGACGAGAGCACGGAGGGAGGACGGGAGGACGGGAGCACGGAGAGAGGACGGGAGCACGGAGGGAGGACGGGAGCACGGAGGGAGGGCGGGTGCACGGAGGGAGGGTGGGAGCACGGAAGGAGGGCGGGTGCACGGAGGGAGGACGGGAGCACGGAGGGAGGACGGGTGCACGGAGGGAGGGCGGGAGCACGGAGGGAGGGCGGGAGCACGGAGGGAGGACGGGTGCACGGAGGGAGGGCGGGAGCACGGAGGGAGGGCGGGTGCACGGAGGGAGGACGGGAGCACGGAGGGAGGGCGGGTGCACGGAGGGAGGACGGGAGCACGGAGGGAGGGCGGAGCACGGAGGGAGGGCGGGTGCACGGAGGGAGGGCGGGAGCACGGAGGGAGGACGGGTGCACGGAGGGAGGACGGGAGCACGGAGGGAGGGCGGTTGCACGGAGGGAGGACGGGTGCACGGAGGGAGGACGGGTGCACGGAGGGAGGGCGGGAGCACGGAGGGAGGGCGGGTGCACGGAGGGAGGGCGGGAGCACGGAGGGAGGACGGGTGCACGGAGGGAGGACGGGTGCACGGAGGGAGGGCGGGAGCACGGAGGGAGGGCGGGTGCACGGAGGGAGGGCGGGTGCACGGAGGGAGGGCGGGAGCACGGAGGGAGGGCGGGTGCACGGAGGGAGGACGGGAGCACGGAGGGAGGACGGGTGCACGGAGGGAGGGTGGGAGCACGGAGGGAGGACGGGTGCACTGAGGGAGGACGGGAGCACGGAGGGAGGGCGGGTGCACGGAGGGAGGGCGGGAGCACGGAGGGAGGGCGGGTGCACGGAGGGAGGGCGGGAGCACGGAGGGAGGGCGGGTGCACGGAGGGAGGGCGGGTGCACGGAGGGAGGGCGGGAGCACGGAGGGAGGACGGGTGCACTGAGGGAGGGCGGGAGCACGGAGGGAGGGCGGGTGCACGGAGGGAGGGCGGGAGCACGGAGGGAGGGCGGGAGCACGGAGGGAGGGCGGGTGCACGGAGGGAGGGCGGGAGCACGCCCTCTGACTCCGAGCTCAGGTCCAGAGACCTCCAACAGCCCGAGGACCGTTCAGCCTCCCGTTTCTGGCTGTGACGCACGAAGCCGCCGCACACATCTGCGTGCAGTTCTCCGTGGGTTCACCTGACCGCACTTCCTGTTGGACGGCTCCGGAGGAGCAGGCCGGGGTCACGTGGTGAAGCTCCGCGAAGCGTTACGGGGAACCGCATACCTGCAGACGTAACACAGATGACACACGCAGCTGTTCACAATTAAACCAGCTGACGTTCAGCCAAACGTAGAAGCCGGGTCCTCGGTTGCGGCAGCCACCTTCAGGTGGCCAGTGACCACCCGTGACCGGTGGCTACCCTACGGGGTAGAGCAGGTGGAGAGTGTTTCCATAATCCCAGAAAATTCTACTGGATAGCGCTGGTATGGACAGAAAAAAAACTGAGTTTCAGAAGAGACTCCTTTTCATTGATTTCGAGCGACAGTTGTGTTTTCAGGCCATAGGTGTCCTTTCTTGCGCTGTCTCCATCAACAGGAGTGTCCTGGACAAATCAATCTAGTGACGGGAGGCAACACCCCATCTTCTACTCATTGCAGAACTAGTGTCTGGAGCCACCCACGGACCCGAAAGCCCAACACCCTGGAGAGGTTATTATTCACGCAGGAATGGCTTGACCGTCCATGTGGAGAAGCCACCCAGGGGGACCCACTGCCCTCCCAGACTCTGAACATTCCTATAAACAGCTGCAAGACCCCCGGGCCGCCACAGGATGGAGAGGGGGCCCCGCAGGTCGCTGGGAAAATCCCCGAGGCTCCGCGGCCGGTAACATAATAAACCGGTAGCGCTGCCGTCCCAGAAATAAGCTCTGCGTGGTTTCTCAGACGGTCCCTCTGCTCACCACGCTCGAACACAGGGCACGTAGCCCACCGGATAAAACACGGGTCGGCCGGTCAGGCTCGACAGTCTGAAGTGTCAGGTTCCAGCGTCTTAAAGAGCCTTGGATCGGACACAGAGAATTGTCTCCTGACCACGGCCCGCCTGGGTTTGTTTCACCCTCGGCTCTTCCACGTGGGGTTCTGGTTTCCAAGCTGCCAGGGCTACCGGCGAGGAATCTGGACTCACGACAATCGGGGGCATTGTCGGCGGGCACATGGCTCCGTTCCTGGTGTGTGGTCTTATTACAGAGATGCGAAGCCACACTGCGGAACAAGGGGGGCTTTGTTACCCCTGGGCCACGGTCGCATGTGGTGAAAGAAAGTATTCTCACCACCGATCTGAACAAAACTGGCAACACAATGGTCGCTCTTGTGGTCGCAGCCATTCATCTTTCATGAAGGAGGGCGGATATAAATCAGACGCCTCCGTGACGTCATCGCTTGGCTCGGGGAAGGGACCAAGAGGGCCGAGTCCACCGGTGGGCGTTTCGCCGACACTGTGGTCGCAGGGGAAGCTGCCCTGGCCTTTTCTCTCCCAGACGGGAGGGGACACTCGTGTGGCCCGCCCACCGGGAAGCACGCTGGAATGCGGACGCTGAGAGAATGTGCCGGAATGGCCCTGGGAAGCCGCATTGGCCAGGAGGCTCCCCCGTCATCGTTGCCCGCCCTCTGCTCTCTTTCCACGCCCACATACACAGCGCTCGTCTTTTCTTTCCTTTTTTAACGGTAAGTCTGGTGGAATGCCCGCCCTCCCCCTTCCTTCATGCCGTTGTTCCTTTCTCTCTTCACCTTTGGTGGAAAAGTCATTTAGGGCAATAAATAAAAGGATCAGGTGGCCGTATCGGGGGGACAGGTGGTCAGCATGAGCAAGGGGCAGTGTGGGCTGCAGACACACGGCAGGAAGAGGCCCAGCGGCAGGAGCGCTGGCAGGAGCGTCAGTCAGGGTGGGTGCCACCCGTCCCAGGCAGGTCCGGGGACTGGGGCCTCCAGGGCCTGGGGCAGAGTCTCCCTGGGGCACGGGCGGGAACAAAGGCGGATGAGACAGAGTAAAGGAGGGACACTAGATGGACAGAGAAGAGACACCCATTGAGATTTAACTCTATGGACACTGAAAGCCACCTTGATGGCAAAACGCATTCCCAGCATGGCCCGAGCGGGGCTGCGCGCCCTGCAGCTACCTCGCTGAGGCTTGGCGCACGCCAGCGGGTCCCACAGCTGACCCTCAGCAGGCCCATCGCAACCGTGGTCCCGGTCTCCCACTCCGCCCCACATCCTTTGCTGCCTTCCGTAATGCGAGCTGGCCCTCTTTCCCGCCAGAGATTGGGGTCTGTTTCCCACATCCCCTGCATCCGGACCAGCCCTTGACTCGCGTTAGCCACGAGCCTGGCGGAAGTGGCTGAACTGAGGCTTTGAGATGCTCTGGGCCCTCCTGCCCGCTTACTCGGACCCCTGCTTCCACCACGAGGATCAGCCCGGGCTCACCGGCTGGAGGATGAGAGGCCACGCCGGACAGAGCTGGGTCTCCTGGGCTGAGACCGTCCCCACACCAGCCAGCTGGCAGACAGACGCATGCTCAGATGCCCCAGACGTTGTTGAGCCACTAAGTTTTGGGGAGGCTTGTTACACAGCGCTAACATAAATAAATGGTAACTCTTAGAGACGGAGAGTCCCTGGGGGCAAAGAGATTTCAGGTGACATGAGTCCAAGGAAACCCAACCACCATCAGCACTGGAGGCTGTGTGAGCTGTGGCTGCGGCGAACCAGAGTCCCGCAATGAGCCCATCTCCAGCGGTCAGGGGGCTTGAGGCGTCCCAGCTGAACCTCCTCCAGGCGGCCCTTTGGCTCAATCAAGTCCCAGCCAAGCCCCCTCCCCCCTGCGAAAGCGAGCCGTCTCCCAGCCGACTGCCCAGGTAATGTTGTGTGTCCGGGCCACCTGCAAACTGGCTAACGTGCACTGGAAACTTAGTGTCGGCCATCAGTCGGGGTCAGTCCCCTTTATTGACGCAGTGGCAAACTATTAAGTCCCGCCCCTTGGAGAAAGGAGCGGTCAAGGCTTTTGGTGACTGACCGTCCTTTCAAGGTGTCCCCGCGCACAAACCACACATGCAGCTTCCAGAAATGGGCTCCGATGCTTCCAACTCATGCTCCTTGCTCTGCTCAAGTGGCAAAAACGCCACAGGCTTGGTCGCAGACAATTCAAACAGCGGGGACTGTCAGGCATCAACTAGGCCAGTCCTCCCTTCCCCTGTCACTGCCGCCGACCGGCTTGTGAGCGTCTGCTGGAACCCGGCTCTCTCTGGAGTTGTGCTTTCTGGCCTGAGTTGCAGAACGTGAGTCTGTGTCCCGGCAAAGGCCATGTCACCACCCCGCTCTTCCCTGGGACTTCTTGATTAGATGTTATTATTTCCTGTGGTTTTATTGTCTGTAAGTTCCGGGAGCTGTTTGAGTCCGTCCTCTGAAGGATCGCTTCTCCTAGCAGCTGTTCCTGTAAAACGGATGTGGTGTGGATTCTCAGGACTCTGAGGGGATGTGCTGGGAGTTTGAAAGACCTCCTTCCCTTTCCCTCGGGTGACCTTGTGTCCTTGCCTGTATTGGCTGCGCGGGCCCCTTCGTGGGGACCTGGTTTTCCTCCCAAGTCTGACGATCCCTGGACGAGGGGTTTCTCTATCGACGGACATCTGGCTTTATCGGCACTCATAGCTGTGGCAAGCATTCATCATCAATATGAAGGTCGCTGTTTCCAATTCTGCAGGGGCGTGTCCTCCCCCAGGGCAAGGTGTGGCTGCCTATTCCTTGGGGGGGGGCTTGTCCCCGAGCTGCGAGGTACCTACTGGCCAGTCGGGGCTACCCTTCCGTTGGTGTGGATGGGGCAGGGGCTGGAGGAATGGAATGCACTGGTCCAGTCAGGCCCCGCCCTGGAACTGCCAGCGCCAACCGGGACCCAGACCGGAGGGACTGGGTGTCGGGGAAGGGGCCGTCCTCCGGGAGAGTCGACAGGCTGAGGTCAGACGGAAGGGGGACGGCTGTCAGGCAGCCAGAGCAGCAGGTGAGTGCCGCCCTGAGGGTGGGACTGTACGACTGACCTCAGGCCTGCGTGTGGATTACTGCTCCCAAGTGCTGACACACAGGTCGCTGGCAGCACACGGAGCCACACAACTGACCACGTCCTTCTGAGGCCCAGAGAGCTCTTTTTCGCCTTCCCCTCTCATGTGCCAGGTGAACACGGTCCAGTCACAGAAACAGATCCGAAAGCGTGGGCTCCAGTGGCCTGTGGCACTCAGAGGCCTGGCCCCGCCCAGCCCCCTCTCCCTGGCAGCTGGGCGGGGGCCGGGGGGGGGGCAGGAGCAAGCCCACCAGCTCTCGGCACAGGGGAGAGGGGTTGCTGGCTAGTCATCGTGACCCACAGCAGGCGTACCCACTGATTCAAACCGTTCAGCAGGGAGCAGCAACCCACAGAACCCAGCCACGGGCTGCGGAGCGTGGTGGGCCCAGGAGCAGCGTGCCTGACGGGAAGCCGGGAGCCAGGTGCCTATGGGGGGGCCAGGGCGGGGGGGGGGCGTGCTGTTACTTTAATTGGCACTTTTTTAATTGCTTGGATTTCCAGTGTTTTCTATGCGTGCATCTCCCGTGTTTGGGTCCCCGGTGCACTCTCTGCTCAGGCTGCCGGTACCAGCGTGTCGTAACCGCAGACCCGAGCCGTGCGGACCCACCCACTCACCCCGCGGTGCGGAGAAGGGCAGGCCGGCTGTTCTGCTCGTGTGCTTGTTCAGTTGGTCACCTGGGTGGTCAGCCGAGCTCTACTGGACAAGTGATATTCGAGGCTGGGATGCTGCCGCGGAGCTGTTATCATTTGTAATTAGATCGGTACGTCATTTCTAAGTGAGAAACCCTCATTTCTGAAGGCCTTCACTCTCGGAGCAGGGACCCAGCCAGGCGGGACTGGGGGAAGGCGGTCCCCCCACCCCGGGACGCTCCGGGCTCTGTTTCCCCTCATTCCGGTGGGATGGCCACTGTTCTGGTGTGAAGCCACGGAGGTCTGACCTGTAGCAAAGTGGACTTGACTTCTCAGAACCCGGGGTCCTGGTGAGAGAGGCGTTGAGTTAGCTGACTATGGCTTCTTCACTCTCTGGCCTTCCCTCCCCTGGACGGACAGTCGCCCATCACATCCCAAAGGACACTTGGGCTGGTTGGCCGAGTCATGGGCCATGCCCTAATCTCTAGTACCTGTGAGGATGTTACCTTACGTGGCAAGAGGGACTTGGCAGATGTGACTTAAGGTTAAAATGGGACAGTGGCCCTGGACGGTTGGCTCAGTGGTAGAGCTTCACCCTGGCGTGTGGATGTCCTGGGTTCAACTCCCAGCCAGGGCACAAGGATAGGTGCCCATCTGCTTCTCCACGCCTCCCCCTCTCCTTCCTCTCTGTCTCTCTCTTCCCCTCCCGCAACCAAGGCTCCATTGGAGCAAAGTTGGCCTGGGCGCTGAGGATGGCTCCATGGCCTCTGCCTCAGGTGCTAGAATGGCTCTGGTTGCAGCGGAGAAACGCCCCAGATGGACAGAGCATCGCCCCCTGGTGGGCGTGCCGGGTGGATCCCGGTCAGGTGTATGCGGGAGTCTGTCTCTCTGCCTCCCCGCTTCTCACTTCAGAAAAACATAAAAAAATAAAAATAAATAAAACGAGACAGTGTCCTGGAGCATTTTGGCAGGCCCCCTGAAATGGGAGAGGGAGGTGTGAGGGTGCGGCAGACAGACGTGAAGGTGGGATGAGAGGCAGCTGGGGCTGGAAAGGCGAGAGGGGCGGAAGCTGCTGTCGCTGGCTTTGGAGAGGGAGGTGGGGCCAGAACAAGGGCGTGGCCTCTAGAAGCTGGGAGTGGCCTGGTTAGCAGCCAGGAGTGGAGCAGGGGTCTCAGCCCCACAACTCCCACTCCTGAGGGAGCTTGACGCGGATCACCCCCCCCATGCCTCTGGGGAGGGGCTCAAGCCTGCAGCCCCTCGGTTCTGTCTTTATGAGACCCAGTCGGACCTGCTAGACGTCTGACCTGTGGACACTTTGGGGCTGTACGTCCGTGTTGTTGTAGGCTCTGCGTGTGCAGGGATGTGTTACGGTAGCAGTAGGAAACGAATACCCCTGGGGTCCTGCAGGGGGACTCTTCAGGACTAAATACTGCAGCACGGCATCCCAGGGGTGTGCTGATGTCACCGAGGTGAACCCTGCTGAGACTCGGTTCCGGCGGGGGTCTCCCCTAGGCAGCCTCCCCCCCGGGCCAGCACCGGTCTCCCACACGCAGGAGCAACAGGACCAGGACCCTGTGGCTCTGGCGCCCGCTGGGGCCCGGCAGGAATGCCACATGCCCCTCCAGCTGCCTCTGGAAGCTTTGACTCTGTGAGCTACTAAGTTGTTCCAGTGCCTATTTTTAAAAAACGGGTTATTTTTAAACTTCCTGGGGGTGGAGGAAGCAGGCTTTAGGAGAGGGGGAGAGGTCAGCCGGGGGCTGGGGTGGGTTTATTTGTGCCCTGGTCTGGGCAGTTACGGCTCAGAAATGGGGACTCTGTGCTTGAAATATCCGGGGGCACTGGGTCCTGCCCCACCCCCACCCCTAGGCACGGAGGACCTTCTGAGTGCAGGAGGCACAGCGCCAGTCACTTCCACCCCCATCCCCTAGGCACGGAGAGCCTTCTGTGTGCGGGAGGCACAGCGTTGGTCACTTCCTGCCCCACCCCCACCCCCTAGGCACGGAGGACCTTCTGCATGCGGGAGGCACAGCACCAGTCACTTCCTGCCCACCCCCTAGGCACGGAGGGCCTTCTGTGTGCGGGAGGCACAGCACCAGTCACTTCCTGCCCACCCCCTAGGCACGGAGGGCCTTCTGAGTGCGGGAGGCACAGCACCAGCCACTTCCTGCCCACCCCCACCCCCTAGGCACAGAGGGCCTTCTGAGTGCGGGAGGCACAGCACCAGTCACTTCCTGCCCACCCCCACCCCCTAGGCATGGAGGACCTTCTGAGTGCGGGAGGCACAGCGCCGGTCACTTCCTGCTCTTTGGTTCTTTCAGGTGAAGACCCTGCATGTATACAAAAGTGCATAAAATAGCACAAAAGTCTGCCTCCCCGTGTCCCCCAAACGTGGCCACTGTTACCAAGGTGGTTCTGTTCGTCCCAGACCTCTTCCACACACACCAGCCTGCGTTCCCGCCTTCCCTCTCTCTACCCTATTAAAGTCACGTTGTCACCATGTCCCCAAGTTTCGAGTCACAAATCCACCCAGTCCTTTCCACAGTGGTGGCGATTCTTTTCGTGTGGCGCCGACAGAGTCTTAACCGAGGATTCCTCGGACGCCGTGAGTTCTTGGCGTAGGAACCCCCCCAACGGCCCTGGCCGGTTGGCTCAGTAGTAGAGTGTTGGCCTGGCATGCGGGAGTCCTGGGTTTGATTCCCAGCCAGGGCACACAGGAGAAGCGCCCATTTGCTTCTCCACCCCTCCCCCTCTCCTTCCTCTCTGTCTCTCTCTTCCCCTCCCACAGCCAAGGCTCCATTGGAGCAAAGTTGGCCCGGGCACTGGGTATGGCTCTGTGGCCTCTGCCTCAGGCGCTAGAATGGCTCTGGTTGCAACAGAGCGACACCCCAGATGGGCAGAACATCGCCCCCTGGAGGGCATGCTGGGTGGATCCCGGTCAGGCACATGCGGGAGTCTGTCTGACTGCCTCCCTGTTTCCAACTTCAGAAAAAATTCCAAAAAAAAAGAATAAAAAAGAAAAAGGAACCCCCCCCCCCCCCAGCGACTGTATCTGTGTGAGGAGCCGCGGGGTCAAAGAACAGCAAACCTTTAACATCCTATCGGCATTGCCCAGTTGCTTCGGCCACTGCTCTACGATCCTGGCACTTTGGGTGGGTCCCTCTCCGAGGCCACTCTGCCCTCCCCTCCCAGAAGGACAGCACTCCTCATCCCGTCTCGATCCTGAAGATGGCTTCTGCCGCTGCTTTCCGGCCGGTCCGCTCCGCCTCCGTGAGCAGCTCCACGTCCTCCAGGGCTCAGTGCACAAGGTTGTCTCTAGAGCATGTCTCGCTCAGAAAGCCCTTCCCTCGGGCACACACCGGCAGGGCACACCTGCCTCCACCCACGACCCACACGTCACCTCCTAGGCTCCTGTTCCTGCCGTCCTGGGACCCCACTGCCTGGCGGGGCACCGCCCAGACTGAGCTCACTGCGGGTGGAGGGCTTGGAGTTCTGGGGGGAAAGGACCTGGGATACCTTCTCCCCAGGGTGCCACCATGGGGGCCCAGTCTGCGCCCAGGAATGCCTCCTCAGCCCTGCAGCCAGGAAGGGCCAGCACCGAGGTCCCCCAGTGGGCTTGTGCGATACAAACGTGTGTGCAAGCCAAATGTCTCCAAGGACGCCCTCCAGCCGGAGGAGGGAGCGCGCATGCGTGGGTGCGTGTCCTCTTCCGCGTCTTCCCTCCGCCCGGCCTGCACGGATCGTATCATTCTGTCCATTTCGGCCTCCCCTCTCCCCAGGTCCACGCCACTCACCCCCCCCCTGCTCTGGGCCCCAAGAGGCTGCCAGTAGGAGGGCATGAACCTGGCGCTCTGGCTCGCAGCCTTGGCCCCTGGGGTACCCGGCAGGATGATGGAGGGGAAGAGGTTAGGGTGTTTATCCCCCCTATTCTTCTGAGGGTCCCCTCAGGCTGGCTGTCCCCGCTCCTCTCCTCTTTGTGAGAGCTGGTAGCGCCCTCCCCCAACCCCCTGACCTGCAGGGCCCAGGGGTGCTGCCGCTAGCCCCAGGGTACCGCTCTGGGCTCAAACCTCGGTAAACAGTTCTTCCCTTGTCATAGTGTCCCTTCGCTGCAGTAACAAATTGCCACAAGCTTAGTAGCTTGACATCATTTATTCGTTCAGAGTTCCAGAGGTCACAGTCCAAGACTGCAATCCAGGTGTAGACAGGGGTCCTTTCCTTCTGGAGGCTGGAGGGGAGACCGGACCCTGCCCTCTCCGAGCCTCCAGTGGCTGCTGGCCCTCCTGGGCTCTGGGTCGTATGGCTCCAGGCTCTGCCTCCAGGAGCACCATCTTGCCTTCTCTTCTGTCTGTCTTCCAACCTCCCTTCGCCTCTCTCGTTAGGACACATGTGCATGCATTTGGGACCCACCAGAGCAATAGGAGATCTCCCATCTCAAGATCCTTGATCACATCCGCAAGGTCTTTGCCATGTAAGGTCCCAGTGACAGGTTCCTGGGATTAGGACTAGCCTCTCTGTGGGTGGAGTGGAGGGAGGTCACTAGATTCATTGAAACTTCCTCCAATTATCCTAACTTGAGCAAGCTGTCCGCCTCCTGCTAAGACAGGACTGATACAGCCCGGATCACACTGTTTGAAAGAGTACAGATTCAAGCCTCACGAGGAAGTTCATTGGCTGACTTGCATAGGGTTTCCAAAGACCATTGATAGGCTAATGACTCCCACACTTCCATTTCCAGTTCATTCCTTCCCTCTGAGCTCCAACATCACATCCGTGGCCAAGTGACTGTTCAGTTCTTTCCATCCAGGTGGGTCCGTTTCCATGTTGTGTCACGTGACCTCAGCTGTGTGTGGCACAAACCAACGCTCCTCCTGCCCTGCCCCTGCCCTGCCCCTGCCCCGCCCCTGCCCCTGACCCACCCCTGCCCCGCCCCTGCTCTGCCCCTGCCCTGCCCCGCCCCTACCCCTGCCCCTGACCCACCCCTGCCCTGCCCTGCCCCTGCCCCGCCCCTGCCCTGCCCCACCTCTGCCCCTGCCCTGCCCCGCCCCTGCCCCACCCCTACCCCTGCCCCTGACCCACCCCTGCCCTGCCCCTGCCCTGCCCCGCCCCTGCCCCGCCCCTGCCCTGCCCCGGCTCAGCCAAGAACACCGGGTTCCCTCAGCCCTCCAGATCGCAACCTCCTCCTCCAACCCACCGAACCCTTCAGAGCTACGTCCCTGCAGGTGTCTACCTCCACTTCGTGACCCTGGGACCCCCCCCTGGGTCCCGCCTCCACAGCAGCAGGTCTAGGGAGTCTCTATTCTCCCCAGGTCTGCTGACACCCATCTGGTCAAGGCACCCGCTGGCTCTCCCGGCCCTCAGCCACGGCCCCCTGATGTCTCCTGCTTCCACTCCGGCCTCTCCTTCCCGGTCCACGCTCTGTCTGCAATCGGCCGAGGGATGGCTGACAAATCCAGGCTGGGTGGCACCCCTGCCCCACTTAGAGCCTCTCAGGACTTTTTCCATGGCATTCTAGCCCCTGCTCACCTCACTGAGCCCGTGCCGGCCCCCACCCTTCTCACGGACGCCCCCTCTGCCCGGAAGGAGCTTTCTCCCAACTCTCCGCACGTCTGCGCTGTTCCGTTTAGGTCAGTGGTCCCCAACCCCCAGGCCGTGAACTGGTACCGATCCGTGGGCTATTTGGTACCGGTCCGCAGAGAAAGAATAAGTAACTTACATTATTTCCGTTTTATTTATATTTAAGTCTGAACGACATTTTATTTTTAAAAAAATGACCAGATTCCCTCTGTTATATCCGTCTAAGACTCACTCTTGATGCTTGTCTCGGTCACGCGATACATTTATCTGTCCCACCCTAAAGGCCGGTCCGTGAAAATATTTTCTGACATTAAACCGGTCCGTGGCCCAAAAAAGGTTGGGGACCAGTGGTCTAGGTTGTCCGGTGGGGAGCTCAGTCCTCCACACGGCAGGGAGCTTGTGGCTCCTCCTCTTGATGGGACGAGCTGCAGTCAGTCTTGTGAGCAGGCCCGGAGCCGCTGCTGGACCCTCCCACGTGGTGAGCAAGGGTAGAAACCAGGCTGATCGGGGGAAAGGGGGCCCAGGATCTCCCCAGACACAGAAGGACCTTTCAGGTTCTGAATTCATTCTGAGGCCCCACGAGAAATGACCAAGCTGTTTTTCCTGAGAGAGGGAGCCCCTGGCCCAGAGGGAAGAAGCCATCTGCATCATGTCCCCACGTGTCCCTGCTCAAGGTCACTGGAGGGGTCTGATTAACAAAGGGTTCCAGCACCGTCATTTGCTATGCATCACATGACCATTTGTGCTGGTGTCCTGGGCTTGTAGATCAGGTCTGTGGACACCCTTTCTAGTGTCAGTGATTGACAGCCGGAAAAGGATGTCCACACTCCTTCCCGTTAGATGTCAGAAAAAAGGCAACCTCAGATCTGGAATGAGCCACACAATACACATATCTGCATGGGCCATGCAGAGGGTCCCGTACACAAGCCAGGGGGTGCAGAAGCACCTTCACAAATGCTCCTGAGATGAGAAGCCCTGGGCTGGGGCAGGGGACGTCCAAGGCGGGCACCCTGAGGACTCTGGTGGCATCGGTGGCGGCTCCCCAGGAGGGGAGGGCTGGAGAAGCACTAGGGGGACGTCCTGAGGCAGAGTGGGGGTGCCAGGTGTCAGAGCTAGAAGGCCACCTGAACTTCCCTACTCTAAAATTCTCCTCCAGGTCAGACATCCATTATTGTTTCTTTTCCCCCCTGTGGTCACTAGATGTCACTGCAGGAAAAAATCTGAACAGAAAACCGATTGGAGGCCGAGAGATATTAATGTTTTGGACCCTAAGGAAGTGGTTGCCTTGGCAACAGGGAGCACGTGAGAGATCTTCCTTCCTCATGAGCTGCCCGCAGCTCCTGAAGTGGTAGCCGGTCAGCGCCCTCAACGGAAGAAGCTTCCGGAACCCAGCACTGTCTGGGGACTGGGTCAAGCAGCTGGGGGAGGGGGTGTGGTGAGGAGGGGAGGGCGGAAAGACAGACGGCAAGCCTTCTAGCTAGCGCGGAGTGCTCAGCAAAACTGCCGAATCCCCAAGACGCACACGGGAGGCCGGCTTTCCCTCCAGGCGTTCGTGATTCCAATAGAGCCGCGCTTGAGTGGCAAGTTCATCACAATGACAGAAACCCTGAGAAGGGGGGGTGCCCGGGAGACCCAGCCCGTCCCCGCCCCTGGGGAAGCCTGGGAGACCGAGCCATGGAGGGGGTGGAGAGGCCGGAGGGCCGGCTGGCCGGCTGGTCTCCATCCTTTCTGTCGTCCGCATTCCACTCTCTCTCCACACCTTTGCGGAAGGAGAGGGAGTCCCCCTCCAGACGAGGAGGTGGCAGAGGGGGTGGGAGGCTGGGGGCCGGCCGTGGCAGTGTGGGAGTCTGCACTGAAGCAGCGACAAAAGGTGCAGACTTAGCTTTCCCAGTCCTGCGGCCACCGCGACCCTCAGGAGAGCTGTAGCGGGAGCCTCTTTGCCCCTCCACCCCCTGTCCCTTTCCCCCGTCTTCCCAGGAGCCAGCGTCCTTGGACTGACCTCGGGCTTTTCTGAGTGCCCACTCCAGGCACAGCGTCCCACGCCCATCCGAGCTGGCGCCCCAGCTCCCGCTGACCGGCAGATGCAGGAATGAATTAGCTTACTAGAGCCCTGAGGTGTAGCCCTCAGGGGATGACCGTGCTTTTAAAGGGTAGCGTCTTAGCCAAATGCACACTTAATGGCATGAATGCTTGTAAGTAAGAGAATGGAAAGTTCTAGACTGGACTCCACCCAGAGCTTCCAAAATCCTGCGTCTTCACCTCACAAAGTGTTGGGCAGGGTCTTTCGTGAAGCCCCTGTGTAGTGGGTACACTAGGTCAGGAAGGTGGACCATGGTCCCCGGACTCTGACGGTGGGGGGTGACAAAGTCCGAGGGAGGCTGGTGTCCACAGAGGGTACTCAAGGGGGCTTGCCGGAGATCAGGACAAATGACAAGAAGACAAGGCAGCAACATTCCAGAGACCAAGGTCCACGCACACTAAGACCCAGACCGTCCGGTCCAGCCAAGTGCTGTGCCTCAGTCACCTCGAGGCCACCAGAAGTGGTAGGCGGTGGCAGTCCGTGAGAGGCAGGAAAGGTTGGCAGCGGACATGGGGTCCTTGCCGTGAGCCAGGGCCCCAGGGCAGCACAGCCAGCCGCTGGGGACAAGCCTTCCGGACCAGCTTCCTGAACCCCATGGGGGGGTCCAGACCCCTCCTTTTGTTTATCCGTATTTTTTATTCTTCCACAAACACTTGTTATCTGGATTATCTTAAAGACACAAGACTGTGATTTGGGCATGTTGTGCACATGGCCACAAGCTGGTTTCCACGGTATTCCAAGTATTCGCTCTAGCTCATGCTCTAATCATTGCTAAATGTCTATTAAATATATTGAGCCAAATTATGCATACTGGCTGTTGTTAGGACAACATGTCTTAGGCTTGATTTCAGAAATGCATATACGGTGAGAACATAGAGTGTGCTCACAAGAGAGGCCCCCAGTCCGTTCCCAGCTTGCCAGCGGTCACTGCTCAGGGGACCTTGGAAAGAGGGACCCGCCGGGAGCGTTGGCTCTTCCCTGAAGGCTGGGGCTTCGCGGTCTCCCCCGTGCTCAGCCTGAATGGTCCTTCCTCAGAGCTGCTGGCTGGTGCTGCTTCCGGCTCCCGCTCCTGCCACAAGGAGTAGGGACGCCAGTCCTCGATGACACGTGGCACGTTGTCACCGGCATCTGCTGTGAAGAGGGGTGGCCTCTTTAGATATTTAGCTCTGAGAGTTCCTGGACCAAGTCCCAATGTGTGTGGGGGTGCAGAAGAAGGCTTCCCCACACCAGCAAACAATTGTAGGGTACCAGCCGGGGCTCTGAGGATTCAACTCGATCTTGACCCTGTCCACCCAGAGGCAGCATCAGAGGCCACAGGTTGAAAGCTCAGCCCCACAGGTCTGCCCCTCACGGCTTCCCTCCCTTCCCCCCGAACCCCCGCTCAGCTCAGAAGCCAGTGGGGGGACCAGGGTGCCACCTGACTCTAACCAACCAGCTATAGATCAGAGGTTCTAAATGCCCCCCTCACCTTGAGTTTCAGACACCAGTTTGCAAGGCCTGGTGGTCACCCGGGCTTCTGACCGACAGGTGTGGGGGGGAGGACGTTTCCTCCGCTGGCCTAACAAGGGCATCGGCCTGAGACCGATGACCAGGGACTTAGACAAGCAAATTGCGTGACACTTCTATGGACGGGAGCCCCGCGTTCCTGGATGGCTCAAAGACAGGCGGGGAGAAATGAGGTCGACGGGACGTTCCGCGCTCAGGATGAGGTAAGGCGCCTGGGACTTCAGAGCGGGGGAAGGTCATCCGCAGGACGACAAGAAGAGCAGATGTGCAGTAATTAGATGTTTGCTCTCCCCTACAGACCGGTCATAAAACATGATTTCTGGCGACACCTCTTAGTACGGGCACAGACTCAATGTAAATTCTTTCTCAGGAGCCCACAGGACCTCGGTGGCCCTCAGCTCAAAACAGCCCCCCCACCGACCGACGTGGCGCGTCTTGGGGAGGCCCGATCTCATCCCCCTCCGTGGCTATCCATCAGAGGTCCCCACACCTTCCCCCCTCTGGACGTATTAGTTTGTTAGAGCGGGTCGCAGAACTCAGAGAGACACTTACTGACTAGATCACTGGTTTGTTACGAAAGGACGTGACTTAGCAAGAAGGCAGGTGGCAGAGAGGCCGAAGGCGACGTCTGTGGAGAGGGCGTGCAGCGTCCACGCGCTGCGTTTTATAAAGATGGTTCCGTTAGAGAGACGTGACTGAGGGTAGCACTGGGCCACTGTGACGGACCGTGCTCCAACCCCTCTCCCCTCCTGGGAGGGCAGGAGCTGAGACCCAAAGTTCCAGCCCTGGAATCACAGGGTTGCTTCTCCGGGCAACAAGCCCCCCATCCTCAGGGGCTTCCAAAAAGTCACCTTGTTAATATAACTAAAGACACCTCGATCCTCTCATCACTCGGGCAGTTCCAGGGACTTAGGGACTGGGGCCAGCAATGGGATGAAAACCACGTATCTACCTCTTATAAATCACAACAGCACACAGCCAAGCTCTCCTCACGTTAAAGCAGCAGGTGCCCCTCAGGGAAAGAGCAGACGTCAGTGCCCTTGGCCACGGCTGCCGGGAAGTGTGACTTCTGCAGTGGTTCTCAAGCTCAGTGTAGCATGTCCCGCCCTGGGTTCAAGGCCTAGCAAGGAGCCACTGCTGCCCGACACAGTAGATGGACAGGCCCGTGGCAGGACTGTCCCCTGCACTGCCCCGTCAGCAGGCACACTCTGCCCCTGCGCCCCGCTAAATGCTCCTGTGGCACCCTGAGACACTGCACCAGTGGCCCTCAAAGTGCGGTCTGCAGACCCGTGTACAGGCTGCTCCGAGTGCTCGTCAGGAACCGAGAATCTCGGGTCCCAGCTCAGACCCGCTGGTCCGAATCTGCACCTGAGAAACTCCCGTGCGTGCCAGCGGTCAACAGACTGGCCCACAGGCTGCATCTGGCGACTGCCTGGTTCTGCATGACCCACAGGCTAGGAATGACCTTTACGTGATTAAATGGTGCTATCAACAGGATGCGTGTGCTCCCTCCGCATGGGTATGTTGACACTAACTCCCCATGTGAGGGTGTGAGGAGGCGGGGCCTGTGGGAGGTGATTCGGTCATAGGGGGCGGAGCCTTCGTGAATGAGATCAGTGTCTGTAGGAGAGAGATCCCACACAATGTGACAGTGTTTAGCCACAGAAAGGAAGGCAACCCTGCCATTTGGGACAACACAGAGGGACCTTGAGGACCTTACACTAAGTGAACGAAGTCAGACAGAGAAAGGGAATAGTGTGGGACCTCACTTTTACGGGGACTCTAAAAAGGAAAACTCCCTGAACTCATAGAAACAGCGACTAGAATGGGGTCCCCCGAGGTGGGCGGTGGGGGGGGCGTGTCTCTGTGTGAAGTCGGTGAAGGTGGACAAAAGGTACAGACCCTCCGCTGTAGTCCTGGGGATGTGATGAACAGCATGGGGACTGTCATTCATACCCTGGTGTTGGATAGCATTTGAAAGTCGCTAAGGGAGTTGATCTCAAACATTCTCATCACAGGGGAAAAAAAGAAACACACACACAACTGTAACTCTTTTACAGATTGATGTTCACTACACGTACTGTGGTCATCACTTCAAACTCTACACTTGTCTCACACTGTGGGAGGAGACCCCAGAGAGCCACGCAGGGTGACGGCGAGGAGAGGACCGTTGACGAGCCGGGCACCGGGTTCTCCTTGGGACCGACTCTCTCTGCAGGAGACGTGACATTGGACTGGCCAACCCCCAGAGCCGGGAGAAACCAACGCTGGTTGTTTGCCAGCCAGGAGGTCAATCACATTTCATGACGTGAGGATCATATGAAAATCAAATTTCAACATCCATAAATAAAGGTGACGGGAACACAGCCCACGCATGCACTTAGGTATTTCCACGGCAGCTCTCCCATCACAGCAGAGTCAAACAGGTGCAACTGGGTCCCCAGGTGGGAAACAGAGCCTTGGACGGTTACCCCCTGGTCAACCCTGGAGCTCTCGGCTCAGATAGACCCCAGGGACTCATCCAACACCCGTTCCCAGGAAGATGAAACGATGGCCTCGCTCTTTGACCTGTCACCCCTCCCCCAGCGTGTATGCCTCCCACCCTGTTTCCCTGCGCCCCCCGTGGGCAGGGCAGACCACAGGGCCCTCCTGGACCAAAGCCTTGGCCGGTTTTTCTCAATGCCGAACCACACAGGTCAGCATGGGTGTGGCCCCCCTCAGTCGGATTTTATTTGTGTTTCAGGACTGCTCATCTGAGTGCCTGGACCAGCCCACTGTGGTGTGCCCAGCGCTAGCAGAGCCTGTGCCACAGAGCAGGCACGCAGCAAATTGTCTACCGAACCAATGATGGAATTGATGGGCCGTGTTCCAGAGGTCCCCAAACTTTTTACACAGGGGGTCAGTTCACTGTCCCTCAGACCATTGGAGGGCCGCCACATACAGTGCTCCTCTCACTGACCACCAATGAAAGAGGTGCCCCTTCTGGAAGTGCGGCGGGAGCTGGATAAATGGCCTTAGGGGGTCTTTGCCACACCCAGCACGGCTCTGGGTGGACAGTGTCTAATAGCAGGACTCGCTGATGGATTGATTTCCCTTCAGGAGGCCCAAAACACCTCGTCTCCCTCAGTCACGCATTCGTCCGCCACAAATATATTAAGCACTGACGCTGTGCTACTTTCCAGGGTTATGAAGCAGAATTAAGATGGAAGCCACCCCTTTGCCATCTCGCGAACCCGTCAGAGAGGGAGGTGGGTGCTGTGAGCAGCCGGGTTTGGGGCTCCACTCTGCTCACGCAGGGGTCCTGCCTCCTGCCTGCAGCTCTGGGAGCTGCCTGAGGACACAGAGCACATTTGCTTCTGAACTGAGGGACACGGCAGGTGCAGCTGCTGCCACCCTGCTTTGCCTGCTCCTCCTGGCACCAGGACCCTGCCGTGGCCTGGGGGCCGGTCAGAGCCTCTTTAAACGGCACGGCAGGTGTCTGGCTCACTGCTCCATGCCGGCCTCGGAGTTCCATAGGTATAGAGGTCTCTCCTGGTGGCTGCGTGTCCTGGGATGCTTGATGCCATGTGGCCGGAGTGGTGTAATTATATTTCTCCTCAATGCAGGGGTTCCCAAACTTTTTACACAGGGGGCCAGTTCACTGTCCCTCAGACCGTTGGAGGGCCAGACTATAACAAAAAAAACTATGAACAAATCCCTATGCACACTGCACATATCTTATTTTAAAGTAAAAAAACAAAACAGGAACAAATACAATATTTAAAATAAAGAACAAGTAAATTTAAATCAACAAACTGACCAGTATTTCACTGGAAACTATGGGCCTGCTTTTGGCTAATGAGATGGTCAATGTCCGGCTCCATATTTGTCACTGCTAGCCGGAACAAGTGATATGACGCACTTCCAGAGCTGTGACGCGTGCGTCCCGCGTCACCGGAAGTACTACTGTATGTGAGTGAGGCCGCGCTTTGCGGCACCGCCACATACAGTACTCCAGGAACACATCCGCATCCTGTGCTCCTCTCACTGACCACCAGTGAAAGAGGTACCCCTTCTGGAAGTGCGGCGGGGGCCGGATAAACGGCCTCAGAGGGCTGCATGCGGCCCGCGGGCCGTAGTTTGGCGACCCCTGCCCCAATGTGTTAGAGCAGCTGTGCTGGGGGCCCAGTTTGTTATAGGGTATAATGACTCTTATGGGCTGAATTGTGTGCCCAATTGTTCATTTGTTAAAGTCCTAGCCCCCAGGACTAGACCCCCCAGACTCATGTCATCTTATTGCCCATGATTTCCCAACACCTGTTCCCAGGAAAATGAAAACACACACTGCACACTCACACACCACTCACACAGACACTACACACATATACTCTCACAACACACACAGCACACACTACACATGCTTACACATCACACACATACTACACACACATTCCGCCCACCACATACAACATGCACGCACACACACACAGCACACAGGCACACACGCGCCTTTCCACTGTCTGCTTGACAAGCATTTGAGAATGTTAGCTCAAGAATCACACCCTGGGAAAAGCTCTCTGAAATTGAGAATGGAAAAGGCAAAGATGTTCATCTCGAATTTTAACCTCCCCTCCTGTGAAAGGACATGCTTGTCCCTGCTGTCCACCTAGAGTTGTTATAAGAATGAAATTAGATTCTGAAGTTGGACAATGCTCTCGAGCTTGGTATGAATGTAAGGAGTGCCAGTGAGAAGGATGGTGATGACTGTCATGGTGACAATGATGGTCATGATGATGGTGATGATGGTCATGGTGATAATGGTGATGATGGTGATGATGGTGATGATAATGGCAATGATGGTGATGGTGGTGATGATGATGATGGTGATGGTGATAATGGTGATGATGGTGATGGTGGTGGTGATGGTGATGATGGTGGTGGTGATGATGGCGATGATGGTGATAGTGGTGATGGTGATGATAATGGTGATGATGGTGATGGTGATGATGGTGATAATAATGGTGATGATGGTGATGGTGATGATAATGGTGATGATGGTGATGATAGTGGTGGTGATGGTGATGATGGTGGTGGTGATGGTGATGATGGTGGTGGTGATGATGGCGATGATGATGGTGGTGGTGATGGTGATGATGGTGGTGGTGATGGTGATGATGGTGATAATAATGGTGATGATGGTGATGGTGATGATAATGGTGATGATGGTGATGATAGTGGTGGTGATGGTGATGATGGTGGTGGTGATGATGGCGATGATGGTGATGGTGGTGATGGTGATGATGGTGATGATGGTGGTGATAATAGTGATGATGATGATGGTGATGGTGATAATGGTGATGATGGTGATGGTGGTGGTGATGATAATGGTGATAATGGTGATGATGGTGATAGTGGTAGTGATGATGGTGATAATGGTGATGATAATGGTGATGATGGTGATGGTGATGATGATGGTGGTAATAATGGTGATGATAGTGGTGGTGATGATGATGGTGATGATGGTGACGGTGATGATGATGGTGGTAATAATGGTGATGATGGTGATGATGATGGTGATAATAATGGTGATGATGGTGATGATAATGGTGATAATAATGGTGATGATGGTGATGATGGTGATGATAATGGTGATGGTGATAATGGTGATGATGGTGATGGTGGTGATGATGATGGTGATAATGGTGATGATAATGGTGATGATGGTGATGGTGATGATGATGATGGTGATGATGGTGATAGTAGTGATGGTGATGATGGTGATGGTGATAATGGTGATAATGGTGATGATAGTGGTGAGGACAGTCGTGATAATGGTGATGTGGAAAGCCAGTGTATGTTACCTTCTGGGCTACTGAACCTCTTGGCCGGGTGACTGTCTTATGCTGCCTTTGATACCACAGCCAAGAAGGGACTTGTTGGCAAATGCAGAAAGAGCAGCTCTGTTCTCAAGATTCATGTTCCTCAGAGCACAGGGGAGTTCTACTGCCCACAGACCCTCTGTCATTCAGGAGCTTGTGCCGGGCACTTGAAGGAAGGCCGAGGACTACCTGGGCACCATCCATTTCCCTGGCCCTGTGCCCCATTCAGAAGGAGGTCCTTAACTTAGTGGGCTGGAGGGTTGAGCACCATAGACCTTCCACCCTGGTGGGGGAAGCCAAGTGAAGCTACTTCCTGCAACCTGGACAAGTAACCGGCTCATGGTGTGCTCTCTGGTGGGAAACTGCTTTTAGTCAACGGAGGTGAAAGTTCAGTGCTCATTCTTGAGAATTAAAAAGGGGCCAGCAGCCCTCTCTCTTACTCATATCCTTTTTCCTCTGTCTCAGAAACCTGAGACGTATGACAAGAAAAAATGCTGTCACTCAATCCCCAGCAGCCCCGAAGGCAAATTCTTGAGGCCTCGGGGCCTTACTCAGCAGCTGTACTTCCTCAAGGGCATTGGATCTTTTAAAGGTTATGCCTTATAGATCGACTATTTTCAGTATTTTGGAACCAAAGTGAATTTCAGCAATATTCCACATAATCTGTTTCTAAGACAGGTTCAGCTCGAGGAGGAGAATTAGAAACAAGCGCCCGGTGGCACGGGGTGAGCCATTCGTTAGGACAAGAGAACATTTTGCACAGATGACAGGTGAACCAGCTCGGTCACGTGGGCCCGGTCTCCCTCAGGGCTTCTGTCTGCAGTCCCACCAATCTTTCCACCCCGGTTGTCGCTGAAGCCTGGTGCACAGCACTTACTGCTAAGAATGTTATTAAAAGTCAAGCCACGTCATTATTGCCAGGCCCCAGGGGGAAAGTTTCAGGGAGCGAATAATTATGAGATTCTGGGCAGCTGTGTGCACGAACCACATATGACCACCAAAGTCCAAGGCGTGAGGGGCTTTGAGGGCGTCAAAACGTGGCTCTCATGAAATGGTAGATCTCTTCCTTCAGCTTGTGTGGGATGCCCACCTACGGACTCAGCCCAGACCCCGCCTCCTTCCTCTTTTCATCACTAGAGGGGAACTCTCACCTACTGCAAACCCCTCTTCAGTACCGTACGGGGCAGAGGCAGGGACTGCAGCCAGGAGAGAGCTTGGAAGGCGAGGCTCTGCAGCCTGCCCCAGACCCAGGTGATGGTAGCAGTTGGGCATTGACCCTCCCCTGGCCTCAGGCTGGGGACACCATCGTCCGAGGAAGCTCGGTGACCTCTTCCTTACTGTACTCTCTCTCCTTGTCACTCCCCACCAACAATCAGCAGTCTAGGTCTTCCTGCCTTTAACCTCAGCACATCTTCATGACCTTAGGTTCATGACTTCACCAACCCGAAGAGGTTAGGGGACCCTCGGAAATCAGAACGGCCAGGTCTCCAACGTGGGGCCGTTGCGCCAAGAGCCTGAACTGTGTTAGGCACCAAGCCACGGCTCCAAGGGTCCGGCAGCTGAACTGCTGGCCAACCAAGAGCTCTGGGGTGGTGTCTCGCGGGGGGTCACGGACTCCTCCCAGCCCTCCTGCATCCACACGACTCAGACGACTTCCCTTCCCGTGTGTCTCTCTGTCCAGCGTGTGTGCCCGGAAGCGGGGCTGCTGGATCACACGGGAGTTCAACGTTTAATTTTTCACAGAACCCTGTGCTGTTTTCCACAGTAGCTGTAGCAATCTGCACCCCAACAGGAGTGCCCAGGGGTTCCAGGTCCTCCTCATGCTCACCGACAGCGTTACCTTCAGTTTTCTGGGAGTGGCCATCCTACCGGGCGTGGTAGGTGCTTTGTTGTGGTTTTGCTTTGTGTTTCCCTGATGGTTCGTGCTGCTCAGCATCTTCTCACACATTTGTTGTCCGTTCGTATGTCTTCTTTGGACGGGAATGGTTCTAAGTACAGGGATGCCGCATATACAAGACTGACTCTCACCTTCCCAGGGCACACATGCTCCCCGGTGAAAACAAACCAAGATGAAAACCACCCTCGTGTGTCGGGCGATGACTTGGGGTGATGGGCTCACAAGGCACTCAACGGTGGAATGCTATAGAGCTATTCACCTGAAACCTGTGACCTCTTATCAATCGACAGTTCAAATGCTATAGAGATATTCTCCTGAAGCCTATGTACTCTTATTGATCAATGTCACCCCATTAAATGTAATTTATAAACAAACAAACAAAAAATAAAGGATTCATCCATTCTTTTTTTTTTTTCATCCAAAAAGGAAGAAAACCACCCTCGTGTGTCAGGTGGTGACAGACGCGACGAGAGCCACCAGGTTGGGCTGGAGAACAAAGAGGACTCCGGGGCATAGGTGACTTTATGCACAGAGGCCGAGGAAGACTCTGTGACGAGTAGGGGACAGTGGGGGGCCTGGCGAGGGGGCGCTCTGGGCACAGAGAGCGTGGGGGGAAGCTGGCCAGGCGGAGGCGAGCACAGGGGCAAAAGCCCCAAGGAGGAGCCGCGATGTGTCCGAGGACCATGAAGACCTGTGGCGGGAGAGGAGTGGGCAGGGGCCAGCCCAGGGAGTCACGGGGGTCGGGCAGTCATGTGGGGTCTTTGGATCCAGTGGGAGACTCTGGCTCTCACTCTAAGAGAGATGGGGACGTATAAGCTGCCTAGCACAATGTTCAGTGTAAAAAAAAAAAAAGAAGCTATTAATGATTATTATTAATGCAAGCCAATTTTATTCATTTAAGAGAAAATGTCTTCACTAATTTAATTTTACAAGCAATCTAAGCAAGGAGTCTGAGAAGAAATGCTGTGGTTTCCAAACCCCCTGTTCCGTCGGGTGCTGGGAGTGGAGGGACCCTCGGTGCAGCACGCTGGTTCTTCCTGCAGGTGCCTCAGTCGCTGGGCTGCTTCTTGGAGTCCTTCGGACTCTTAGGAAATTCCAAGGTCCTGGGAACTGGTGTGCCTTTGAGGGAAGAGTGAGAGGGAGTGAGCACACGCTGTGAGATTCTTTCGGACGCCTCATGTCCATCCTTGGCCTGGATGGAGGAACTTAAGTTCAACCTGTGCCTTGAAGAGAAATCTTCGAATATGTTCCTACTTCACAGCACTGTAGACAGCTGGCTGTTCTCCAGAGCATCGTGACACCCTCCAGGAATCAGGATCCATACAGCGGGTTGGCCCCAGTGCAGAGATGGGACCTTTCCATGGGAGAGAGATAGTTCTTTCTAAAGAGATTAATCACTCGGCAGAGCGGAGGCTTTAACCAGCCTCCTGACCAGCGGAGCAGCTGTTTCCATGGCATCCATTGGCACTGGGCATGTTGAAAGAAAGAGCCAGATTGGAATTGGAAAGACTCCATATGCATCCGGGAAAGAGAGAGGAAGGGGGGAGCTTGTGTGCAGGAGGCAGAGCCTTCTTATATGTTCTCTTATTGCGAGAGGTCCCTCCATTGGCTGCGAGCCGGGGAGGGGGGGTCGTTAGAAGGGCTCCTTGACATCATAAAGATTTTGCTTCGAATAAAACGCAGAAACACGTGCTGAGGAAATTCCGAGGCTCTGAGGTCTAATGGGAAGGTCGCTTGCCATCTCTGGCCAGAGCCACTGAAGCCACAGAGCGCCAGCCAGTGAGGGCTGGGCTTGTCCTCTGCATGCCCGGGACCACCATCGGTGCGGAGAGGGGGAGGAAGGCTGAGCCGACTCTGCAGTGGACGGAAAGGTGCAAGGGATGTGGTCTCCTCTCCGGGAGTCAGAGTCCGAACAGCAGAGGGCTCGGCGGACGGTGGGCTCTGAGGACCCGTGAGCCAAACCCCCTCCCGCACTTGCTGGCTCAGTCAGGCAGGGCGACAAGCAGCACAGGTGAAGTCACGGACCTGCCATCGATTCGGAACCGTTGTAGACCCTCCGACGTGATGCGTTCCCGGAGGGGGCCTTTCGGCTTAGGAGAGTAGTGTGCCTTCCCACCTGAACATTTTTATTCTCCAAAATGATCTGCTACGGATCTATGGTCTGTGTTATATTTTATTCTACAGCAGTCATGATGTGAAAGTTATTTTATTATTAAGATAACGCATGGCCATGAGAGAAAACTTAGAGCACACACAGAAAAGTATAAAGGCGACATTGAAATGGCCCGTCATGGACCACCCAGAGACGGCCACGGTTAAGATTCCGGCGTTTGCCCTTTACTTTGCTTTCACGATGTCTATGTACAATGTGTAGGCTAGCCTGACTGTTTCATGGAACATTTCAATGTGATGCACATTTTCCGTGTCCTTAAAAGGCTTGGAACACCACTTTAAATTGAGTCCGTAATGTTCCATCCTTGGACACAAACTATACTTATTTGGCTATTCGTGCACTGCTGGGCATTTAGGTCATCTTAAATGTGTGACTATGGTGCATAATGCTATAATGTATATTCTTGCACAGAAATCTTTGCCCACTTTATTTATGTGTTCAATAAATATTTACTGAGCTTCTACAAAACATTCCTCACTATCTCGGCTACTGATAGTCCAACGGGGAATAAGATAAAATTCTCACCATCGTGGAATTTACACAACAGCAGGAGAGATCAGCCATAAATAAATGAGCAAATAGTGTAATTTTGAATCACAAGTGTTTTTTAAAAAATTAAGTGGAGATATGTGACTGAGAGTTCCCATAGGGTAGAGGCCATGTTAGGTGAAATCTTAAGATGTTTGGGCCCTGGCCAGTTGGCTCAGCAGTAGAGCGTTGGCTCAAAGTGTGGAAGTTCCAGATTCGATTCCTGGTCAGGGCACAGAGGAGAAGCACCCATCTGCTTCTCCACCCTTCCTCTTCTCCTTCCTCTCTATCTTTCTCTTCCCCTCCCACAGTCAAGGCTCCATTGGAATAAAGTTGGCCCGGGTACTGAGGACGGCTCCATGGCCTCTGTCTCAGGTGCTAGAATGGCTCCGGTTACAATGGAGCAACGCCCCAGATGGGCAGAGCATCGCCCCCTGGTGGGCATGCCGGGTGCATCCTCATTGGGCACATGTGGGAGTCTGTCTGACTGCCTCCCTGCTTCTTACTTCAGACAAATACACACAAAAAAGAAATGAAAGAAGGAAGGAAGAGAGAAAGAAAGAGATGTTTGGTCAGAGACCTGCCCGATGAGAAGTAGCCCTCTGTGGTCTCCCCAGCAGAGGAAATAAGAAGGAGAAAGGTCCGAGGAGGAAGGGAGAGAGCATGGTGGGCTGGAAGGATGTTGCCCAGGTCAGTGTGGCTGCAACGAGGAGAGCAAGGGAGGAGGCAACAGGAGATAGAGGAAAAGGGCCAAGGTCACTGGTACGTGGTCTGCACGGTGAGGGCCTCGCGAAGCCTTCAGAGACGGGAGTCAGGACACAACGCTACTTAATTTACATTTGAAACGTTACTCTAGCCTCTGAATTTAAAATTAGCTGTGTGGAGTAAGCGTCAAAACAGATTCCAACTCAATCTGTGAGGATGGTATTACCTTGACACCAAAACCAGATGAAGACATCACACACACACACACAGACACACAGACACACACACAGACACACAGACACACACACAGACACACACACACACACACACACTCACAGACACACACACAGACACACACACACAGGCACACACACTCACACAGACACACACACAGACACACACACTCACACACTCACAGACACACACACAGACACACACACACTCACACAGACACACACAGACACACACACTCACACACTCACAGACACACACACAGACACACACACAGACACAGACACACACGGACACACACACAGACACACACAGACACAGACACACACACACAGACACACACAGACACACACACAGACACACACACAGACACAGACACACACGGACACACACACAGACACACACACTCACACAGACACACACACAGACACACACACTCACACACTCACAGACACACACACAGACACACACACACTCACACAGACACACACAGACACACACACTCACACACTCACAGACACACACACAGACACACACACAGACACAGACACACACGGACACACACACAGACACACACAGACACAGACACACACACACAGACACACACAGACACACACACAGACACACACACAGACACGGACACACACACAGACACACACAGACACAGACACACACACACAGACACACACACACACCCCACGACATCCCTGTGACTATAGATGCAAAAAAATTCTCAACCAAACACTAGCAAACCAAATCCAACACATGTGGAAAGGACTATTTACCATGATCAAACGGGTTGTATCTCAGGAATGCAAGGTTGGTTTAACAAACCCAAATCAATGAAGAATCCTGGAGTTCTGAATATGTCTACTTTTTTTGTTGTTGCTAAAATGAGTCCCAAGATGTAGTATCCCTACGCAAAAGGAAAAGAAGAGTATCTGTTTTGTGCAAGGTTTTAGATTCGTTGTTTATTTCTCACTGGGGTCACATGGTGGTTGGAGTGACGAATCACCCTCCACCGCTGGAATAACTCGAGTTCTCTGATGTATGTGTGTGGAAGGACGCATATGGGAGGAAGGATCCAAGTCCAATTTTAGGGACCTTTTCCTGCAAGCTGTCCACCGTTCCCCCCAAAACATCGGGGCTACATTGTCCACACTCTCTGGACCCACGCGCTGCCTCCTCTTTGCAGATTCAGTCTTTATAGATTCGGAGTATCTGTGAGCCATGGACTCCGAGCTCCCACGAGCTCCCTTTGCTAACTGAGGCTCCCATTCCAAGGATTCCAGAGTGTTCCGAGGCTATTTGAGTTGAATCCATGTTGCGTGGTTTCCTTGGCCCAAAGGCAGCGAGGTCACCTCTGACAAACCCTGCACCATTTCCTCGTCTGTTCTGGCACAGAAAGAATCACACACCTCCAATTCAACGCCAAGGGCGTCTCAGGGGAGAAATCACCTGAGGGCTCTGCGGGGTCCTGACGCCCACAGGTTTGTTCCTGCAGCAGCCACGGCCAGGTCTCGCCATCCTCGCTCCAGCCTGCGCCGTGCTCACTCCAGGACCGGAAAGTTCATCCGCCTCCACGCTCTCCTTCCGGAGAGGAACAGCCTGACAAGATCATCTCGTAATTGCCCGAGAACGTCTGTGTCTGTTGCACTCTTGTCGGTGTCAAGATTTATCTTCTCCGTGTGCCTCCAAATATTCTCCCACAAATCCAAACTGTGAATGAGCGTCCTGTGAGCAAACAGTTTCCCTGTTCTCTCTGTCTCTCTTTCAAGAAAAGATAAGCTGCCTAAATTTGTACAAAAGGTCCCTAATTCATCCTCTCTTCCCCCCCCCCCGGTCCCCAGGAACTGATGTAGGTACCTTGAGGAAGAGGAGCTTCCAGGAGAAATGATCGTTGCTGCAGAGGAGGAGGAAGAAGAGGCAGGGAGGAAAGGGCAAGCAAAACACAACAAACTAAAAATAGCCCCCAAAACATAAAAACTCCAGCTCTGCTAGGTTATGAATGGGGAGTTGGAAGATAACGCTCTATAGAGCGGTTGGGTGCCTTTAGCCATAAATAGATTGGAAAGGCTCACCCAGGCCATGCCAGTCAAGATCTCTAGGAAAAGAGAGAACGCCAGTCTGAAAAACTTAGGCTCTCACCGCTAGACACAGCCTGACACGGACTATCTCTAACCTCAAGATGATTTGCAGTAAGCCTTCTTCCCGGTTGCCACGGAGACGGGGTAAGGTAAAGCTCGAGAAAGCCCCCATTGAACTGTCGCCTGTTATTCCGTTTCAGAGACCGTCATTTTCAGAGTCATCAGAGAAAATTCCATTTGCATGAATAATAGTGTTTGTTCGAGGAGTTGCTAGCACGCGAGATACTTTGAATTCATGATGTCTTTTCATCTTTACAATGACCCTACCCTTAAAGGCAGGTATTGGTTCCACTGATTTTTTTTTCTTTTAAGTCAAAATAACTTATAACTTGTCTCTGAGAGAGGTATCTAAGCATCTGGCGTCTGGGAGAAATTTCGCAAAGCACACAAAGCTGCCTGAAGCGCAGTCTTTGAATACCGCGAGAAAAACGAGAAGGTAGCGTTGGGAGTTAGCTGAATTTAGCGGCGCCAAACCCAGAGCGGAGCACTGCGGGCTTCCACACTTGGACGTTGATCGCAGTGCAGAACCCGGCGAGTCAGAAGACACTCATTCTCTGAAAAGAAAAAGGCAGGCAGATAAGAGTACCCGGTGGAACAGGAGAGAAAGGGCGCGTGTCTCAGATTCCCGCGGCCGCTGGATACCACCTGACTAATTGGTGCTAACGAGGGGGAATTAGCTGGGGCTTCCCACGGGTTTTCTCAAAGCACCAGGCTGGGAATCGGAAGAGAGGCTCGCAGCGGAGGAGGACGAGACAGGGGAAGGTTGCGAGTGAAAAGGCTGTAGGAACAAAAGGAATCAGGTGACCCCAGGCTCTTCAGAGGCCCCTCAGCGGAAGGTGTTTGTCCTCGCCCTGTAGGTTCAGAACCAACCTCAGAAGCTAAAAAGAAGGCGGAGAGAGGAGGTGAGAGAGAGAGAGAGAAAGAGAGAGAGAGAGAGAGGGAGAGAGAGAGCGCACTAGGCTGGGGAGCGTTCCGGAATGTGATCAGAGGAATGAAGCTGAAAACGAAACTTCTGGACCCGTTGGTGGGTGTGAGCTGCTAAAATAGAGTTTTACTTTCAGCGCGCGACAGGGTGACTGTGAGTGCTAGGGGACTTGGCACAAACCCAAGCAGATGTGTGTGGGTTTTTTTTTAAAAAGCAACTATTGGCTTTCGAGTGTGGAGCGGGCGCTGTCCGTGGTGCTAGAGAGGGCGGTGCCCAGGGCCTGTCCTCATGTCGGTCCCAGTCTAACCCAAAAAGCAAATAGGTAAGCAGAGTTATAAAGCTGAAGATGGAGCTCCAATGAGAAAAAGCAAGACCCCAAGTGCCCTGGGCACAGCCCAGACTAGCCCTGAGCACAGCAGCCGCGGGCAGAGAGAGCAGATGGAGCCGGGCCCAGCGTCCAGCCAGCTCCTTGTTGTAAAAGTCAGGGACGGAGTACAGAAAGCGAATGAGCCCGTGTCAAGACGAGCTCGGCATCACCGATTCTTAGGGGATGCAAATCAAAACCTACCAGGATATGCCCCCCACCTCACACCGTCAGGATGGCTGCTGTGGGGGCGGGGGGCATCCAGAAAACAAGCTCTGGTGAGGATGTGGAGGTGAGGATGTGGAGGTGAGGATGTGGAGGTGAGGATGTGGAGAAAGTGGAACCCTCATGTGCCGTGGGTGGGAATGCGGACTGTGGGGAACCAGAGCAGGGTTTCCCAGAAAAGTAAAAATATAATTACCGCGGGCCCAGCAGTGCTGCCTCTGGGTACACACTGAGAAGAACCGAAAGCGAGACCTTGGAGGGTGCCTGCGTGCCCGTGTCCGTGGAGGCCTGACTCACAATAGCTGAAATGTGAAAGGTCATGAGTGGGTGGACGGATCGACAGAGTGCGGCCTCTGTGTACAATGGGCTACTTTCCCGCGTTCCCAGGGGGAAAATTCTGACGCGCCCAGGCACGGACGAGCCCGGGGGGACACCACGCTGAGTGAAACCGGCCAGACCCCGTGTGGTTCCGCTTGGACGAGGCCCTGAGAGAGCTGTTGAAGGCGTGGAGCGGAAAGGCCAGGGGCGCTTGCCCGGGGCTGCGGTGGGGGCTGGTGTTTAATGGGCACAGAGGGTCGTTTTGCGAGATGATAAGAGTTCTGTGGGTGACGGGGGATGGTGGTGCAGAAATGTGGATTTTTAAATTTATTTATTTATTTTTAGTAAAAGAGAGAGAAAGGGACAGATAGGAAGGGAGAGAGATGAGAAGCATCAACTAATAGCTGGCATTTTAATTGTTCATTGATTGTTTTCTCATATATGCTTTGATGGGGGGGGGGACTTTAGCCAAACTAGGGATCCCCCTTGCTCAAGCCAGTGACCTTAAGTTTAAAGCCAGAAACCTTGAACTCAAACCAGCAACCTTGGGCTCAAGCCACTGACTTTGGGCTCAAGCCAGCAACCTTGGGCTCAAACCAGGGACTGCTAGGGAAGTTCACATCAAACACTTTTACATGCAGATAAAAATGTTTCCGCAAGGGAGGTGGGGCACACAGAATGACCTGGGCCTCTCTCAGCAGAAACACGGAACAAAGGCAGTTCGGGGCCCAAAGCCCCTCTCCCGCGGGTGGTTCACACCTGAGGTCGCCAGGGATTAGCGTCCCCATAGCCGGAACCCTTTCCTTCACCTCACCCACCTGATGAAGGACGAAGACTCTCGTTACTCAGAGGAAGAAATGAGCCCCGGCCGTTCCTCCTGCACAGGAGATGGGCATGGTCCTTAGCCTCCAGGGGCTCTGGCAGGAAAGCACAGCCCAGGTCCCCCGCCCAACCTCCCAGGGAAAACAAGCCATGAAGTTGAAAGGCAGATGCAAAGAGCATACAGGAGTCCGCAATGTTCTTATATTCTCCCGCGACCTCTACGGAGATGAGATTTATTTTAAATCTTTTAAAGTTAATCTACTTAATTTTTTGAAAATTTTTTGGTTGATAAAAAAAAAAAAATGAGAAGAAAGTGCCGAGTCCCCCTATGCCAGCGGTTCTCAACCTGTGGGTCGTGACCCCGGTGGATAAATATGTATTTTCTGATGGCTTTAGGCGACCCTGTGTTTTGGTCGTTCGACCCCCGCCGGGGTTGAGACCCACAGGTTGAGAACCGCTGCCCTATGCCCTTCCCCCGAACTATAATTCCCTCTATCAGTGACACCCCGCACGAGTGAGGTCCGTTTGCTGCAGTGAATGACCCAACGTGAGCGCCCGATGATGGACCAGTCCCTAGCTGACCTCTGGGTTGACTCTTGGTGTTGCACCTTCTGTGGGTGTGGCGAAACGGGTGACGTCTCGTATTCCCCCATCACAGTGTCATACCGAGTGGCTGCACTGCCCCAGACGTCCCCTGTCCTCCACCGCGTCACCCCTCCCCGGCCCCAGCCCCTGGCCACCACCGTGCTTCTCACTGTCTCCTGGGTCTTGCCTGTTCCCGATGGTCACATGGCTGTCATGACAGGATGTGTGGCCGGTGTCCAGCCCACTCCTTTCCCTTAAGCCGTATGAGTTTAAGTTCCCTCCACGTCTTTCCGTGGCTTGAAAGCACATGTTTTAGAGAACGCGTTTAGCTCTGCTGGGATGTCCCAGAGTTTGCTCATCCGTTTGTCTTCGGAAGGGCATCCTGGTTGCTGTTCTCAGGCACGAAGAGAGCGGCTCTGACGCTCTGCACGCAGGTGCTGTGTGGGTGTTTGTTCCCAGCCCGTCTGGGCAAACCCCCAGGGGCTCAGTTGCTGGATCAAAAAGTAAGATTCTGATCAGCTTTCCTGAGTGGCTGGGCCGTTTTTGCGATCTCACCGGCAATGGGCGAGAGTCCCTCTGCTGCACGGCCTCCGGACCACGCGCTTGTATCAAAAACATTTCCATTCGGTTTGGGAGGGACCCAAGTCTGGCATGAATGAGCCTGCCCTTTGGGTGGTTCCGCACCGATGGAATACCGGGTCTCCGAGGGACCCAGGCCGCAGAGTGACTACAGCAACACACGTCCAGCCGCCTCACGCCGTTCCAGAAGGTGGCCCCAGATGGAACTGGTGTGTCACGAGGGTGTTCTCCTGCACACGCGTGTCCTCCGGGGTGCACACCGAATTGGCACGTCCTCCTCGGAAGGAGCTCTCCCCGCTACGTCTCGCGAAGGGCTCTGTGGAGCCGCGGCGGTCCTTGCGGGGAAGGGACCTGGGCTCTCGAGGGGTCTGGCTCCGCAGTGACAAGGAGACCGTCCTCTGGCTGGGCAGTCAGGGGGCTCGGCGGGAAGGAAAGTTGAGATTCCCTGAAAACTTCGGGTTTACCGGCGTTCGTAAATTAATACAGCCCCAGATGCTGCCAGGCGCACAGTGGAATTGTGGGCCGGAATCCACGTGGGGAGCTCCCTGTGTGCAGTCGCTGGAACCTCAGGGCCAGACCTTCTTCCTGTGCGCCGCAGAGCCTGGCTCGGAAAGGCAGTCTCAGTGGCGGAACCGGAAGGGTGGACAGAGAGACACTTCTTAAAGAACTGGCTCGCGTGATTGTCAGGCTGCTGAGTCCAAATTCCACCAGGCAGGCGGGCATGCGGGCTGCTCGGGCGGGATTTCCGGGCGACAGTCCTGTGGCAGAACGCCTTGTTCTCCTGCAGATCCCAGGTTCTGCTCCAGAGGACTTCGACTGATTGGGTGAGGCCCACCCACATGTGGAAGGCAAGCCTCTTGGCGTGCTCCTGATCACTTGGTCATCTGCCAGCCCCGGGTAGCTTTTCTGGCCCCAGTCTGATAATCAGTCTAATGATCCGTCAATAACAGAGCCCCACCCTCAGGTCTCCGGCATGTAATGGTAACTTCCAGTTCTTATTTCGCCTTGGCCCTTGGCACCATCCCTTGTCATGGGTGGTATTAGGTGTGTGCTGAGCCCTCTCTCTCGTTTAGTGGCGCTGTGTCTAAATGATCTCAGAAGAGGCAAGCAAGCCAACTGACTTCAGTCTCCAAAACACAGCGAGACTCGGGCAACTGACTAGCCCAGCTGAGCTGCTCAAATCCACTGATTGACATAGTAATCTTGCGTAATAGCTGTAAAACAAACATTCCCTTCATGACGGATGCGTCGATAAGCAAAAGGAGTTCTATCCGTACAACGGAGCGTTCTTCACCCGCACAGAGAGGAAGGAGCGAGGGGCCAACAGGCGTTGCTGCAACGTGGACGAACCTTGAGACCATCACACTACGTGGAAGGCCAGCACCCAGGACCGGCTGCTTCATGATTCCATTTGTATGAGGTTTCTGAACAGGCCAGTTCAGAGAGAGAAATCAGAGGTTATCAGGCACTGGGGAAGAGGAGAAGGGGGATTCTCGCTTAATGGGTGTAGAGTTTCTGTGTGAAAAGTTGTGGAAATGGATAGTGATGATAATTGTATGACATTGTGAATGTACTTAATGTAGTTTAACTTAAAGTAGTTGAAATGGCAAATTTCACCACATATATTTGTATATTAGATATATATATGATATATATATATATCAATATTTGTATATATCAGGGGTCCCCAAACTTTTTTCACAGGGGGCCAGTTCACTGTCCCTCAGACTGTTGGAGGGCCAGATTATAAAAAAAAACTATGAACAAATCTCTATGCACACTGCACATATCTTATTTTAAAGTAAAAAAACAAAACGGGAACAAATACAATATTTAAAATAAAGAACAAGTAAATTTAAATCAACAAACTGACCAGTATTTCAATGGGAACTATGCTCCTCTCGCTGACCACCAATGAAAGAGGTGCCCTTCCAGGGCGCTGGGGATGGCTCTGTGGCCTCTGCCCCAGGCGCTAGAGTGGCTCTGGTCGCAACATGGCGACGCCCAGGAGGGTCGCAACATGGCGACGCCCAGGATGGGCAGAGCATCGCCCCCTGGTGGGCGTGCCGGGTGGATCCCGGTCGGGCGCATGTGGGAGTCTGTCTGACTGTCTCTCCCTGTTTCCAGCTTCAGAAAAATGCAAAAAACCAAAACAAAACAAAACAGAAAGAGGTGCCCTTCCAGAAGTGCGGCGGGGGCCGGATAAATGACCTCAGGGGGCTGCATGTGGCCCGCGGGCCGTAGTTTGGGGACCCCTGGTATATATGGTATGTGTGTATATATATATATATATGTGGTATGTGTGTATATATATATGGTATCTGCTTGTACATATACCATATATACCCTATATATACCATATGTACCATATATTTGTGTATATACATATATATACCATATATATACATAAACACATATATATATATATGACCCTTGAACAACACAAGAGTTGAGGACACTGACCCCCATGTCAGTCAAAAATCTGCATATAACTTTTGACTTCCCAAAACTTACCTACTGTTGACTGGAACCCTTCCTGATAATAGTTAATGATCACATAGTTTGTATGTTATGTGTATTATACACTAGGTATTCTTACAATAAACTAGAGAAGAGAAAACGGCATCAAGAAAGTTCTAAGGAAGAGAAAAATACACTTACAGTATTGACTGCCACAGCCACGGAAGGGAGGGCCCCGTGCAGTTCAAACCCGGGTGGCTCAGGCTCGACTGTATACAAATCTATACAAACTGTATCTCAGGAAAGCCATTTGGAAACAAACAAGCGACCCTATTGTCATGTCAGCGGCATGGGAATGTTGCTGTTATTGGTTTCAGTCCTCTTACAGGGAAAGTAGAAACATGAACTTGAAAGAAGGGCTCTTTGTGGCCAAGCTGCTCCAGGCGTCCCCGTCTGAACCCTGGGTGGCCCGTCTCCGCCCACAGGCTTCCTCTCTCCCAGGACGCCTCTCCCAGCCCCTCGGAGGCTGGGGCCGTTTAGCCACCGTGCCCAGGCTCCCGGGGAGGCACCGGGAGGCCAGCACCAGCCCACAGACGCTCACGGGGGAGCACCCCGGGAAGGCAAGGCTGTTTGAGAAAAACCACGTCTTTCCAAGGCGAATCCCGAGGATTGGACACAGCTGTGTTCGCTCTTCCTGGCTCCTCCGTTTCAAAGCCGCTCCCTACACTTTGATCTGCAGACGTCCAATCTCTTGATGTGGGAGTTGTTCGTTTTAACGAATGATCTGGGACTCGGTCCTAATTTGTTCTACGTTTGTTCGCTTTCGAGACGCCGCTCGGGCACCTTCTCTCTCTGCAGCCACGATGAAAGAGTCACATGGTCACACAACGTGGGGTCCGGGCACGTGTGGCCAGCTGCTGCTTCTGACTTGCTCCTTCTGTGTCTCTGCACAGCTCCCGCCCGGGGTCGGTGGCGATGTGTGCGCTGACCGCAGGAGAGCTAGGTACGGGGTGCTCAGGGGTTTTTCGGGCCGGATATGGTCTTTAGGGGGAACGCAGCTCCCCGGGGTCGGGCTTAGTGCAGGAATGACCTTCTAAGATGTCACTCATGTCCCCTTCCTCCAAAATGTCACTAAAATGAACAGTTCCTTTTTATTAAGACATTTGTACCCTGAGACACTCATCCCAGGGACAACCATTCATTTCCAAAGAGCTTACAATTCTTGATACCCTGATGCACGTCCCACACAAGACTCAGGAAGACGTGCATCCTTGTGCGAACACACAGACACACCCGCGTGCACAGACTACCCTTCAGTCTCTTTGTTAGTTCATCCGAGATCGTCCCTGATCCAGAGACCACCCAGCAGTCCCGAGACCAAGAGAAACGAAAGAGTCTCCACCATGCAACTGAATTTCTAACCCTGACGACCCACAAGAAAGCGGGTGGCGTGAGGCCATTGGACATGGAGGTGGTGACTCTCAAAGAGGACGAGGAGCTTGCTCAAGGCCACCGGGCACCAGAGCAGGTGACTCTGGACCAACAGCTCATGCGTCTTCCATGGAACCAAAACATGTTTCCAGGAGCCCCATGAGAGATGGGAAGCCACACAGATGAAGTGTCCACCTTTGCAGGAGTTAGCGTGACACACGCAAGCATCCACCTGCAGCCCCTCCACCTAGGAAGTAAAGGTTGTGGCTACGCCCATGTGTCCTAGCTCACATGTGCAGAGCAAAGACGCCTAGGTCATTTGGGAAGATGAGTACTGCCCTGGCATCGTACCCTTATCCGCTATGACCGTGGCTTCATCTTGGGGACAGAGCCACAAGCACAGACACCAGAAATCGGGGACAAAAGCACTGCTTTTGGGGATCTTACAATCATTCTTGGCAAACAGACTTGCTATGTCTGGTTGTCACATAGGTCATTATACACAACTCTGTGTGTGTGTGTGTCTTTGTGTGTGTGTTTTGTGGCTACTCATTGTAACACCTGTATGGCCATTCCCACCATGCACTTGCTGGTCGGTATATGCTGACGGTTTGACCATCCAAGACCTACGTCCAGAGACAAGGTAGTTCTTGGAGGTGAGCACCTGTAGATATCTCTTGGCACCTCCAGCATTTAAGATACCTCCTCTCATAAAGACACTGACAATGCGTGAAATTCACCATCCCGGACACGAACATTTCGCTTGAGGAGTTGTTAGAGGTGAGCCCACGTCTCTGATGGCCGCTGGTTGATAAAGCTCTGAGACCGTGTGTGTGGGCTCAGAGCGGAGCTCGGAGGACGAGACTGCACCCTGGACCTCAGCAGAGATGTGTGGTCAGGCTATGGAAACCTCGTTCTGCACGGCAAACAAATGTTCTGGAAGAGAGCTAGGACCTGAACCAGGAATAGATTCCCATCCAGCACCAAAGACAAAGCCACAGGTCGGGTGAGACTGAGAAACCGGGAGGTGAGAGGCTTCCATCTCTATATAAGAAAAGCTTAACTTCCCATTTAAAATTTTTCTTTCCAAATGCTCCCCCCATCAATGAATGCCCATCAGGCACCTGGGAAGCAACGACCCTTTCTTCTCCCTCTCAAACCCTATGTTCATCGTTTGTGTAGTTCTACCAATTTCCTGCCCTCCCAGAATCTCTCAAACCTGCCTCCACCAACCCTGCTCCCGTCTCTCCCTCTCCCCATTAAGTCTGGCACGGATAACTGACATGTTCCACCATCTCTTCTGCCTACAATCTTCATACTTAATCCAATATAATCTCTTCCCATACCACCCCCCACCCCCCACCACCACCCTAGCGACCTCTGGGAAACTTGTCATTTTTCTGCTTGAGTCACTTCTACGGTACCCACCTTCAGCTAAAAATACCCATCCGGGGAGTTGCCTTTGGCTCTGCGGTTTGACCCCCTGGCCTCCCGGGCCTCCTCACCGTGCTGTGCCACCTTTACATCCCCACCTACTGCTCTTCAGTCCCATGTTTTACCTTGTCCTTTCCCACCCCAGGGCCTTTGCACTGGCTGTCTCTCCTCTCTGGATTTCCTTCCCTCTTTCCTCAGGTAAGTCCTGCTCAACCCCAGATCTCAGGACACCTGTCACCTTCCCCAAGAAGTTTTCCCACCTCCCTAAGTCACATTCTCACATGTGACTCTCTGCCTGTCCCACTGAGCAGAAACTGCTGCCAGCTGACATTTACTTGTAAGAGAATGTCCATCCTCCTCTGAATCACCTGCTTTGTGAAGACAGACCTGGCTCCACTTGTTGTCTCACCTCTGGGTCCCCAGCACCTCAGGGACATGCCACATACCCAACAGATCCTTGTTGACTGAAGGAAGAAACTCATGCTGCTTTTCCATGATCCCGGTGACGAGAGCAGCAGTGAGCCGTCAGTGGTACCCAGACACATGTGGGCGGTCAATCCACCAGCCGACGTTTAGAAGCCTGACTCTCTGACTGTTGATTGCCAAACAGCCCCACCCCAGACAGGGATGCAACTGTTATGCCTCTCGGAAAAGTTCATATTATTAACCAAGACATAAATCAATCATCAAGCTCCCTCTGCCTGATAAGACTTTTTCCCAGTTTCAGGTCACCAGGCAGGGTGACCACTCACACCTGTCAGATGACCAAGCAATGGAACGGACTGTTACTCAAAGCGTGAGGCTCACGACTAGGGAACACAGGCTATTTCCAGGTGGTCCCAAGTATTTTTATATTAACAGGCATGTATTTTGGGGAGTGTGTATTAAAAACATATGTAACCAGCATATCCAACCTGGGACCTCACGGAGGTGACTTTTCAGGATAAGGCAAAATAAATGAAATTTATAGCCTGACCAGATGGTGGCGCAGTGGATAGAGCATCGGCCTGGGATGCAAAGGACCCAGGTTCAAAGTCCCAAGGTCGCCGGCTTGAGCGCGGGCTCATCTGCCTTGAGCGTGAGGTCACCACCTTCAGTGTGGGGTCGCTGGCTTTAGCGTGGGATCATAGACATCACGCCATGGTTGCTGGCTTTGAGCCCAGAGGTCACTGGCTTGAAGCCCAAGGTTGCTGGCTTGAGCCCAAGACAAAGAGGAAAATACAAAAATCTCTTCGAGTCTCAATACGGAGCTGGTGGGGAGGCCAGAAAGAACCGGGGGGGGGGGGGGAATGCACCTGCCGGCCGCTTCCGCACGGCGCGTGCCCACAGCCCCGCTTGGCCGGCATCACGAAGACCATCCGGTTCTCCGCTCCCTGCCGCGGCTCAGGGGAAAAGCTGGTGTATTATGTCTCAATCCTGTCGACCTTAAACTGCTTGGACCTCCCAGTCCTCTGGGATTTGGGAGTGAGATACACGGGGGAGGTGGTGAGGAAGGACTGGCCTTCCAGGGCCAGAACTCACAGGCAGTGAGGGGCGGGAAGCCTCAGCTGGGACAGCAGCTCTGACCATCACGCCGTGGACGGCTCAGTGGGCAGAGAGGCAGGGCCGGGCGGCGGGACTCAGCGAGGACTTGCATGGCAGTCACCTGGACCAGACATGCCTAGTACCAGCTGGGCCACGGCAGGGAGTGGAGAACCAGCCGGTCTTCGTGATGCCGGCCAAGCGGAGCTGCGGGCATGCGCCGTGCAGGAGCGGCCGGCAGTGTGGTCCTCTCCGGCCTCCCCTGCCGGCTCCGTATTGAGACTCGGAGAGATTTTGGCATTTTCCTCTTGATCTTCTCTGACCTTCATCTACGGTCAAGGCAGATTTATCCGGCAATGTTGTGGCCTTTTCTGCATTCGCTCCGAGGTGCAGAAACGTGCTAATTAGGATTCTGAACTTTGGCAGGCATGGCAGATCTTATTAACAAACAGGTGAAACCGTGTAGACACCCACGTAAGAGAGGAAAGTGCAAGGATACGAACATCAACCTGAAGGTCAACATCAACCTTACATGAGACGAGTGCCTGGGACATCCGAGTGTGGGGAGGGGCGACAGACACGCCCAAACCCAGGGCGGTGGTCAGAGGAGGTTCAGGGAGCGCCGAGGGGACTGAGCAGGGGAGAGTGGGCAGGCCCCGCCCACGCCCGCACTGGGCCTCAAGCACGGCTGGGTGTGGGGACGAGCGGACAGAAGAAACATTGGTCCCACGGGCCATCAGGACCACTTCAAAACCATCCACAGCAGCTGCTGTTCAGGAATCTGCTGAGGGTGATCCTCCCGATGAGATAAAATAAACGCTGGCCCTGGCAGGTTGGCTCAGTGGTAGAGCACCAGCCCAGCATGTGAATGGCCCAGGTTCAATTCCCAGTCAAGGCACACAGGAAAAGTGCCCACTTGCTTCTCCGCCTTCCCCCTCTTGCCTCTCTTCCTTTTCTCCTCTTGCAGCCATGGCTCGATTGGAACAGGTTGGCCCCGGGTGCTGAGGACGGCTCCATGGCCTCCACCTCAGGCTCTAAGAAGAGCTCAGTTGCTGAGCAATGGAGCAATACCCCAGATGGGCAGAGCATCACACCCTAGTGGGCTCGCCAAGTAGATCCTGGTTGAGGCGCATGCAGGAGTCTGTCTCTGCCTCCTCTCCTCTCACTGAATAAAAAATAAATAATAGCTGAGAATCAGAACAAAGGAACCTAGATATAGGCATTAGCCTTCAATGGCCAGAGCAACTTTGCAGCAAGAGGCAGCGGCAGATGGCAAAGTGGCCAAGACACTGTCACTTAACAGTCCATCTGCAACACAGCACCCAGGCGCCAGGTGTGCAGGGCTCCAGAGGAACTGGAAATGAAAAGCCCTTCTATTCTTGGAATGTGCACAAAGGAACAACAATTTAAGACCTGGGGATTGCAGCACCCTCATTAAATTTTCTAAACTTCGCATACAGATAAGACCTATCAGACACTGCTCTTTGATAGAAGAAACGGGGATCACTGAAGTCTTTTGTTTGTATCAGACGGCTGTTGCTACAATAATGTTGCCTAACAAACAAGCCCAGAACCTCAATATGTATTTCTCATTCGTAGGTCCGTGTGGGGAGGCTGTGGTTCTACTGGGCTCAGCTAGGACCTGCTGGGCTCTCAGCTCCACTCTGCGGGCATAGCTCAGGTCCACTCAATCAGTCTCCACCTTCTCCTTAAAACAGTGGCTAGTTAGGCATGGACCTTTTATGGTAGAAATACAGGGAGCCAAGCCAAACCACGTGGACCCCTTTGAAGCCTCGGTTAGTGTTTTGTTTGATAATATTCCACTGACCAGCAACAGCAAGTCACGAGACCAAGCTGCAAGTCCAGCGGAGATACGGTCCCTCTCCTCCCTCCAGTCCACGGGCAGAACCCAGAGTCGAGTGGGAGAAGTTGGATGTGGAATCTTTTACAACAAGAGGGTAAAGGACTAGGACCCAGAACCCAACTCACCACTCTCCTCACAGGCGGTTTTCTCCGAGGTGCGTAGACGTGTGGGTTACGGCCATAGAGGCCATAGAGGCGTGGTGCAAACCCTCCAGGCCAGAGTGACATCCGGCGGAGCTCTCTCTCACATCCCCCCAGGGCGGCCTTCGGACTTGCTGGAGAATCGTGGCGCGGGCAGCATCTCTGGGGAGCTGCGCAGCATGACGGGCTGGACGTAATTTAAGACAAGTATTGGAACAAAAAAAGTATATTTTTAGCCTCAGGCACAAAAATGTCAGGAGGCAAATTTAATGAATGTTCTGTTCCATCCTCTCTAGTAGCTTCCTGAGGAAGAGGCTGACCTGGAGGGGACACAAAGGTGCAATGGTCAAAAGAAGGTCTCTTTTCTCCAGAAGGGTCCAGCCGCAAACCCCTGCAGACCGTACACCTGACTGGACCATCCAGTGGGCTGAGAAGACAAAGAGCAGAAGGAGCGTTCCCCCTTCACTACTCACATTTTGGGACGGGAGGTGCATCAGTCAGTGCGGGCTGGGTTATGCTGCAGTAACAAACACGTCCACACCCACAGTGGCTGATCCCCGGGCATGTTCAGCTCCCCTCTGTGGCAGTAAGTACACCAAGGCCAGGCCTGAGTCAGGACAGATGTCTTCCTTTGTCCCCAGGCAGGGGACCTATCGAGCATTGTGACAAGCATGCTGAGTCCCCCTGCTCTACAGACCTTACTCTACAGGGGTCCTCAAACTTTTTAAACAGAGGGCCAGTTCACTGTCCCTCAGACCGTTGGAGGGTCGCCACATACAGCGCTCCTCTCACTGACCACCAATGAAAGAGGTGACCCTTCAGGAAGTGCAGCGGGGGCTGAATAAATGGCCTCAGGGGGCCACATGTGGCCTGCAGGCTGTAGTTTGGGGACGCCTGCTCTACCTTGAGGACTGGCTTGGGAGAGAGGCTGCAAGAACCCCGGAGGAAGAGGGGCCCATAAATCTGAATGAACTCTTCAATATAAGTTCAGCTCTCAGGCCCTGGCAGGTTGGCTCAGTGGTAGAGCATCAGCCTGGTGTGCAGGAGCCCCGGGTTCGATTCCCGGCCAGGGCACACAGGAGAAGCGCCCATCTGCTTCTCCACCCCTCCCCCTCTCCTTCCTCTCTGTCTCTCTCTTCCCCTCCCGCAGCCAAGGCTCCATTGGAGCAAAGTTGGCCCGGGCGCTGGGGATGGCTCCTTGGCCTCTGCCTCAGGTGCTAGAGTGGCTCTGGATGCAACAGAGCGACGCCCCAGATGGGCAGAGCATCGCCCCCTGGTGGGCATGCCGAGTGGATCCCGGTCGGGCGTATGCGGGAGTCTGTCTGTCTCCCCGTTTCTAGCTTCAGAAAAATACAAAAAAAAAAAAAAAAAAGAAAAAAAAGAAAGAAAGTTCAGCTCTCAGACAGACAAACAAAATCTCTTTTGTTGGTTTTAAAACAAGCTGGACAGGCTCTCGTGTCTTATTCCTCAGCAGGCCCCTAACTCATGGGGCGATATCGGGCTTCTTACTCATCAGCACCCTAAACCCCAACAAGTCCCTCTTTGTTCACTTAGGGGTGGGTTTTTCTCACTTTCAGTAAACCTTTAGTTAACATTTCATTCAAGTATAACACACAGAAAGATACGCAAAGTGGATAAGTGAACATAACAAATTCTCATCAACGCACACGTGTAATCAACACAGATTATCAATAGAGCATCTCAGATCAAAAGACAGAACATCCCCAGCACCCCAACCCCCCATGTCCACATTTACTAAACAGCCCCCTCTTCCCACTATTCTAACTTTGAACATGTGGATGTCTTTTCCGCCAGGTTTCAAACGTCAGGTAAATAGAGTCGTAGGGTTCGCAGCTGCGGGGCCTGCTTCTCCCCTCTAACGTCCCTTTCACGGGCTCCATTCACGCTGGCGTGAATAGCTCTGATCCCCCGTTTCCATCGCGGTGTGAGAACCTTCTGTGTCTCTTCCTCTCGGGATGGGCTTTTGGGTTGGTTCCGGTTTCTGGCTGTTCCGAATTCCGCTCCTGTGGAAATTCTAGGGTGTGCGTCGTCTCCTGATGAACACGGACGCGCATTCCTGCCAGGTACCTCCCGGAGAGCGAGGTTTCTGGGTCCCAGTTGAACAAGGCACGTGTCTGTGCCCATTCCCATGCCCAAGAGCCAGGGGTGAGGGGTGGACGAGGTCCAGCGCCACGGCTCGATCCAGCTTCCGTTTCGCCACACGGGTGGGCGTGCAGCGGCCTCTGCCCGTGGTGGTCTGTGTACTTCCCTGACGGCTAACGAGAGCGGGCACCTTGGCCATGTGAGCCAGCCGCCTGGGCAGCCTCTTCTGGGAAAGACTTGGTCACCTCGGTTGCCCATTTCCTGTCAGGTTTTCTCCTTCTCTTTTTCCTACCGGTATGTAAGGATGCTTCGCCCTCCCTGCACACGAGTCCTGGGTCAGGGGTGCGCCTGGAAAACACCCCTCCCGCTCCATGGCTTGCTAGTGCCCTAGCCCCTTTTCTCTCCCCAGTTTAGCTAACAATGACGCAAGCAGAGGACCCCGTTACTGCCCGGGAACCTCCTGCCACAGGTCTCTGTGCATCAGGGACGCTTGGCCGCCGTGGTCCTAACTTTCCGGCTTACCCTTCGGTACCCCACCGATTGGTTCACGGAGAGGTGGGTCAGCAGAGGCACGCCTCCTCCTCCTGCATCAATTAAAGCCCACAGTCCACTGCAATGTGTAACTTCTTAGAAGGGACCCTCATGAGGAATAGCCCTTTTACATGATTCATATGAATCTGCCCTAAATCCAGCCATCTTCCGAGATGCTTCCGCTGTAATGACCGCCATTTCAACCATGAGAGTCTATGAGTCCGGGGAAAACAGAAAAAAAATGAAAAACCTCTTATGTTCCCCTGTATCCAGATCCTTTTTGAGGGGGCCCTACCTCCTCATGTCACTTAACCAACAATCTCAAAAAGGGACAAGTTTTGGTTTTATGGGAAAGGAACAAAAGAAGACCATCTTTCCTCTTTTTTAAACACAAAGCGGCAGTCACGTAGACGCCCTGAACGCAAGGCAGGCGCTTGGAGGAAGACCGTTTATTCACAGTGGGGTGGTGGGGCGAGGGGTGGGGTGGAGCAATTCTGGTCTGAAACCACGGGTGGCTTTTCAGAGAGTGTCACCCAGTGGGGTGCGGACCGGAAGGTGACGGTCAGTGGGGACTAACAGCATCTGATGGAGTTGGGAGAAGAGTGAGTGAACAAATTGTCCCTCGGTGGGCACGGCTGACGAGGGTCCCTCAGCAGAGAGCCCGTGAAACACCCTGGGGAGCCAGGATGGCCCCAGGGAACCCGGCCGGCCCGTGCTCAGGGTCCACAAAGTGCTCTTCACGCGGTCCTTCTCACAAGAGGCCACGACTGTCCCTGGGAACTCCGAGGGGAGGGGCCTGCCAAGGGGCGTGACCTCTTGGCCTTGAAAGGACTTCCAAGAAGCTCGTGCATGGGTGGTGGGCAGACAGGCATCCCCAGGACATAATTAGAATAGGAACTTAAGATATACCTATTCCAAACATGTCTATGACTGGCTATAACTTATTAAGTAATACAAGGATGCTCTAAGTATAAAACAAAAGTAAGTATCTTCGATTCTAACTCATGACTAATGCTTTTCAATAGCCAAGAATTGCTCCTTTTTGATGCCTGCATTTCAACGTGTGAGGCTTGTGTTCCAACGTTTGATGTTTCTCAACATGTGATGTGTGTGTCTGCTACAACCCGCATGTCACTGTTTTCTATTCTGCTAAGCAAGGCCAATGAAGAATTATTGTTTTTAAAAACATGGAAGCCGGGGCCACGTGCATTTTGATGTCATTGTTCTCCTGACAGCTCTTTCTTCTGTGGAACAAAACACGATGTGTGGTCTTGACCTCATGGGAGACCGGGAAGGAAATGGAAACTGCAGACATGCCTCGCGTGGGACTGACTTCCAGGGGTGCCCCACTGGGGGGGACCCGCGTCCTTCAGCCCGGGCGGCAATTTCTGTTGCTGCTGATTAAGTGGCTACCTCGTAGATTTTGTGAAATGGTCACTGCTCCATTTGATGTCTTCACGGAAGACACCGCAGACACCGTGGCAGCGCTGGAGGACCCCTGCCCCGACCTTCTCCTGTCCCCTTGGACGCCCTCCCACCCGCTTTTCTGAGGTTTATTAAAACAGTCCACCTTTCTGGAAGCTGGTTTGGGAGAGGGAGCGCCGAGAAGCCGTGCGGCACACCCCACGGAGTGGGAGGGGGAAGGAGTGTACATTTTGGGGAGCAGTTCTGTATCACAAAGTGATTATCTCGTGGATCTTGCTTACTTCGGTTGTAACTACAGCAACCACTTATAACTGGGGGTCAGTGAGGAGTGGTCCCCCCGTGAAAATTAACTTTGCCCTAGGTCATGTTAAGGAAAGCATAAATATTTTGAGGAAGGAAGCGTTAGCTTTTTTTTTTTTCCAAAGAGAAGGGAGTAAGGAAGAGAGTGAGGAAGGGAGGCGTGCGTGTGTGTGTGTGTGTGTGTGTGTGTGAGATGTGTGTGTCTTCTTTACCTCTGTCCACTTTGCTGAGCCATGAAACTGAGGAAACAACCAAGTTAAAAGAAAAACACCTTCGAAAAAGATACATTTAGTTCCATTCGTTTTTCACAAGCATTATTATTCAGAGACAGAATAGTTTGATCTTACTTTTATGCATGACCTTTGACCATTACACAAGCAATACCTGTTTAGAGAATGACATAAAGTCCCCGTTACTGCTGAGGACAGGGGGACCATTCCATTTATAATTCTTTAAATGAATACTTCTATTAAAAGGAGGAAAATCCATCTGATGAAACCTCTCATTTAAATTCAACAGTGCCGCCGCCATGACCGGGGATGCAGAGGACACGGGACCAATGAAAGGAAATTACTGCCGTTCAAGTTTACACCAGAGCAATGGGAGTGGCCCCCGTCAGTGCCGGCTGTAGCCTGTCGCCCCGGGAACCCTAGAGACAGCGGCATGTTCTGGAAGGCTGACCGTGGAGGTCTCACGGAAGCCCTGAGTGGGGAGTGTTGCTCCCGCAGGATGGAGAAATGAGGGCACGGCCACTCAGAAGCCACCTCTTTGAGCTCGGGCTTTGAGGGCGAAGGGGGGAGTTGCCAGCTGGCTGGCTTCCTCCACAAGCAGCCGCCCAGGCGGAGGTAGGGGTACGAGGGGTCTGTTGGGAGGGACGTCTGGGAGAGGAAAGCCAGGGCCCAGGGCCGACGAGGAAGCTCTCCGCTGTGGTGCGGAAGTGACAGGAAGCCCCTTGCGGTGGTCATGGCTGGGTCCTTTTCCCCCACTGTGGGGACCCCTGAGGGAACCGGCGGGCACAGACCATCAGTCCACCCTCCTCTAGCCGGCAGGCGGGGGTGGGGGGTGGGTCTCCGAGCCTGCCACAAGGATTCGAAGGTGTTGGAACCTGAGTGACAGCTCCTGCCTGTTGGGTGGACCATGTGCTCTCTGGCGAGCATGTCACCTCCATTACTCCATCCGACCCTCAGAGCAGGCCCGCGTGCAGCTGCCCTTAGAATCACCCTCGTCTTCCAGATGGGGTGTGGGGTCAGAGAGGGAACCGTCGCTCAGAAGCAGGAGGCCGGTAAGTGACAGCGGCAGGGTGACAGCTCCCCTCTCTTAAAAAAAACACACAACTTTTTTAAAGCTTTTACGTTTGAAGCGACAAATTCAACCGGTTGGATTTGTATTTTATCATGGTCATTAACTTCTAAATCATGTATAGACTGACTTTGACAGCAGTGGGTTTGTTCTTTGACTCAAAACTACCCGAAAGCGCACTTTCAAAATGCCCCAGCACTTACCGTTTGCTGTACCACTTATTCGCAGTCTATTACTAGATACAATTTGTTTTGGTTACATAGTGGGACCTGTGTAATTTTGACTTGGGAATGTGCAGTCGTGTTTTCCTTTAGCCTACTTATAACCAAAGTTCGTCCATAGTCCTTGGTTACTTGGGACAGAGGAAGCAACCTTGTCTCTGTTCATAGAATACAAAACTCAGTATCTATTAAACTAACTATGTTCATTGCAATGGACGGACCCCTTTTTTCCCCTGACATCTTTCTTGTCTCCACCGGGCCAGTTCTGAGCTGGTGCGCTAACTATTATTCTTCCTCCACGATCACTGTGTTTTGATCATTTCCCCCCAACCACGCTCATGATTTGCACTTTTATATTATACATTTCAGGGCTATGCTGTTTGTGCGTCAAACACGCTCGTGACTCGACACACCGGACGCACTTCTCTGGGGCGTGGAAACGGGCTGGAGAGCTGCGTTAGCCCCGCCTCGTTTCAGAGCGGGCGCGGGGTAACTTTCCCGCCTCTCCCGTAACCTCTGTGACCACCAGGTTTGGCCAGACACCACTGTGCCGGGTCATTGTGCTGATGCTCTTAGAAACTCCACCCACGTCTTCCCCCTGAATGTGATCCAGCCACGGCATGGGGCTCGTGAACTCTCCCAAAAGTATGCATTTACAGTTTCTCAAAAGGCGGGGTCACCATGACGAGACGCGCCGGGTCTAATTTGTACCCAGACGCGAGTTTCTACCCTTGGCAAGACTTGCTTTCTTTCATCCCCCCAAATTTACTGTGACGACTAAAACCCCAACCGCAGTGGGAGTCTTTTCAAAGCGACGTTGAGTTAAGCTGTAATTCACATTTTCCCTTGCCAAGTAAAGTCAACCCTATGGCAATGAGAAAGAAATTTAAACACGCCTGCCAGTCCTGAGTTCATATGCATCCATATTTGGAATTTGACATTTCATGGAATCTGAAGAGGTAATGAGAAGGATTCCCCCCCCCCGCCCCCCCCCCCCCCCCCCCCCCCCCCGCGCAAGATCATCTTTCTGGGGAAAAAAATTATTTTAGGTTTTCTTCTATATACTTTATGCAGTTATGCTTCCATTCCTTAACCATAAATTCCTGAAAGTAAAATTCTCATATTGAAGAATGAAAAACTTAAAATTTCAATATGTAATTTGAAATTGCTCTTGGAAAAGCTTAACCCCATCTACCATTGTGTAACAAAGCCCTCACTTCTCCAGATGTTGCTGGTCTCTTAAATCTCTAAGCTCAGGAAAACAAAAATTATATATATATTTACATATGTGCCCTCTAATTTGCATTTTGTTAATTGCTAGTTTTTAAAATTTTCCTAAATTTATGTATTTATTTACTTTCCCAATTACATCATCGAGATGTAATTGACATATAACATTGTATAAGTTCAAAGTGTACAACACCAGTATTTGTTATACGTGTACATGACAAAATGATTGTCACAATAAAATCAGTTAACATTCATCAGCTCCCATAGCTACAGCTCCTTCCTTGCGAGAACTTTGAAGGCCTACTCTCTCTCTTAGCAGCTATCAGACACACGACACAGTATTGTTAACTAGACTCACCATGTTGTACATTGGTATATCTTCTGTTCCTTGCTTGTTCAAATGTGTTGCCCATTTTCCTGTTGGGTAGTTTGTACTTTTTGTTATTGACTTTAAGAGCTGTGTGTCGGGGGGGGGGGGGGCGTATAATGCTTTCGTCACAGTGACGAGATGTTGAAGCATCTGAGCTCCGTGTTTGGACACGCATGGCCGCGCTGTCTCTTCACCCATCATTTCTTGACATAACAACACTGCCAGGAGACGGCGACAGCTCTTCCCACTTCCCAGACGGTAAGCACGGGGCTCAGGGGTTCAGTGGACAGAAACTGACAGGAGAAACCAGGATCGGTTCCACGGGGCTCAGGGGCTCAGTGGACAGAAACTGACAGGAGAAACCAGGGTCGGTTCCAGGGGGCTCAGGGGTTCAGTGGACAGAAACTGACAGGAGAAACCAGGGTCGGTTCCATGAGGCTCAGGGGTTCAGGGGACAGAAACTGACAGGAGAAACCAGGGTCGGTTCCCCGGGGCTCAGGGGTTCAGGGGACAGAAACTGACAGGAGAAACCAGGGTCGGTCCCATGAGGCTCAGGGGCTCAGGGGACAGAAACTGACAGGAGAAACCAGGGTCGGTTCCAGGGGCTCAGGGGCTCAGTGGACAGAAACTGACAGGAGAAACCAGGGTCGGTTCCCCGGGGCTCAGGGGCTCAGTGGACAGAAACTGACAGGAGAAACCAGGGTCGGTTCCATGGGGCTCAGGGGCTCAGTGGACAGAAACTGATAGGAGAAACCAGGATTGGTTCCATGAGGCTCAGGGGTTCAGTGGACAGAAACTGACAGGAGAAACCAGGGTCGGCTCCACGGGGCTCAGGGGTTCAGTGGACAGAAACTGACAGGAGAAACCAGGGTCGGTTCCCCGGGGCTCAGGGGTTCAGTGGACAGAAACTGACAGGAGAAACCAGGGTCGGTTCCATGCATTCTTGGTCCTCAGTCCCCAGAAGGCTTGTTGTGCAGCCTGTAACCCACTCTGCCACAGCTGCTCCTTCTGCCGCTGCTACTTGGTTTCGTTCAGTGCGGCCAATGTCCCCCTGACCCAGAGCCACCTTCAGGAAGCCTGAACAACCCTGACCACCCTCCTCTAGGACCAACTTGGTTTAAAGTCCTGTCTCCTTAAACTCATGGAGTCTCAGTTTTCTGGAACATCTATGTTCAATCTTAAGGGGGGAAATACGTTATTCTGTTTGGGTTTGGTTTGTAGGAGAAACCAGAGAACAGCTCTGCGGATTGGAACAGAGTCCCGAGGCGAGGCTGTGTCCCCTTTGGTATTTGCCACGAGCACTAGAGAGTTCTGATTATCGTCACCGAGCCTCTACTGCGAACTCCCTTCCCGAGACGCGATGACGGATGGTGTTATTAACTGTCTCTGGTGGAAGCCAGCTGCCCAGCGGCCGCGTGAGGAACTGGGGAAAGCAGACACACAAGGTTTCCTGTCTTCCTGGGCAGCACAATGCCAGCGTCTCATTTTTAGAACCACCGCATCTTGGCCCTGGCCGATTGGCTCAGTGGTAGAGCATCGGCCCAGCATGTGGAAGTTCGGAGTTTGATTCCCAGCCAGGGCACACAGGCAAAGCGCCCATCTGCTTCTCCACCCCTCCTCCTCTCCTTTCTCTCTGTCTCTCTCTTCCCCTCCTGCAGCCGAGGCTCCATTGGAGCAAAGTTGGCCCGGGCGCTGGGGATGGCTCTGTGGCCTCTGCCTCAGGCGCTAGAATGGCTCTGATTGCAACAGAGCGACGCCCCAGATGGGCAGAGCATCGCCCCCTGGTGGGCGTGCCAGGTGGATCCCGGTCGAGCACATGCAGGAGTCTGTCTGACTGCCTCCCCACTTCTAACTTCAGAAAAATACAAAAACAAACAAACAAAAAAGAAATGGAACCCACTGCATGTCCTGGATGACTGGACATCTGCGCAGGGGACAAGCTGATGAGCCTGGTTCCAAAAGCCAACGTCCACAAGCCAGTAAAACGCAGAATAGTAGAGATGGTCTAATGCCAGGGTGTGCCCAGACCAGGGAGGGTCTTTGAAAGAAAAGGGGGGAAGAATATAGTCAATAATATTATGACCAGTTAGTACGGTGACAGGCGATTGCGACTCAGTGGGGTGATCACATTGTAAGGTGTAAAAACATCAGACCGCCAGATTGTACACCTGGAACGAGTGTCACCAATATAATAGTGTAGACCGACTAAAGATAAATTTATGAAATAATTTGAGCTTGTAAGAAATAATCGATCTTAGCAAATTCCCTCACCACAAAGACCGCATCACAGGAAAGGGTCACAAAATGAGTCATCCTCTTTCCGGAACAACACAGAAGTACAGCCACCAAACACAGGACGTGATCGTGCAGACGACGGAGCCCTGGGCATGTGCAATGAAACGAACTCCAAAGCCCCACCTCCGGCACAGCTACGCATACGGTGTTCTAGAATGGTTGGCAGCGCCGAAAACGGCACCAGGTGTTAGACCAGTGGGGTCCCACTGGGACCTGGATTCAGCACTTCACAGTACTTGAGTTCTGGCTAGGAAAGAATTCAGAGCCAAGACTCAAGCTGTAAGAGAAACTTTTAACTAGAAAGCCTGAGCCATGGTGGCGCAGTGGATAAAGCGTCGACCTGGAACGCAGAGGTCACAGGTTCAAAACCCTGGGCTTGCCTGATCAAGGCACATACAGAAAGCAACTATGAGTTGATGCTTCCTGCTTCTCTCTCTTTCTCTCATTCTCTGTCTCTTCTCTCTCTAAAAATCAATAAGTAAAATCTTTAAAAAAAAAAAAAAAGATAGGAGTGAGTGGTAGAAGATAGAAGAAATGGTTCAAGAAACAAGTTCCAGAGGCAGAAGAAGGGCCCTTGGCGCTTACGGAAGGCAAAGGTGAGGTAACCTACCGGGTTGTGCCGGGGGAAGGGCAGGGCTGAGAAGGAACAGGTGTGTTCTGGAGAGAAGGAGGGAGAGAGGGGGGAGGGGGAGAGAGAGATAGAGGGAGAGAGGGAGAGGGAGAGAGGGGGAGGGGGAGGGGGAGGGAGAGAGGGGGAGAGAGAGCGGGAGGGAGAGAGAGGGGGAGGGGGAGAGGGAGGGAGAGAAAGAGAGAGAGATAGATAGAGGGAGAGAGAGGGAGAGAGAGCGCTGGGTCCTCCATCTTATGGGCTTTTAAGGGCGGGGATCTCAGGGGAGGTCCCAGGGCAGGATCTCAGAATATTCATCGGCGGTCCAGGTGTGTCCTCTCAGGGTCATGGTCTCCACTGATTGGCCGCAGTCAGGGCAAGGGGTCCTTGGTCCATGCAGCCTGTCCTGAGGTCAGCTCTGGCATCCATTGCTTGTCTGGTTTTGCTGCATTTCTGGGCCTGGAGCTGGAACAGACTGAGACTCAGATGTTATCACTAGGGGTTGATGCCCTGGGGATATTCTTCCCCCTGGTCTCCTTGTTTGTGCCCCCCCAAGGGGTTCTAACGGGCATGACTTACCACAGGCCAGGGGAGGAAAGGTCAGGGGCGGGCCCAAATTGTTGGCCAGCCACACTCTAGGGGAGGAAAGGTCACCCTGGGGCCAGTCCGTGTTTGGCGGTTCTGTCCTGTTGCTAGGCACCTGGGGCTCTCTGCCCCGAGTGACCTTCTGCGGCTGGCTCATTGTCCTGGCTCTGCTCACGTCTGTCTGTCGAAGTGCCTATCACAGAGTGATCTGACTTCAAACATCCTGTAGCCGCAGGAGAAGATGGGGTGGGGTGGGGGTGGGGGACCACAAACCTGCAGAGCTTTCCTGCTGTTTTGCTGGCTTTCTGTCTGCTTGTTTCTTTACTTGTACAGAAGGCACAAAACCACACCAGGAAAGTGTCAGTTCTGTTCTCACTATTGCCTCAGTCATTGCCATTGTCATTTACTTTCCCGGGAATGAGCACCACGCCTGGAAATACAGTCCCCCCCACCCCCACCCCACCCCCCGCCATGTGCTCTTCTCGGCCACCCTCTGGGGTGGGGGGCTTGCCCTCCCCTCTAGGAGGCCGGCTATCGGCCACCTTGCGGCCACACGCGCCTGCCACCATCGGACTTCGTATGTCCGGCGGATGCTTGCTCTCCGTGTTGGAGAAAGCCTTTTCTCCTGGCGTCAGCTTTTCAGGACGTGTTGGTGCAGGTCTGGGGAAGCTAATGAGGGTCACGTTCTCAGCTTGGCGGCATTTACCAGATGCCCTGAGGCACGAGGCCGCCACCAAGGGTATATCTCCACTTTCCTATCAGGGTTGATAGGAGCCAAGGACGGGAGAAAGGGAGAAATGCCCAAAAAAACAAACAAACAAACAAAAAAACCCACCAAAAAAACCCAACAAAAAACCCAGAAGACTGGAATGGGAGGGGAGGGAGGCGAGGAAGAAAGAGAAGAGGCATGCCCCCCTCAGGACAAAGAGAGGAGGCATGCCCCCCTCAGGACAAAGAGAGGAGGCATGCCCCCCTCGGGACAAAGAGAGGAGGCATGCCCCCCTCGGGACAAAGAGAGGAGGCATGCCCCCCTCGGGACAAAGAGAGGAGGCATGCCCCCCTCGGGACAAAGAGAGGAGGCATGCCCCCCTCAGGACAAAGAGAGGAGGCTTGCCCCCCTCAGGAGGCTCTCAGCAGCCTGAGGCCCCAGCTCCCAGAAGCTTGGAGAGCAAGACAGACTTCCTCCCTCTTCTTCCTTCCTTCCCTCCTTCCTTCTTTCAGTCCTTCCTTCCTTTCTGTCCTCTCTCCCTCCCCCTACTCTCTTTCTCCCTCCCTTTCCCACTCCTGCCCACCCTTCTTCTCTCTCTTTCTCTCTCTCTCTCCCTCTCTCTCCCTCCATCCCTCCCTCTCTCTCCTTCCCTCTCTCTCCCTCCTTCTCTATCCCTCTCCCTCTCTTTCTATTTTTCCTTCTTAGCGACTCAAGGAAGAGCTGGCAGTTCTTCACCCTGAAGGTCTAGAGCTCCTGGCATGTGCACTGTCTCAGAAGCATGAAGAATTTATTATCTATTTCCCCAAACAAAGCAGTAATTAGATCACTCCGGATAACTAATATCGTGTTTTCAGGAGCCCTGAGCAGAGGATAAGCTAATATTTGTACAGCTGACCTGAAACCTGTGACAGCGAAGAACCTCTCGGAGAGAAGGCACCAATTATTAAAGGATTTAGCAATGCTGAGTGAGAAGGAACTTTCAGAATTCTTAAAAAACAAAAAACAAAAAAAAACATTAGCAGTTTTGTAAATCACTATTCAAATGAGTGGTGAGGCTAACTGTAGCGTTAGTCTTTGACGGCATAATTACCTTGTAATTGTATAGCAATTACGTGTTCGACAGGAACGGTCCCCAATCAGCTGTCACCACTAAGAAAGATGCTGTAATAATCTGTATGGTAAAAGGCTACTGTTTTCGGGTGGCCATTGGACTGGCATCCTTTGGTTGCATTCAAGCATTGACGGAGATGGTGAGAGTTCTCCTCAAGGCAATTGGACACACACACATACCCCCAAAGAAACAACCCTTGTCTGTCACAACCCAGCCAGAGGCTATGTTACAAAATGTTCTGAAGACATATTTCTGAAAATATGCCCCGTTGTGCAATCGGCTCCCGTGGGACAATGAAGTCTCCAGAGGGAACAAAGAAAGCACTTCCCAGGGGGGCTGGGTGGGTGCGTGAGTTTCGTCCGAGAGTCTCCTCAGATGACCCGTCCGGAACTGTTCTTCCTCTCTGCTGTGAATGTGAAGCCAGTCGAGGGCTGGGAACTACCAGTAACATCACTGAGTGGTGAGACGATTCCTCCCCTAAAGATCTGTGTGTTATTTCCTCCCGGATTTTACACTTCCCACCCCCCACCCCCGCCCCCACCTCCCTCACTGACACATCTGTTGTCTGTCTCTGACAGGCCAGGTGGGGCAGAGAGGAGGGTCCTTTTCAGTGAAGTGGGAGAAAATGTTTAACAAGCAAGCTGCCTGGGGGGAAGAAAAGTGTGCCAATTCCTGCAGTGTCAACACTCCCACCAGGGCTGACTGGGGAGGGAGGCGAGGAAGGGAGGGAGGCGAGGAAGGGAGGGAGGCAAGGAAGGGAGGGAGGCGAGGAAACAGATCTGATCCTGATGCTACTTAATGCACAGTCGGACAAGATACACACACGGTATCTGCCTTCACGGTCCTCTCTCTCTCTCTCTCTCTCTCTCTCTCTCTCTCTCTCTCTCTCTGTGTCTCCTTTCTGAATCATTTGAGAGTAAGTTGAAGACTTCATTTCCCCCTAAGTATTTCAGATCACACTGATGTACCTGAGGGACAGACAGACAGACATGGGGTTCTCCGATGTCCTTAGGGAACTAGATAGTTGCCATCTGTTTCTTTTGGTTTCCCAGAACCCCAAACCCCGTATCTGTGTTTTTAGGAACCCTCCACGGCCCCACCCCCCAACAATCCTCCTGAATCTTTGCAAGAAGCAGAACCGGAAGTGCCAGAGCCTCTCTTTCCCAGCATCCCTTGCAGTTAGCGCATGGTCAGGTGACGTGGCTCCCCCAATCAGGTGTCCACCTCGCCTTTTCACTTGGGAGTTGGTGACACGAGTCACCCTGCATGGTGGGTGGACGGGGGCTGCGGTGGCTGACCTTCTCCTGCCCACTTCCCAGCCTCATTCTGGGAGCTGCTCCAGTCCCTTTCCACGGACTCTGTCCTTTCCTGCCGAATCACCCAGCGCTGTCACCAGCTGCCATGACACTGGACCCGTAGGGGGGGTGCCACGCTTCCTCCACAGGCGTCTCGCCACACAAAGAGCAATATGGAGTCACCGTGACAGTGGATGTAAAATCAGGACGGGGACAGTTTCTTCATTTCTCACTCAGTGGACACTAGTCTGGGTGTCACAGAGGGCCAAGCAGTCTCTGGACACAGGCTTCCCGGGTCCCCCCTCTCTCAGCCCCGGCACGTCCTGATGGAGCTGCAGGACCCAGGACACGCCTCGCTCCTCTGGGCCTCAGTTTCCCTGTCCCTTTAGTGAGAGGCCAGTAGGCGTGGTGCTCACAGCGTCGCCATGGAGAGAAGAGACGCAGGGGAGGAACTCTCGCTCAGCCCGTGTCCCCTGAGGGATCTGTGGCTTCCGCTCCCGTTCTTAGAACATCCTGCTGTCACTACAGGTCACTGTACGTCACTACTGTCCTCAGCAGCCTCTCGACCATCTGCCATTGTTTGGAGAGAAGCTACAGTGTAACCTACCCTATAACACAAACTGGATTTTCCCAAGACTGTCTTCAAGATGTTGCGATCGGGTCATGGACCCCAAGGCCCGCTCATGTTCTCTGGACATCTGTGTAACCACAAGGAGAGCCAGCCCCTCCTGCAAGGGGTTGACCCGGTTGGGTAAGCTAACTGCGCCCTGGACGTACCTTAAACCTCCCCCGGCCTGTGCTCCCCCGGGGAGGGAGTGGACACGGTCCGCGTGATGGCTCCTTGTGCCGGCCACGAGGCCCCGCATGGTGCCGTGACTTCCTGCTTTACGCAGCAGAGCCGATCCTGGGTCTCGGACCTCCTGGTAGGAACGTCTGTGGCGTTTCGTCAACGGCAGCAGACAGTGGGCAGGACGTCTCAGACACGGTGTGAAAGGGTGGGGGGGGGGCGGGGGGGAATAGGAGTGCTTTCTCCTCCACAGAGAACACGATGATAAACTCCTTTTATGAAACGCCATGGGGAGACGTGCCGAGAGCCTGGAGACTATCCGCAGCCTTCGTCTCCTGCCGCGTCTAGGACCCCGTGAGAGCGCCCCAGCGAGACACACCCAGAGCTGTCTGTTCAAGGGGGTGCATTCCAGCTTTACTGATAAAGGCAGAACTTTAGCCCTGGCCGGTTGGCTCAGTGGTAGAGCGTCGGCCTGGCGTGCGGGGGACTGGGGTTCGATTCCCGGCCAGGGCACATAGGAGAGGCGGCCATTTGCTTCTTTACCCCCCCCCCCCTCCTTCCTCTCTGTCTCTCTCTTCCCCTCCCGCAGCCAAGGCTCCATTGGAGCAAAGATGGCCCGGGCGCTGGGGATGAGTCCTTGGCCTCTGCCCCAGGTGCTAGAGTGGCTCTGGTCGCGGCAGAGCGACGCCCTGGAGGGGCAGAGCATCGCCCCTGGTGGGCGTGCCGGGTGGATCCCGGTTGGGCGCATACGGGAGTCTGTCTGACTGCCTCTCCCCGTTTCCAGCTTCAGAAAAAAAAATACAAAAAAAAAAAAAAAAGGCAGAACTTTAAAATAACTAAAGTCACTTCAAGGGCGGAAATGACCCCCAAATGATCACGCGTCCCCTTACGCGGACGTCCAAACCCACATGTTCGGCGGCGTGAAGAATTGCCCACGAGGCCCTGTGGCGAAGGAAAGGGCAGTCAGCCTCTCTGCAGGATATCACGTCCGCCCTACATATGGAAACAGTACATCATGTGCATCGATGGGAACAGAAGGGCTCAGAATAATTCTGTATGAGCGGAGACATGGTTGGGGATTTACAGCCTTTTCTAAAATCTCTACCACAATATTTTGTAAAAATATCTGTAAAATTCTCTAGCGCACATTTTATTTTATTTATCTTACTATTTATTTATTTTTCTGCAGCTTTCTCGAGATAGATTTGACATATAAATTGTGTAAGTTGAAGATGTGCAGCGTGATGAATGGCTACAGATATCTATTTCAGAAACGATTACAATGTAAGGTTGGTTAACCCATCCATCACGTCACGTAACCTGTACTTTTTTTTTTTTTTTTTTGTAGTGAGAACATTTGAGATCTATTCTCTTACCAACTGTCAAGTATGCAATTTAGTATCGTTAGCTGTGGTCACCTTGCTGTATAGTAGACCCCAGGGCTTACTCACCTTCTGACTGGACACCCGTGCCCTCTGCCCTACGTCACCCCCTACCTGTGTCCCCCACTCCACAGCTCCTGGGAACCACCATTCTGTTCTTTGCTCTAGTGCACGTTAATGTATTAAAATATAAACGAACACAGATAGCAATGGCTCTAAATGGCCTGGATTCTAATAATGAAAGGAAAGTGTTCTAATGTGATTAGATGAAAAGCAAAGCTAAATAAATAAACCGGACAGACCCACCACACGATGGCCACAGAGGATGGGGGTGAAGGGGGGAGCAGAGAAAAAGGCAGACATCTCCTACTCATACGACAGAGCTGCAATGTGAGAAATCTGGAGTGAATTATGGAATCAATCAGGAACTGATGCCCTCAGACCTGCACATGGGGCAGTGCAGTGGGCAGAGTCTGACGTCCTGGATAATGAGCTGCACTTTGGCCGTGTCTCATCTGCCAACCAGACGAGTACGGGGACCCCAGCATCTCCCTGCCCCACCTTCTTCCTCCCGCACAGAAGAAGCGTCATGAAGGACTTCACCGTACTGCGGTGCAGATAACCAGCCGGAAGGTGAACTCCTGCATCACAGCTCTCGGTATAAGTGGCTACTCAACAAACGTCCTCCTCATGTCCTGTGCTGAACAGCAGAGCAGCAGAATGTGCAGAGGAACGTGGATTAGACGTATGAGGGAGATGGACAGTCGCCCCACTGTTGTCTGAGACTGTCACTCACAGCTGCCCAGATTCAGGCGGGGGCCACAGCTCACAGGGTTGTCCGGAGAGCGCGGGACACACACAGGGTTTCGTAAACCGCACCGCAGCCTGGTGGCGTTAGTCATCCTCACGAGGCAAAGCATTATTTATGGGAAGTGATTCTGTTTCTCCAAGGTCATAAAGAGAGTCTGAATAAATTTTAAAGAGGCAGAAATCTTATCTCTGTATTTATGACCCCACTAGAGCAGCTAACATTAGTATTTATGTATACACCACAGAAGGTCTACGCCCGCAACATCTTTACGTGCTCTTCCGAATCACAATAGTATTCAACAAATGAAATAAAAAAATCTTAATAGGAATTTACTTGGAAAATAAAGCACTGTCCATTGAAATAAAATCATAGTAATAAATGAAACCATGCCTTTAAACAAAGCAATGGAACGTTAGATTTTGGATGCAGGGTTCATTTATGAGCTCTGATGTCATCTTTTTTTAAAAAAAATCACAAAAGCAACGTTCAAAAGATTTAGCAATTAAAAATGTTCAAAATATATATAAATGCAGGGTGAGATAAAACATTCCCGGAAAAACATATCCAGAGTCCATACAATGCTGACAAAAATTTATCAGAAAGAAATGAAACATCCTACAGGTAAATGGACAAAGGATTTCAACCCACAGAGCATACTTCATCAACTTGGATGTGATAAATGGGAAGCAGATGAGGCTATTTAATTAAATACCAGTATAATCTGCCTACATATCGGATGTCACGCTAAGTGTAGATATATTAACTCTTTTAACCGTCACAACCACCCTCCAAGGGAGAGACAGCATTTTTATCCCCATGCTACAGATGGGGAATGACTCACCCATGGTCACACAGCCAGGCAGGGGCAAAGCCAGGGTTCAAACTCGGTGTGGAGTCTCTCTTGGCCACTGTCTTGCACACAGCCCTGGGGTGGAGGGAGCAGAAGATGTGTGTCCAAGCGTGGAGGCGTCAGGACGTCCCGTGGTCCAGACGCAGAGAGGTGGAACTGTTCGAGGACTGCGTTTCCCCCAGGACAGCACCCTCTCTCGTGGGAGGGGCTCCCCGGGCAGTGGCTCCCTGCCCCATCCACCCCCTTTGCGCTGCCTGTTCATTCTTCCATCTTGTCACTTCCTTCAGGAGGACTTCCTAGCACCCGGGCTTCGGGACCGTCCTGTGTGTCTCTACAGCACCCTGTCCCCCCCCCCCCCCACCTCCCGCTTTGCCAGACTGGAGCCTCGCCTCGCCTGCAGCTCCCAGGGGCCGGGAGGCTGGGCTGTTCCTTCCCGGCCTGCAGCCTCAGCTCCTGCCCCCCAGCCTGGCCCGGGAGCCAGGCTGTGGAAGAACACAGACGTCGGGGGCCTGCAGACCAAGGTCTAGGAGCTTCATAACATTCCGCAGGAACACGCTGGGGTTTCCCTCCGCGAACACCGTGGACTTTAAAGCCAGTATTTCAGAGTATGCGCTCAGCATTCCACTGCGTCCCAAATGGGAAGGGGCGGTGAGAGAGAGAGTACGCGTCTACGCAACTGGGGTGTCAGATAATTAACTTTTAATTTTTAATTCCAAGAGCATCACTGTAATAACAGGCTTTAAAAACTTGCGTATTATTCTTTTTTTTTTTTGTATTTTTCTGAAGCTGGAAACGGGGAGAGACAGTCAGACAGACTCCCGCATGCGCCCGACAGGGATCCACCCAGCACGCCCACCAGGGGCAACGCTCTGCCCACCAGGGGGCAATGCTCTGCCCCTCCGGGGCGTCGCTCTGCCGCAACCAGAGCCACTCTAGCACCTGGGGCAGAGGCCAAGGAGCCATCCCCAGCGCCCGGGCCATCTTTGCTCCAATGGAGCCTTGGCTGCGGGAGGGGAAGAGAGAGACAGAGAGGAAGGGTGGGGGTGGAGAAGCAAATGGGCGCTTCTCCTATGTGCCCTGGCCGGGAATCGAACCCTGGTCCCCCGCACGCCAGGCCGACGCTCTACCGCTTAGCCAACCGGCCAGGGCCACGTATTATTCTTAAATAGCAAATTTCAATATAAAACACTGATGAGAATTGCTGTGATTTTTTTCAATGGTCTCGGGAAATGAGGTACAGTATTTGTCCCACTGGACCCAGGCAGGGGAGGTAGTGTTGCTGGCGGCGTAACTGGCCTAAGATGGTCCAGCTATGAAAGTCCACCTCTTCCGGGGACACCAAACGAACAAAAACACGGGAAAGCAAATTTAATGCGCAACTGAGATTGCTCCAGGTCTCCCGTGATAGGGTCCGTCTTCCGTGGCGGCTCCCACTCGTGGGTCACTTTGTCATTTCCCAAGTCCTGTTGCATCTCCGCTCATTGTCCGTCCCATCCTGCGACGTTTCAGAGCAGCATCCCCTTCGTCTGACCTGGGCTGTGAAGAGGCTGAAAGGGGCGGGTCCTGCTGCGGATTCGCCAGCGCCTTCTCCTCCGCCCTGGGCGCCGCGCCTTCTCCTCCGCCCTGGGCGCCGCGCCTTTGGAGGGAGCGTGCGTCAGGACGCCAATTCTATGGATGGAGAGAGGATGACGCTGAGAAAGAGCAGGTAAGATGCTTAAGATTCCACGGCCCTTGAGCTGGGAAGTCAGGGCTTGGACTCAGCAGTTCTGGCTCTGAACCCACAACCCGCCCACTTAGCCCGGATGGTGGCGGGTCTCCAACTGCGGTCCCCGCACTTGCCGGCCGCATCACGTCCTTCAGGGGACCCCAGTTAGAGATGCAGATTGCTGGCCCCACCTCGGGTGACGCTGACGCTCTCGTCCCTGCATATGTGTGTGTGTGTGTGTGTGTGTGTGTATGCACTTATACACGTGTGTACCTGTGAACACGTGTATACACGGCTGTGAACTGGCGAGGCGAGGGCTCCAATTCGGGCTCAAACCTGACTCCCCTATTCCCCTAGTAGCTTTTCTCAGTCCCTCTTGGACACTGAATCACTTGGAGAGTTGAAAAGCAATTTGTCCACCATAAAAACAAAAGATACAAAGACACAAAAGGACACTCTTCTGACCCCAGTCCAGAGTGGTTAGTCAGACTCTGAGGTTGGTGCCAGGCACTGTCTTTGTGCAAGGCTCACCAGATGCCACACAGCTGTTCCCTGACGGTCTTATAACCCTTGGCAATTGGTTCATACCCTAGAACCAGGGCCTCAGAAGTGTGGGGTCACTGTGAGGTCAGCCTTCACTGTCAGGTGACCACTGGGCCCTGGCTTTGGGGAGCCTCCATGATTTCTCTGTGTTCTCTAAGTGTTCGAACCCTAAGATGAAAAGTAAGTGTTCACCTCTGGTTGATGGGAAGTCCCTGGAGTAGGTGCTCCTGGTCTCCTTCCCCGGGGCGGGGCCAGGCAGGGGTCACCTGGGGAGTAAGCTGGGTTCCGCAGTTTCTGTATGAACCCTTCCATGGGGCCTTCGGGGGCCGTGGCGTAAGTCAGATTGCTCCCCGGCTTCCCTGGTACAGGTTCACCTCTGTTCTTGCTGCTTTCACGCTGTCTTAGTGGGTTGACACCCTTTTTTATTGTTCCCGTGGTATTCCAGGAAGAAAGGTTCCTCCATGCATGGGTTAAGCTTGTGACTTTGAACCAGAAATCTGTACAGAGCATTCTAACAGGGTGGTGTTCAGATACACTCCCCCAACTCTCTCGAGAAGCGGCCACTTCTTTTTTTTTTTTGTATTTTTCTGTAGCTGGAAACGGGGAGAGACAGTCAGACAGACTCCCGCATGCGCCCGACCTGGATCCACCCGGCACGCCCACCAGGGGTGATGCTCTGCCCACCAGGGGGCAATGCTCTGCCCCTCCGGGGTGTCGCTCTGCCGCGACCAGAGCCACTCTAGCACCTGGGGCAGAGGCCAAGGAGCCATCCCCAGCGCCCGGGCCATCTTTGCTCCAATGGAGCCTTGGCTGTGGGAAGGGAAGAGAGAGACAGAGAGGAAGGAGGGGGGGGGTGGAGAAGCAAATGAACACTTCTCCTATGTGCCCTGGCCGGGAATCGAACCCGGGTCCCCTGCACGCCAGGCCGACGCTCTACCGCTGAGCCAACCGGCCAGGACCGAAGGCATGTTGGTTTTGACAATAGTGCGAGTGTGATATGAGCTGGTTGCACGGGTTAGTGAAGTGGGTGTGTCTCAGATCTCTTCCAGCAACGTAAGTGCCGTGCAGACCCACCCTGATCTGCAGGCCAGCACTGGCAGCAAACTACGCCAGCTTCTCACTGAAAATACCTCTGAGACCAGAAACGTGCAGGTAATGAAACACCTTCCCCTTCCACACTTACTGAATGTTCAGTTTCTAATTTTAGCATCTTAAATAAAGCTGAGAGTTAGATCACCTGCGTTTGCTTCTTTCTTCTGCTTCTCTCCGATAATCTGTCCACATAACACATTAGGGTCTCAGTAACAAGGGCGCTTAACCCACACAGCTGTCAGCGAGTTGATTTTTGTGACTATTTATAGGAATGTTCGGTAGAAGCCATAAAGCAAATAAACCTGCCGCTATCCTGGGCGGCAGAAATGTTGCCACTTGCAGCGAGGAGTTCTGAGGGGGTTAATTAATTAAGCACTATCCTCTGAGTTGGACTCCTTTGGGTAAGCACCTGTCTAGGAAATGTGGGTGCTGTGTGGGTGGTGGCACCCTGCTTGGATACAATGATTAAGGGTTCTTTGGTCTGACACAAGAGTCAGTGAGCGGAGACATTAAGAAAGGTTACTGCTAGCCTTTCCAGATGGCCACCTCCTTAAACCCCTCCCCCCAGGGACAGTATGAATCTAGACCCACCCCTGACAAAGGCTTTTTATTGTTCTCCTTATACGATGATGATGATGATGATGATGATGATGACGACGACGACGTAGGACCAGAGAAGCTGTCATTCCTCCGAATGCTCATATTTTGGGCTTCTGTTATGAGTTCTGCACCTTACTGTCTTTTCTCACAAAGGACTCCACGGTGGCTTGCTTGATGACAAGCAGTGCATGGGCGAGGTGCCCAGAAGAGAGGAGAGCTCCCAAATGAGCGTGACACGTGGTGGAGGAGAGAGACAGAACCCCACAGACTTCAGGGAGGGAAAACGGGTCTGAGACGCGTTCAGAGGAAAATCAACTGGATGTGGAGTATGTATCAGCTTCCTATTGCCATGTAACAAATTACCCCAAAGCTTAGCGGCCACTCCCCTCTCCTGGTTTCCGTGGGTCAGCAATCCGAGCGCAGTGTCGTAGCATCTGCCGCTGCATGTCTCTGACAGGCTGAAAGCAAGGTGTCGGCGAGGTGTGACCACTCCCTGTGGACTGGGGAGGAACCAGCTTCCAAGCCCACGTGGTTGTCGGCAGGATTCGGCTGCTCACACGTCAGCATGCCTCATCCGAGCGCACAAGCCGAAAAGGCATCAGAAGGTCCACCAACAGAGTGGAAGTCACAATGTTAGGTCACCTAATTATGAAAGTGACACCCCGTCACCTTTGCCACATCCGGTTGGTCAGAAGCAAGTCTCTACGTGCGGCCCACAGAGGGTGGGAGGACCCCGCCTTTCTCCATTCTTCTGGAAAGAAAGCCTGCTAGGGAGTGGTCAGCAACACAGGCACGAAGAGGCCCCTGGGGCTGTGTCAGTGTCCTGGGGCTGCCGGCACAGAGGGTGGGAGGACCACGCCCTTCTCCATTCTTCTGGAAAGAGAGCCTGCTGGGAAGTGGTCAGCAACACAGGCATGAAGAGGCCCCGGGGCTGTGTCGGGGTCCTGGGGCTGTGTCAGTGTCCCGGGGCTGTGTCGGGGTCCTGGGGCTGTGTCGGGGTCCTGGGGCTGTGTGGGCAGCTCAGTCCTGCTGATGTCCGTGAGTGCGAGGCTGGGCCTGGCCTCTCCCCTCGCTTTGTGCTCGCCCGGTCCTCACACCATCTGCCCCGCTGTGTGTGTGAGTGTGTGTGTGTGTGTGTGTGTGTGTGTGTCTTTCTGTCTCCTGGCCCACGTTTGCTTTTTTTATAAGGACACCAGCCACCGTTAGGGTCCTCTCTGATGACCTCATCGTAACCTGATGCTCTGTAAAGACCTATTCCACACTAAGGTCACAGACACAGGTACTGAGAGCTGGGGCACTTTAACATCTTTTGGAAGGACACAGTTCAACCTACTATGCCAACTGCCAGCAGTTTTTATTTATCTTTTGACATAATTTTTACTTGACTAGGGTTTTGGCTCTTTTCAATGAGGCCATTGTTTTGTTTTGTTTTTCTTTCCCCCAGACGTTTAATTGTTATTTTTATTTTGAAATTCATGTAGTCTAAATTAACCACGTAAAATAGCGAACAATTGAGTGGCCTTTAGTCTGCTCAGTGTCATAAAACCATGACTTCTCTTTAGTTCCAGAATGTTTTCATCACCCGAAAGGGAAATCCTGTACCCACTGAACCGCTGCTGCCCATCGACCTGCCCGACAGCGGATCACGGACCCCGACCCTCCGCCCGCGGGGCCCACAGAGAGCACACAGCCCCCAGAGAGGCATGTCACACTGCTGTGTGAGTCAGGGCTCTCCGGCGAGTCCGGGAAACAGAACCAGCAGGACACGGGCACACGCGTGTGCGTGCGCACACACACACGCACACGCACGCACATGCGCACACACGCGCGCGCACACGCACACGCACACACACACGCGCGCACACACACACGCACACGCACATGCGCACACACACGCGCACACACACGCACACGCACGCACACACACGCACACACGCGCGCGCGCACACACACACACACACACGCACACACACACACGCACACACACGCACACGCACACGCGCGCACACGCACACGCACACGCACACGCACACGCACACGCACACACACACACACACTGTCTGAGCCCAGTCTGCTCCGCAGGCCACACTCTCACCCCATGCTCGGCCGGCCGGCCGTCTCCACACCAGCCTTAATTAGCTGCTCGGCTGTGACTGCAGCCACCACCGCTGATCACGCCGCACGGGGACAGCGAGGCCACTGCCACCTCTCCCACTCTGGGGTCTTATTCTGTCCCCGCTCGTCCCCTTGGTCAGCGGTCAGGGGTTTCCTCCAGGGCGGGAGTAGCTCAGGGCTCCCCATCAGGGACACTTTTAGGTCCGGCTGGTCCTCCCACAAGAGCTCTGCATTCCCCCCCTCTCCTGCAGGCCCTGTCTCCCCTCGTCGTCCCCGGGCTCTGTGGGGTGCCCTGTCTCCCCTCGTCGTCCCCGGGCTCTGTGGGGTGCCCTGTCTCCCCTCGTCTCCCCTCGTCGTCCCCGGGCTCTGTGGGGTGCCCCGTCTCCCCTCGTCGTCCCCGGGCTCTGTGGGGTGCCCTGTCTCCCCTCGTCTCCCCTCGTCGTCCCCGGGCTCTGTGGGGTGCCCTGTCTCCCCTCGTCGTTCCCGGGCTCTGTGGGGTGCCCCGTCTCCCCTCGTCCCGGGCTCTGGGGGGTGCCCCGTCTCCCCTCGTCCCCGGGCTCTGTGGGGTGCCCTGTCTCCCCTCGTCCCCGGGCTCTGTGGTGTGCCCCGTCTCCCCTCGTCCCCGGGCTCTGGGGGGTGCCCCGTCTCCCCTCGTCCCCGGGCTCTGTGGGGTGCCCACGGCCCGTGCCACCCCCTCCCCACCGCCACCACTCCCTGCCCTTCCTGGCCTCAGAATTTTCCATGGCATTCTCTAGAGTAAACACGTGTGAATCTCTCAGGCTGCTGGAAGTCACTGTGGGAGGCATAGATCACAGACCACAGAGGCAGGTATGCAAGAAAGATCGCTTTTATGTCCTAAAAGTAACAGAACAGGGCGGTGCAGGGAGGGGCAGGTGCTGCAGGCCCACGGCAAGGCGAGGTCCTGCCCGTCATCGTCTGGCCAGGAGCTGCCTGGGCTGCTGTGTGTGTCTTCCCGGCCGGACTCAGCCAGGCACCCATGTGCACCCGTCCCCTGACCACCCGTCCTCGGGGGTCAGCCCCGTCGGGGTCACTGGTGAGGAGCCCCGCCTACACATCCTGGCTGGTGGAGCCGGGTGCCTCAGTCCCTTCTCCCCGCTCTCCTGGAACCACCTCTGGTCTGCACAGTCCCCTCTCTGCCTTCTCCCAGAGGCACACAGTGTCAATTTGTGTCCTTAAGAACGCCTCCCCTTAATTTCCATTATTGCCGAGAGGTTCGGATAGCATCGCGGGGACACCCTGCCCCACGCTGCGGAGGCCGGGACACCCCACCGCTGTCCTCGGCCGGATGGGCCGGTAGACTGAAGAACACGGGGTGGGCAGACCGGAGCGCCTCTCCAAAGCTGTCCTGCCGCCCTGGGCGCTGCTCTTGGGGCACTTTCTTGGGGTCTTTTCATCCAACAGCCTCTGGGGAGAGGAAGGATTTAGCTGCAACCACGTAAGCTGCGTTTGCCAAAGCCCTGAGGTCTCCCTGGGGAAACAGCCTGAGGTAAGTGTCGCGGGGACTCAGCGGAGAGCCCGCTTCCTTACAGCTCCGGGGGAGCACTCCCCAATAAATAAAAGGAGCAGTGGGGAGGAGGACACAACGATGGAAGGAGATGTGGGGATCCTCAGCCCGAGTGCCGGCTATGGGTGACGTCGAGGGCGGGGAACGTGACATCGTCTGTGTAGGCCAGCGGCGAGTTCGAGGACTCGCAGTGCCCAGCACCCCAGACCTGTCACGTGCCTGGCCTCCAGAGGGCCCAGGACGCAGGCCCCGGGGGGAAGCCGCCTGGCCCAGCTCAGGGGCCGTCCGCACGCCCGCGGGTGACAAGGCAGAGAAACCACGGCCGTGCAATGACCGGCGACTCTTTCCGGTGCAGCGGGCGTTTCCAGACCTGAAGACGCGCAGTGCCCGGCACAGGGCGCTTTCAGAGACAAGGTTTACAGAGCGCCCGTCCGCGAGGGGACAATGGGGGGGGGGGTCAGAAGAGGAGGAAACCGGGCGGACTGAGCGTTCCTGTTCTCTCGGGAAAGCCAGAGACGCAGCAGGAACGCACGGGATGGAGGAAGGCTTCCTGCCACACGTGGGGCAGGGACGATGGCAGTCCTCCTTCCGTGACTGCGGGCCTCTGCCGAGAGCGAAGGACGCCTGTCTGGGGAGCAGGCCGTCCCCACGGCCACCGAGCACACCCGTCCCCAGGAGACAGGCGGGGCCAGCGGTCAGCCTTGGGCTCAGGTAATCGTGCCGCTCGGTATCTATGGTGCTTTGCAACCAAGGGTAATTAAAAATGAGGACTCAGTCAGAGAGTGCGGCTGCCCAAGGACGACACGCTCAAATGAGAGTGAGAAACGATACTGAGATACTGAAAACCACAAGGGTTTGGGTTGTTTTTGTCCTTCTTACTTCATTTTAGATCAAACGTAGGAGCATTTAAAAGACCTCAGAAGCCACAAGTGTGCACTGGGTAGGTTTCGATGGTGACCTGGTGCTCCCCGCCAGCATCCCAGCCCCGGTTTAGCGGCCACGAAGAGAGGAGTTCGCCTCACAGCCCTCGCGGCCGCTGTCCCTGGCCTCTGCCATCCCTGCTGCCAGTGGGCTCGCTTTACGACCTCAACGCCACGGCCGAAGGATCCCCAGAGGACGCTTTGAGAAAGTGGCTAATAACACAGTTTCAGATAACTGAGAAACAAACTCAAAGGCTGACTTCCCAGGACCCACCACTCTCGGCAGCACCGGCCAGACAAAGGGGGTGGAGCCGACATCTTGGTCCTGACCATTCACTGCTCGCCGTCCTCCTGTCTCAACGCTCCTGATGTCACACCCACCACGAGGACAACCACTGAGGCGTCACAGAATACGGAGATAAGGAGGCAGCTTTATTTATTTATTTATTTATTCATTTTAGAGATGAGAGAAAGAAAGAGAGAAAGAGAGGGAGAAGAGGGGGAGGAGCAGGAAGCATCAACTCCCATATGTGCCTTGACCAGGCAAGCCCAGGGTTTTGAACCAGCTACCTCAGCGTTCCAGGTCGATGCTTGATCCACTGCGCCACCACCGGTCAGGCAAGGAGGCAGCTTTTGAGTTACGACAATAGTTCAGAGAATTTCAAGGGCACCCAGGTTGGGTTATGGACTTCTTCAGAAGAGCCCTCCTCTTCTGAGCACAGGGTTGTCCCAATCCTAAAAAAAATAAAAAACAGTTTAGACTGACTCACCAAATCACATGTCTGCATCTGTATTGAAGAAGGAATGCGCCCTGGCCGGTTGGCTCAGCGGTAGAGCGTCGGCCTAGCGTGCGGAGGACCCGGGTTCGATTCCGGCCAGGGCACACAGGAGAAGCGCCCATTTGCTTCTCCACCCCTCCGCCGCGCTTTCCTCTCTGACTCTCTCCTCCCCTCCCGCAGCCGAGGCTCCATTGGAGCAAAGATGGCCCGGGCGCTGGGGATGGCTCTGTGGCCTCTGCCTCAGGCGCTAGAGTGGCTCTGGTCGCAACATGGCGATGCCCAGGATGGGCAGAGCATCGCCCCCTGGTGGGCAGAGCGTCGCCCCTGGTGGGCGTGCCGGGTGGATCCCGGTCGGGCGCATGCGGGAGTCTGTCTGACTGTCTCTCCCTGTTTCCAGCTTCAGAAAAATGAAAAAAAAAAAAAAAGAAGAAGGAATGCTCTCATATAGCCATTCAACAGCAGGATGGAATTATCCTCTGACCACAACAACATTGAGCAATAACAGAGTCAAGAAGAAAAAGGCAGGTGATTATCTCCACTCATACAGAAAATGTGTCTAGTGATGCCCAATCCTGAGTAATGAAAAAGTAGTTCTCAGCGAGCCGGGAGGAAGGTGAACTTCCGTAACTTCATTAAGTTTTATACCCAACCCTTGAAGCCAGCCTTCTCTTCCCGATGGAGAAACTTTAGACGCATTCCTTCTAAGACTGGTTACAAGACAAGAATACCCATTATTGCTGGTACTTTTGAAGATTCTGTCGGAGGTCCTGCCCCACGGTAAAAGGAAAGAAAAGAAACAAAGCAGAGGGGAATTAAAGGGGAAGAGCTACAACCACCATCATTTTCAGATGGAACGGTCCCTTACCTTGGACCACTAACGGGCTCTTCAGACAAACCTCCACTAGCATTTCTCTACATCGACACTATCCCCACAAACGGTCGTTCAGGGAGTAACTCGGTCACAAGAACAATGCGTCCTTAAACATTGAGAAGGCAGCTTTGTTTTCTACGTGTTCTGTGGTGAGACTTCAAAATGATGTTGAAGGACATAGGAGAATGGTGTGAATAATATCTGAATAGGTCTTTATTTTGTCTTAGCTTGTCAGGGGTGAGTATCATATTTGAAGAGACCCCCCCTCACACACACACACTTACACTTGACCTTTATACCATGCCCTTTATGGCTGATGGGAATAGCTAACAGCAACATACTGTATCCATGAAATCTGCTGATTGAATAGATTTTAAGTGTTCTTACCACACACACAACCATGGGGGGGTGTGTGTGACAGAGATATCAACTTGATGGTGGTAATCACTTCACAGTATAGACATATTTCAGAAGAGCAAGCTGTACACCTTAAACATGCACAATTTTTATTTGTTATTTTCACCTCGGTACACATTGGGGGAAATTCATTCCTACACGCTTGCGTTGTTCGCATCAATGGACGGGAGCAAGGCAGGGCAGTCCGCATGGAGCAGTGCTGAGAGTTTCTATTTTAAATGGGCTCTAACAAATCAATTTGAAAAATAGGTCAAAAACTCAAGAGCAAACAGGAGTAAAATAGAAACACATTTCAAGGGGGAGAAGAGAACCCGCAGGAAAATACAAGACTATAAAAGCATGAAATGATGTTCAACTTCATTAAAAAAACAAGGCACCCAGAATAACAATGTATATATTTTTTCGGGAATGCATAATGTGATGGATTGAATTGTGTCCCCTTAACATCCGTGTGTTGAAGTCCTAACCACCCCCCAGGACCTCAGAGCGTGACCGTCGGTGGAGATAGAGTCATTAGAGAGGTGACTGAGTTATAAACAAGGTCATCTGAGTGGGCTGGTGTGACGGGCGTCCCTGTAAGAGAGGAGATGAGGACACAGATACTCAGAGGAAAGACCATGTGAGGACAGACGGAGGAGACAGATGCCTCCAGGCACAGGGGGGAGGCCTCAGGGGACACTGACCCCGCCGGCACCTTGACCTCAGACATCCAGGGTCACGTCTCTGTTCCTCCTTCACAAATCCCAACACCACGGTCACGTCTCAGGGCATGTTTTTCACTAACTCCCAGTCCTCCGCTTCCTAAGAATGAATTGAGGTGATTTACAAGCTACTTGTGACATACAAAAGATAAGACGAAACGTTTAAGGAAGTCAGATCATTTGGAAAAGATGTACAGGGAGGTGGTGTAAATTACTACACACACAGAAACATGCCATCCTCTTCGGGGGAGTTGGCAAAGGGAGTCACTGATTTGGCTCTGAGTTACAGCAAAGGAAAAGAGGGAAAATGTCACCGCACATCCAGGAAGACATAACAGGTCCCAGGGGCCATCCGGCCAGGTGCCTCAGTTCATAGGGATCGCTCCTGAGATGGAGACAAGGGCTGTGTTTTTTCTCTCTCATCACTACCTCAAACTGTGTATTGTCACGTTTCCTGTTCATTCCGTCATGACATCTTGAACAGAACCCCAAAACACAGCAAACTAATTAAAGTAAGTTTTGAATACTTATTACTTTTGGTTTTATTTGTTTGTTTGTTTTTAGGTGACAGGAGAGGAGATTGTGAGATAGACTCCTGCATGCACCCTGACCAGGATCCACCTGGCTACTCCACCTGGGGCCGATGCTCGAGTACCAAGCTATTTTTAGTGCCTGAGGCCAACATGCTCAGGCCAACCAAGCTATACTCAGCACCAGGGGCCACGTTTGAACCAATCAAGCTACTGGTTGCAGGAAGGGAAGAGAGTGAGAAGGGGGAGAGGAAAGGGGGAGAGGCAGATGGTTGCTTCTCCCATGTGCCCTGACCAGGAATCAAACCTGGGACATCCATACTCCAGGCCAACACTGAGCCACTAACCAGGGCCACCCTTATTTTCAATATAATTTCTTTTATAGTAAACTTATATAACTTCACTTTTAATCGTGGCTCACGAAAATTCTGAAAATTTCAGTCGCTTCCCATAAGTCACTGGACACTGGCTCCAGGAGATACCCAGACGGAACAGCTGAACAGGCGTTGGTGTGCCAGCCTTGCCCAGGGCCCCTCCAAAAGGAACTGGTCCTGTTTGCTACAGAAAGGCCAAGGGACCTTGTTGATGCCATGTGAAACCCCTGGGCCGGTGCTGGTTGGATCCAGTTGAGCGCACATGACCTATGGGAGGACTGTCAGTGGACAGACTGGGTCAGGTCCTCTGTATCTTAGGATTAGGTGATGGGTACATGGTAGTCATTGCATTGTTCTCTTTATAGTCTGCTATTTTCTCAGCTTCGTTGAGGTGTAATGGACAGATAAAGTTGTAAGCTATGTAAGGTGTACAGTGTGAGGATTTGACATGCGTGTACATTGTGAAAGGGTTGCCCCATCACGTTAATTAACACACCCACCACCTCAGGTATTTACCCTTGATTTTGTGTGAGAAAGAACATGAGACCTACTACTCTCTTAGCAAATATCAAGTATACAAATACAGTATTATCAACTCTAGTCAATGTGTTATCATGTATTTTTTTTAAATGTCTAAATCAAGAAGCTTTTACAAAAATTAATTACAGCTGGAGCCAGAGCTTCTGAGCTGCTTCCTCAGGGAAGCCCTCCCTGACTCGCAGTCTGGGTCGGGGCCTCTGGTAGAGGCTCATCTCTCACCGTACTCACCCTTTTGGGCAAAGCCTTGAGCGGCGATCAGTGAGGAAGGCCAGGTCAGTGCTCTGAGTGTTCTGGAGTGTTCTGGAGTGTTCTGAGAGGCGATTCCAGCCAGTGCAGAACGTGCAGCCCTGTGGGTGTGGCACATGGCGAAGTCACGCAGGTGACACTCAAATATCAGGAGAGCTAGAGCACCCGTTGGGCAAGTGAGCAAGCAGGCTGGTATTAGGTGCCACCCCAAGGAAGGGGGCAGCCGCCAGGAAGACAGGTGGGCCCGTTTTGCCCACCCAGGTCCCCAAACAAGTGTGTGTACACAGGAGCAGAACCAGGGCCTCACCACAGGTGGCAGAAAGGCAGAAGTTTCTAGAAAAGAGAGCCAAGCATAGTCAGTTCCCATGTTTAAAGTAACACCTGCACGTTTTACAAAAGTTTGACAGCACAGGAGAAAACAAATAAAGAGAACATCAACCCCCAAGTCCCCGGCAGACAACACAGGCGAGAACGCCCCTGAAGTCTCGCTGGCCAGGCAGCGATCCTGCAGACTGTTCTAGAACCCCGCTCTCCGACATTTAAAACTGCAACCTAAGCATTTTGTCAAATGCTTGCCATTTGAAGACCAACATACAAGAAAACTGAGATGTGTTTTGGAAGAAGAGGCGGATGAACTGAGCTAGACACGGATTCTAGATTTAACCCACGGGTGCCCTTCACTGAGGCAGGCCTGAATCTCAGAGGACAAGCCCAGCAATGACCACAATGAGGGGCATGGGACATTGTAGGGATGCAATAGGGAATTTGCAGAGACATCCCCTCATAGCTAATGCTAAAGCTGTCAAAGACCTTTAAAAAGTCTAAGTGGCCTGACCTGTGGTGGCATAGTGGGTAAAAGTGTCGACCTAGAACGCTGAGGTCGCTGGTTCAAAACCCCGGGCTTGCCTGGTCAAGAAACATATGGGAGTTGATGCTTCCTGCTCCTCCCCCCCCCCCCCTCTCACTCTCTCTCTTTGTCTCCTCTCTCTAAAATTAATAAATAAAAAGTCTAAATGTTTCATTCAAACACTTTTCAATCTTTCAGAACTCCTTGAGAACATGACATTTTGTTTTAAAAATCCACTTCAAAGCCAGGAAGACAGGTGGGCCCATTTCCTGAAATGAAGGCAGACAATTTCCTCGGGCGAGACCAAGGACCATCTCTGAGCTCTTGAATGTCGGACTGCGGAGTCATCGTCCCAAAGAGCAGAGAGCCACATAAAATGGGCATGAAGGAAAAGCGCTTTGAAAACGTAAATTATTTTTCGATACGAACCTGCCGGTGCCACTCACTTATTTCCTTGTCAAAACGGCTTTCCCAAGGAGGAGTTCTGACGAGTCCGTCCGTCCGTCTGCAGGTTAGATGGGACCATCAGAGCAGGCGGAGACAAGGATGTGATCACGCGGCAGCTCGGTGATTTGCAATAGCTCTCCTGTGACATGCGGAATTTACGGCGGGAAGGCAACCAGTGCTGGTTTTCACATCACGCACAGGAACACAAGTGCAGTTTCCATTCTCTCCCTCCACAGCCTTGGGTCTGCTCATCAGCTCCCCTTTGAAGATCAATATCATTAGTGCAAACCTCGGAATAAAACAGGATAGGGCCTGGCTTCTTTGGTTAAAAAAAAAAAAGGACACAAGAATTTTTGTTTTCAACTCTAGGGAAGAAGCGCACATTTTGTTTAAATGTTACGGCTTCTACTGAGGTCTTCTTGCCTCTCCGACCTTCTAAACCAGGCGAGGGTGCTCCCCAAAGCCTCCCCACACTCGGAAGCACTCATGTAACCCCATCATGAGCTGCCCCATCAGTTCTGATGACCCTCGTGGCCGGGTGCACACAACTTGAGACAAGGCTCAGTCACGGAGTCGGGGCGATGAGCGTCCTGCCCGTGCACAAATAGTGCGCTGATGTCCAAAGCTCTCGGGCACCGTGGCTGCGAGGAGCCCCGCACGCCTATGCTTGAATCCACGACATCATTGCTGTCCCTTCTCTGCGCACTCAGCTCCTCTCTCTCCACTCAGTCTTTCTCAGGGTTCTGCTGTGCTTTCTCTTCCTCGTCAGCCCTCACTGTTGCCCTCTGTCCCTCCCCTCCCTCCGTGTCTCACTCAGGGATGCCAGTGGCCTGGATGGGTTACAGTTCAAGTCTTGCTATTCGCCATCGCTACGGTCTGTCTACCCGGTCGCCATGAACACGGAACCCGCGAATATTGAAAAACGGCTCCTGGGGGAAATACTGGGGAACTTTCCTGCGTGTTGCTGATCACTACATTTTTCGTCAGCCCATCATAAAAACTTGCGTTGTGAGTTTCTGTTTAAAGACACCAGATGTAATAGATACAATGTGGCTTCCTTAACATCCAGCTCACAGCCAGCAGCGTTCTGACTCAGGCCTGAATGTCTAACACCATTTCTCCCTGTGTGTTGCTGATCACTACATTTTTCGTCAGCCCATCATAAAAACTTGCGTTGTGAGTTTCTGTTTAAAGACACCAGATGTAATAGATACATTGTGGCTTCCTTAACATCCAGCTCACGGCCAGCAGCGTTCTGACTCAGGCCTGAATCTAACACCATTTCTCCAGGGGGCACGTCTCAGTGTTCCTGTGCTTAGAAACACTCCTCAGCATAGGGGCCACTTTAAATAGCAAAACTATCCACGAAAAGCACAAAAACGTGGGGGAATAAAACCGGTGGCCCTAAATAGACTGTGGAAAGGACCCCTGTTTCCATCCGGAGGACGACTCAGGAAGGGGGCACACTGCCAGTCCCCCCTGGGCTGAGAACATGGCGGGGTGGGGGACAGATGGTCCAAGCTCTGCCCAGGTCTGCGATGACCACGGAAATTCCAGGAGTACAGATCTGGGATTGCTAATTAGTTTTAACAGGCACGTTGGCAGATACGGAGTCTTGGAACAACGAGGCTCGACTGTATTTCATTCCTCCTCGTTGGTCCCGGTCTTTTTTGAATGTGTGCAGTATATGGGGGAGCAGGTCGCAAGGAGGTGTGGATGGTCTTCAAACTGTGGTCTGGGGACCCCAGGGATTGGGTGGGGGGCTCGGAGCTGGGAGCAAGGAGACCAGGACCCTGCTCCTTCCCCCTCCTCCCACAGCAGCCCCGTCTTTGGTGGGAGAACGGCTTCTGGGTCACTCAGACCACACACACACACACACACACACACACACATGGCCAGCCCAGGGGTGGGCACCTGCCCCTCTGGGTTCACACACACACACACACACACACACACACACACACACACACGGCCAGCCCAGGGGTGGGCACCTGCCGCTCTGGGTTCACACACACACACACACACACACACACACACACACACGGCCAGCCCAGGGGTGGGCACCTGCCGCTCTGGGTTCACACACACACACACACACACACACACGGCCAGCCCAGGGGTGGGCACCTGCCGCTCTGGGTTCACACACACACACACACACACACACGGCCAGCCCAGGGGTGGGCACCTGCCCCTCTGGGTTCACACACACACACACACACACACACACGGCCAGCCCAGGGGTGGGCACCTGCCGCTCTGGGTCACTCAGACCACACACACACACACACACACACACACACAGCCAGCACAGGGGTGGGCACCTGCCACTCTGGGTCACTCAGACCACACACACACACACACACACACGGCCAGCACAGGGGTGGGCACCTGCCACTCTGGGTCACTCAGACCACACACACACACACACACACACACACACACACACACACACGGCCCGCCCAGGGGTGGGCACCTGCCGCTCTGGGTTCACACACACACACACACACACACACACACACACACGGCCAGCCCAGGGGTGGGCACCTGCCGCTCTGGGTTCATCCCAGGACCCGGACTCCTTCTCTGCGAGGAATCCGCCCAAGGGGCAGGAAGGGTGGCCAACAGGGCAGGGTCCCCTCCTGCAGGGGACGGAACGAGGGAGGAAAGCCCCCCTGTGTGGTCTACACCCCACCGCAGGGATGCTGTGAGCCCCGTGTCGCTAGGGGCTCCTCCTGCCTGGGGAGGACGCCATCACCAAGGAAAAGGGAACCAGAGTCCGGAGTCAGAGGAGAAGGAAACCGAGCTTCATTCAGTGTTTGTCCTGCTGGTTGTTGTTGTTTTTTTTATTCCCAACCCAGTTTGATGTCTGTTTTTCTTATTTTGACAAGCAGAAGGATAAATCATTTCTTAAATCATTAAACTCACAAGAACATGATTTGTCCTTGGTAAGTGATGATTGATCCACCTTTAATTTTTAAACAGGCAGATGGCAAATATCTACCCAAGTGACTCAGAAAGAAAAATGACAGGGTGGTCTCAGGAGCAGGGAGGCTGGGCACAGGCACACCGCAGGGGGCTCCCCCCAGGGAGCCCGGAGGAGCCAGCAGGCAGCTGCAGGCTGCTCACCCTGGGTCACGTTTACTCCTGTTCCCCGCGGCGTTCACTCCCGGTTGCCGCTGCGGAGTCCTCCGGGCTTGTGCTCCGTGGATCTGGCCCACAGAACGCGGCAGCCCCTGTGGCTAACGACCGGCCCGTCACCCCACCCCACCCCACCCCACCCTGAGCTGGCCTGAGACCGGAAGTCTCCCAGAGTGGCCACCCCCTCTCAAATCTCTCTGTCACTTTTAAACCGGGGACTTCTCATCCACGGAGGCTAGCTGACATCATCGTTTTGACCCGGAGGACCTGTGCTTCTCAGAGGTGCAAACAATAGACCTCACTACTCTGTCCTGGTTTATTCCATGATCTGCTTCGTTGAAGAACAAACGCAACCACTTGCTGAGTTCGAACTGAACTACCTGTCAACAAAAGTAACCACTTGCTGAGTTCAAACAACGTGTGACATTTTAGATGTATCAACCCACAAGGAGGAGGTATGCTTTCCTACTTCACAGACTAAACCCCTGAAGCTCAGAGAGGCTAGGGTGACCCATCCAGGGCCAGCAGCCGCTCCCCAGGGAAGGGGCTAGAGCAGGGGTCGGGAACCTTTTTGGCAGAGAGAGCCATGAACGCCACATATTTTAAAATGTAATTCTATGAGAACCATGCCATATAACACTAAATACAAGTGAATGTGTGCATTTTATGTAAGATCAACACTTTTAAAGTATAATAAGTCTCTGAATTCTTTTTAATAATGTTGTTATGCTGTTGCTAACCAATGATGAATAAAGTACTTCTTACCATTAATGCAACTTCTGGTGCTGCATGGTTTTGCTGATGGCTTTGTAGTCTGGTTAATACGTGGTGAGGTTAAGCTTCATGCAGGCATTGAGACTTCCACCCATTAAACATGATCGTAGGTTGGTCTTAACGTTCTTTAGATGCGAGAAAGACTGCTCACATGCATACGTAGAGCCAAACATTGTCAGTACAGCAATACTTACCCGCTGCAGTGTATGGTATGTGACAGGAAGTGCGTTCCAAGTTTTGACAATCAGCTAGTCCGCGGGTTGAAGATTTTTTATTTCTCCCCACTTGTGTTTGCTCACCAACTCTGCTTGCTATCATGCAAGTCTTTCCAAATCTTCATTCAGTGACTTGAACTTATTCACCCACATGTCTGAGGCCTTCAGATCAGCAGCTTGTAGCTCAAAAATATCTGACGGAGACACCGGGGATGTAACTCAGGTCGGCGCTGTCCATTGCACACTTGTGTGGATGGGTGATGAACTTAAAAAGACGAGTGCATTCAAGAAATTCTCCAAAGTGCGCTTTCAATGACTGCAGGAGATTAGATGTGCAGCCCACTAGCCGCTGGAGATCAAGATGTTGGGCAGGGTCACTTGCTGTGCATGCATCTTTAAACTCTCCCAGTTTTTCAAAGTGTAGTAAACGACCTGTTTCAATGTCCGTGATCAAGAGTTCCAGCTTGTTTTCAAATGCAAACACTATTTGTTGAAGGAATAAGACTGTATTTCCAACGCCTTGCATTTTCACATTGAGCTGGTTCAGATGTTCAGTCATGTCCACGAGATAATAGAACTTCAGGAGCCACTCAGTGTTAGCTAACTCAGGATGCTCGACGTTTTTCATTTCAAGAAAAGTTTGGATTTCACTCAGAAAAGCCACGAAACAGCTGAGCACCTTCCCTCTTGACAACCAGCGCACATTGCTGTGCAGAAGCAGACCAGGATAATTATTCCCAACTTCACCCAGCAGTGTTTTAAACTGGCGATCATTTAAAGCTTGGTTAACAATGAAGTTGACCACCCGAATGACCAGCGACATCACCGCACCAAGCTGCTCGCCACACATCTGAGCACAAAGCACCTCCTGATGTAGGATGCGGTGAAAACTTAGGATGGGTCTCTTTTCATGTTCATGAAGAAGTGCTACAAATCCTCTGTTTTTCCCCCACCATGCTGGTGGGGGAGCACCATCAGTACACACGGAAATAAGTTTATCCATCCGTAGATTTTTTTCTTTAGCGAACTCAGTGAAAGACTTGGATAAATCCTCCCCGCTGTTCTCTTTCATAGGCAAAACAGCAAAACTTTCCTCATGTAGTGTGTCACCGACAGCATACCTTGCAATCATGTTGAACTGGGATAAATGGCTTACGTCTGTTGACTCATCCAAAGCGAGAGAAAAGAATGGTGCTGCATTTATGTCCTTCACTTGTGTTGCCTCAATTTGATTTGCCATCAAGATGGTACAATCGTGAACAGTTCTTGCCAATAGAGGCATGTCTTTTATTCATTTGATTATCTTGTCTTTATCCGAAAAGTTGTCAAAAAGTTCATTGGCAACATCAAGCATGAATGTTTTGGCATACTCCCCATCTGTGAATGGCTTTCCGTTTCTCACAATTGCTAAAGCACCAGCAAAGCTATCCAAATTCTAGTCACCTTGTTGGGTCCAAACACAGAGTTGCTGCTGACTAGCTTGCACTCTGCACAGTAGCTCTTGACATGCTTTCTTCCTGTTGTCCCCCACTGGATATTTCGATGCAAATGTAGTATGTTGTGTGTCAAAGTGCCACGTTATATTTGACTGTTTCATGGATGCAATTTTATCATTGCATATTAGGCACACTGCAGAACCTGCTCTCTCCACAAAGGAGAATTCCTCTGTCCATTCCTGCTGAAAAGTACAATACTCCTCATCTTTTCTTTCAGCCATCTTCTTCGTCAAAAGTGTTTCTGCAAATAGCTAACTGACTACTTGATTAAAAGGAGGGAAGTCTACTTCCTGACCTCACAACGACCCGTGGACATTTACGGGTCCACGGGTTATCCAATAAAAATCTGGTGTTGTCCTGGAGGACAGCTGTGATTGGCTCCAGCCACCCGCAACCGTGAACATGAGCGGTAGGAAATGAATGGATTGTAATACATGAGAATGTTTTATATTTTTAACGTTATTATTTTTTCATTAAAGATTTGTCTGCGAGCCAGGTGCAGCCATCAAAAGAGCCACATCTGGCTCACGAGCCATAGGTTCCCAACCCCTGGGCTGGAGCATTCGTACTGGGATGCAAACAGTGACTCTCCCGATCAAGGGGACAGTCCTGAAGGGTCCTTGTTCGTTCCCTAGCTCAGCGGCCTGGGTCACCGTTCCAGAGAAAATAAAGCTGCGTGTCCGTGTGCTCTGGCCGGTCTGTCTGTCTGTCCCTGTTTCTGCAGCAGGTAGTGGTGGGGCTCTCGGCAAGGAGACAGATGGGCGTCAGAGACGGGTGAGCAGAACCGAGTGGAGACCTGGGCTCAGCCGCCGGGGGCTGCGCAGCAGCTGACCTGTGGCGAGTCCAGGTTCAGCTGGGCAGTGGGTGCGACGCACGCACCAGGCTTCCAGGGCAGTGTGAAAATGAGGGTGTCCGAGAGCTCAGCAATAATTTCTCTGCAGTGGACTGCATGTTGAAATGATCGTCTATTGGCTACATTGGGTTAAGTAAGATATATTGTGAAAATTAATCCCACCTATTTCTTTCACAGTTTTAACATGGTTATAAACTTTCATTACATATGTGAGGCCCCGTCACGTTTCTCTTGGGCAGACTGGGCTGGACGGGTACATGTCCTGAAGCAAGTTAGTGTGACCACCACCAGAGCCTTCCAAGGCTGCGGAAAAGAAACATTTCAGAAGAAATAGCCTTCAGGATAGAAAATGCTTCCTTTTTTTTTATGAAATCCGTAAATATCCAGACAGAGTATTAAATTTGTGGTGCTCGATTATAGCTAATACAATGATTAAGAATCTGTTGTATGTTAGCAGGAAACGCCTGGTTGACCTTGGAGCTTGACCAAAGCTGAAAAATCACAGGGTTGAAGAGGTTGCTCCTAGGTGGCCCTTGCAGGTCCAGCCTCCACCGTCCCCGCCTGGCACTGGGCTCCTGCGGGCGACCCTGGCCGGAGCTCAAAGGGCAGGCGGGGAGAGAGGCCAGCGCATCTGTTCTCTTCCCGGGCTGGGCTGTGGGTTTGTGTGGCTGCGACCACTCCCCATGACCACAGCTCCTGACAGATGGCCAGAGCATTCTCACACGAGAAGGCTGATGCACCCCCGTTATTCCCAACCAGCCCCCTGCTCCAGGACCCCGGCTGCTGTCCTTACGGAGACCCCTCCCATCTCCTCCCTCCCACACGGTACCGTCTCTTCCTCTTCCACATCTCTCTGCGTCCCGACAGCATCACAGCGAAGACAGATGTTCGCGAATCAAGGTAGATGTGCCTCATTCTGCGGAATCGGTACACTTTATTTCAACCAACAGCATTTTTACATTAAAAGGATTCCCAGCTATGCAAGAACACAGCCCAGATCACACGGCCGTGATGTCGCCTAGCGTGTCTTATAGAACACACGTTTCTCCTGCTTAGTAGCACACGTGTAACAGGAGGTTCGCGTTGAGGCTGGGAGTGTGGGATGGGGTGGAGCAGGGTGAGGGGCGGGCAGGGAAGATTTTGACCTGCCTGGCCTCCCTCCACCCCTGGGACAGCCCCTGAGAGCTGCAGGTCTTCTGTGAGCTTTATGCAGCCCTGTCTAACTTAGTAACCATTGCACCAGGCGATTTCAATCAATAGGAAGAGCACATTGACTGACTAGCTCTTGACACCTTATTTTTATATTGGATACTGTATTGGTTTGCTCCGGTTGCCATAACAGAACAGCAAAGACTGCATGATGGTGATTTAAACAACAGAGATTTACTTTCTCACAGCTCAGAGGCTGGAAGCCCAAGACCAAGGTGCCAGCCGCGGTGATTTCTGCCAGGACCTCTCTGGCTACGGCCACGTTCCCACCATGTCCTCCATGCCCAGATCCCTGGTGTCGCTCTGGGCGTCCAAATCTCCTCTCCTTATAGGGGCCCCAGTCAGACTAGATCAGGGCCCACCCTAACAGCCTCATCGTAACTTACTTAGCCTCTGAAAGACCCTCTGGCCATGTACAGTCACAACCAAGGTGCTGGGGGTCAGGACTTCAGCACATGAATGTTGAGGGGACCCAATTTCATCCATAACACATATGGTGTCATTCTCTGCCATGGCTTCAAATACCGGCTTTGCCCCTTTCTAATGGCATATCCATCCTCAAATGCATTAATCTCCCTGAGTCGTAAATCCCACCTTTTCCAAATGCAGGTCACGACCACCACCTCTTAGAGGGCACAGGAGGGATTAAAGGACATCATGTGGGTGAAGTGACCAGCACAGTGAGTGGCACATGGCGGGGGCTCAAGTAATGTAAGTTCCCTTCCCCTTCGATATTTTTTCCTCCCGTCTCTGTATCTGCAGACAGGAGCCCCATCTTGACCTTTCACAGAGAGGAGTGAAAGCGTCATTACAAAGCTTATAATGACAATGACAGGTGGCCACGCCTCCTCAGCTTCCGAGGCCTCTGGCCCAGGACTGCGTGGGGCCAGAGGGGGGCGGCTACACTTTATTAGAGCAGGAACCCTACGTTCACATCCTGGGTCTCGGGAGGAAAACGCAGGCTTGTCGCTAGGTCATCCTGCCTACTCCGAGGTCACGGAAGGGCTACAGAGCTCTTCCAGCTGTGTGCACATCCGTTTCTCAGCTACTGTTTTTAAGGTGACTTTTCTGTCTTTCCCTTTTCCTTTTTTTCTTTTTTCTTTTTCTCTTGGCTAATTATATTTCCACAATGAGCACCTTTTCACTGGGCAGACTATGTTTATTATCATGATTGCTGGCCATAGCCTCTTAGGCTTTTATAGACGGAGAAACGAGATTATTTTTCAACTAGTTCAAATGTACTTTAAAATTTCATGGGGACTACGATTTTTTTTCCCCCACTTGTTCCTTATTCTCTTCTTCCTCTTGCTTTCAGTTGTCTTTCAACGGACAGAGGACTTTGAGAAAAATCTAAGCAACATTCTACAAATAACACTTTCTCCTCCGCCCCAGCCAACGACTAGAAGTGTCTGTGAAGGTTCGGCTGCGTCTCAGAATCTCGTTATTCTGTGTGACACACTCCGCCTGTTGCCGCCGTCTAATAAATCCATGCCGTCCGGGCTGATGGGAGCTTCATTAGCTCTTGCCCGGTGTGTGGACCCAATTTTGGAAATTGCTAAGTGGATCCATCTGCTAAGTGACCACCTGGCCTTCCCCAAGGGCACTCACGAAGGACTCGCAATAAATCTCGTACGAGGGAACGCCAAGTCCCGCGTCCAGTGGAACTGCGTCTAGAGGACACGGCTGTCCTTCTCGATCCTGGGGCTCTAACTGTCTAAGAAATGCCTCATTCTCCAAATTAAACTAATGTTTTTCTTCGTCACGGAGTCCGTCAATAATCCATTCGGCCTTCATGGTCAGGTATTGCCAACCTCCTAAGGTATACAGCACCGTACTTTTCCTGCGGAAAGAGTAGGGGGAAAGACCCAACTAAGCTATAAATGGAAAAACTCAGCTTGAAAATGAAGGTTTCTTTGGAAGGCTGGGCAGATCCAGCAACATGAACCAAAGAAGTGACAAACAGGTCCGTGGGAGATTTACGCATGACTTGGATAACTCCCTGTCTGCTGACGTAGAACTTGGAGGGTGTGGTACCAAATTCACAGGTAGTCTGTCTCATGCCACTGGGCGAGAGAGGGCGTGTGCCTTCACAGAATCCATGGTCGGCCCACAGCCTGCAGGCCAGGGCCTTGACCTCCAGGTTGACGGTCACAACTGACGCAGTGAATGAGTGACGTCCCACCAGAGCAAGACTCTATGCTTGACCCCTGGTCCCCTGGTTGGACAACTCCCACCCCTTCCGAGTTGCCTCACAGGGTGCAGGGGTGCTCACAGGACAGGTGTCCCTGGCTCTCTCACTGGGGGGGGGGGTCACCGGGGCGGAGACTCCTACGCCGTCCACCAGCTTTTCCTCCCGCACACAGCGGGGCAAGCAGGCCTTCCGCGCCCCCTCCCCCACTACAGATGCAGAGAGGGTCCTCGGAGGAGACCGTGGCGAGGATTTGAAAAAGAAAACTGACCGACGTGGTTTTACTAGCACGGTCTCCTCTGCTGTCAACTGAGGTGTCACTTCAGGTGATATTTCTCTCATAATTCTAGAACAATAGGGTATTTGTTAGGAAGTCTTCCTTCTGGTTGTCTCTAAATTCTCCGTTTCCTGTTCAAACTCTTTCTTGGGCGATGGGAAGAATGTGGGATGACCGGTGAGGGCTGGACTCTGCCGGGTGTTGTACCATAACCAGGCACTCCAGAGAGGTGACAGAACAAAAGATGTGGGTGGCCGTGGTCCCGTCACAACCTCAGTGGCCAGCCACAGAAACATAAAAGAGTCTTGGCGGAAGTTCGACGTTGGTTACAGGCAACCACAAGGAACTTGCTATCGCTAGTGGCCACATGGTTGTAATACGTTCACTAAGAAGCAGATTTTCTTTGGGCCTATGAGTCATTGTCCAAAATCCGTGTCCTCCGTGCCTCTGAGTGCGTGTGGAATGGGATGATCTGTGGGTGCGTTACACAAGTCTGCAAGCCTGGCACACGTGAGAGGCATGGTCCCTACCTCACTCCCAAGCCACTAGACGCCTTGGTCCTGGCTCATGGTTGCCAACGTGTTAGTTTAGAAAACTTAAATTCTGCCGTGAGAACTGGGTGCCCCCTGCACCCAGGCCTCCCCTGTCAGATCGGCAAAAATTCATAAGGTTGGCGAAGCATTCGGGCGGCGAGCTTGCAGCAAACAGACATCCTCAAACGTTGCTGGAGGGGATGTAAACATGGTGCGACCCCTTTGAAAAGAACTTGGCAACGTCCCAAAACACCACCCACACATGTGCCCTTGGACCCCGCAACCCCTTGGGATTTATCCGAAGGCTGTTAAGAATTTACCTCCAAAAATATTTTTAAAAAGCTCACACAACGGCACAAGGTTTCTCACTGAAGCATTGCTTATAATTTGCAAGATGTTGGAAGCTACCAGAACGTCCAAGCAAGGACCTCTACTGAACCAAGGCGACTGGTCCAGTCAGTTCTGGCACATGCGTGCAGTGGGATACCCCTGCCAAGAAGAAGACTCTTCATGCTTGTTGGTCAAAGGTAGATCAAGCCCCATTTCTTTATTACCCATTACTGTGTGACAAATGATCATACACTTAACAGCTCTGTGCTCGCTTCAGCAGCTCAGACACTGGAATAAATTTAACAGTTCAAAACAACTGATGTTGGTTGTCTCATGGTTTCTGTGGATCAGGAGTCCGAGCACGTCTGAGCTGGGTCCTCTGCTCGTGGCCACACAAGGCTGCAACCGAGGTGCTGGGCAAGGCTAGGGTCTCACCTGAAGGCTCAACCGAGGAAGGATCTTCTTCCAGGCTTATCTGGCTTTCTATTCCTGGCCAACCATCCCTGCAGCCCCCAGGGGTGGGTGTGTAGGTACCCGGTCCACTCAGAGCTAGAATGCCCAGGAGGCTGAAGATGACATGTTAATTAGCTTGACTGTAGTAACCATTTCACTGCGTAGATGTATATATATCCGACCATTCTGCGGCGCGTTTTGAATATAGACAATTTTTGTTTAAAAAAGAAAAGAAAAAGAAGGAATCCCTGTTGCACTGGCCGCAGCCCGGGTGAACCCGGAGGACGTGGCATTAAGGGCTGTTACACAACCCTTTCGACCGCACTCCAGGGGGTCACTGCAAACTGGCGGAGGCTGGCACGGGATACCAGCCCGTTGGACATTTTTGGAAAATAGGGAAGAGTATGTTCAGCTCACCAGGAAACCCTGCTCAGCATGAACTTGGTTCTTCCTGGAGTAAACTATAAGGTGATTGGCACCACAAGGGAAGAGGCCGGTTATTAAATGGCCCTTGTGACTTTCACCGTGTCGTCCTGCATGACATCTGAGCCTCTTTGATTGTTCCAAACCCAACTGGGGACATCCGACTCCCACAGCGCAGGCCACAGCTGCCCGGCCCCACAGCCGCCCGCTCCCCTTCCCGCCACTTGGGGATTCTGAGACCGTCGCTACCCGACGTCAAAATCACCCAGCAGCTTCAAGAAGTGACAAGCAAAAACAATTAAAAAACAAAACAGCTGTTTGAAACCAACTGTGATGTCTTCACCCTGTTCACGGGTGTTTTCACCATCCTGACAACCCTAGAAAGAGCCTTCGCAAATAAGGACGCGGGCAGAAGAATGTTTCTTTTTTGTGCTGGGTGGGCATGACTTCACGGGTCAGGGTGATTGACGCCTCCACAGGCAAGGATGTAATTAAGAAGCCAGCTGATGTGGGCTGCAGACACACACACACACACACACACACACACACACACACACGCCTCCGACTTCCGCACCCTGATGCGCAAAATGAATTTCACTCTTGGCACTTGAACCGGCTTCTGTATTAACTGTTTCCTTCCTGGGTGCTCTGTCTGCGTGTTGGCGTTTTCCCTGAACTCTTAGGCATTGTCTCCGGCAATGTTCTACTTCCTTTTAGGTCTTCGAAGGGTTATCTAGTAAAGGATTACCTAGGACTGTCGTTAATCTGTGTGGAAATTTGTCTTTAATTGGCTTGTTGTGCAACAAAACAAAACCAGGACAGGATTTAAACAAATCTCACACACACACACACACACACACACACACACAAATCAGGAAGAGTTAGCGTGAAAGGTGACAAATTCTCTCCCCGCTCCCTCCCCCCCAAAGCCTGGCATCCCTGGTGGTTGTCCCATATACCTAAACACTGTCCATACACCACTGGGCTCTGATGTCTCCCCTTTGTGTTTACTATTGGCTTCTTTTTTTTTATTTTTTATTTTTTTGTATTTTTCTGAAACTGGAAACGGGGAGAGACAGTCAGAGAGACTCCCGCATGTGCCCGACCGGGATCCACCCAGCACACCCACCAGGGGTGACGCTCTGCCCACCAGGGGGCAATGCTCTGCCCCTCCGGGGCGTCGCTCTGCCACGACCAGAGCCACTCTAGCGCCTGGGGCAGAGGCCAAGGAGCCATCCCCAGCGCCCGGGCCATCTTTGCTCCAGTGGAGCCTTGGCTGCAGGAGGGGAAGAGAGAGACAGAGAGGAAGGAGGGGGGGGGGTGGAGAAGCAAATGGGCGCTTCTCCTATGTGCCCTGCCGGGAATCGAACCTGGGTCCCCCGCACGCCAGGCCGACACTCTACCTCTGAGCCAACCCGCCAGGGCCACTATTGGCTTCTTGTTATGATGTGTCTTGTTCAATCAACACCCTCACAGTCCCCCTGCTTCCCTCCACTCGGTGATAGTCACCTCACTCGTTTTAGTCACTTACACATAATTCAGCCCCCAACAAACTTCCTCCACTCCTGGTGGTGTTTGGAGGGCTGCGTCCCAGCAGCCCAGTGGATCCATCGGTTCCGAGAGCCTTGGACACAGCGGGCAGCAAAGCGGGGTGGGAACAGGACGGCTCGGTAGCATAAAGGTCTCAGTTCTCCCCACGCGGATGTATAGGCATTGAAATGCCGATAAACATATCAACAGGAAGTTTGACGAAGCTGGAAAAGTTGACGCTGATGTTCGTATAGAAAATGAGACACGTATGACTTGTGTGAAGGAAACATCAGGAAGGAAAAGAAAGCCCACGACAGGGTCTGGCTTCTTCTAGGGACGGAAACACTCGTGAAGGCCTCTGAAAGGAGCGCAGCGTGGACTGGGTCGCGACTAGCCGGGGAGACAGGCGGGACGGGATAAATGACCCAGAAATAGTCCCAAGTTCATAGAAACATTGAGGAGATGGTGAAGAGAGTACTTCCGATCACCAGAGCCAAGATGACCGCTTTAACAAATGCCGCTCGGGAAACCGGGTCACCGTTTGGGAAAAGAGAAAATCGGGCCCACACCTCAGACAACGCACAAGAATTGACCCCACAGGGCTCGGACCTCTAAGTGTAAAAGCTCGAAGCCACGTCCGCCCGGCCTGTAGACATGAGTGAGCCCGCTTTTGTCTTAGTGGAGAGCAAGGCTTTCCAACTGCAAAACAGCGGAAAAGCCATAGACGTGGGACTGATAAACTTGACTTCATAATATTAAAAATAAAATAAAATCTTTCACATAGAAAAACAACAACACCATACATAAAGCTAAAAAAAAAAATCGATAATTCAGAGATGTATTCACAATATCCATCAGAAACAAAAGGATGATATCTCTAATTATTTAAAATTGAAAATGATGCAAAATCTGATTACAAATGGGCAAAAAGCATGAGCAGACACCTTATATACAAAAATGTATAAAAATGGTCCAACCAACATAAAAACATGTTCAGTCTCATTCATAAGAAGAGAAGCGCAAATTAAAAGAGGCTGAGATTCCATTCCTCACCCACCATAGTGACAAAAATTCAAAGCAGGACGGTGCCTTGCACTGGCGAAACCACGAGACACCAGGCTTCTCCCATGTTGCCGGCAAGAAGACCAGCTGGGATAAACATCATGGGGGAGAATCTGGCAATTTCTCTTTTTTTTTTTTCTTTTTCTTTTTTTTTTTTACAGAGACAGAGGGAGAGTCAGAGAGAGGGATAGGTAAGGACAGACAGACAGGAACGGAGCGATGAGAAGCATCAATCATTAGTTTTTCATTGCGCGTTGTGACACCTTAGTTGTTCATTGATTGCTCTCTCATATGTGCCTTGACCGCAGGCCTTCAGCAGACCAAGTGACCCCTTGCTCGAGCCAGCGACCTTGGATCCAAGCTGGTGAGCTTTTGCTCAAACCAGATGAGCCCACACTCAAGCTGGCAACCTCGGGGTCTTGAACCTGGGTCCTCCGCATCCCAGTCTGACACTATCCACTGGGCCACCGCCTGGTCAGGCTGAACTTAAGTCTTAAATGATTGTAAATGAATAGCAAGCACAGTGAAGGATGAGGAAGGAGAACAAACTCAAATAACATTTCAACAGGATAGTCACTCTACATCCTTGCGCCAGAGACCAAGAGAGCAGCAAGTGTTGACCTCTTGCTGTGAGGTGTGTTTTGCTCAGTAGTATGGATACTACTTATACAACTATATATTCTAGCATTAAGGAAGTAAGTAAAGTACATATGGATCATGGGAGCCAGATTTCTGAGATTCTGAGAAGGAAACTAAAAATATGGAAAGAAAGGCCTGACCAGGCAGTGGCGCAGTGGATAGAGTGTTGGACTGGGACGTGGCTCACCAGCTTGAGCCCAAGGTCGTTGGCTCGAGCAAGAGGACACTCGCTCTGCTGTAGCCTCCCAGTCAAGGCACATATGAGAAAGCAATCAATGAACAACTAAGGTGCCACAACAAAGAATTAATGCTTCTCATCTCTCTCCCTTCCTGTCTGTCTGTCCCTATCTGTCCCTCTCTCTGACTCTCTCTGTCTCTGTGACAAAAAAACAAACAAACAAACAAAAACCAGAAAGAAGGAAAGTTACAGTGAACTCTGAAATGATATATTGGAGATGCCAATATGAACACATGGCCTTAAAGATAGATGATAGATAGATTAGATGATAGATTAGATAAATGATAGATAGATAGACAGATAACAGAATAAATAGATAAGTGAATGGATGGATGGATGGATACTGATTCTTTTTTTCTCTAATGAGAGGACATAGAGGTAATGATACCAAGTGGTAATAATCAAACCTATTACCCAGAGCTTGGGTCTCTAAATACCATTCCCCAATAAAAAAAAACCCTAGAATTTCTTAGAGAAATGGCTGGTTTCGGGTCTGCAGATGGAAAAGATCTTGGAAAAGATCTTGTAAAAGAACTTGGGACATCCTGTGCTCGAACAATGCTGGGGACGTGTCCAAAGGGGCCACCTCGAAAGCCCTCCCTCCCACTGGTCAAAGCAGGGACAATCTGGGCATCACAGCAAGTAATGATAAAATTCTGACAGACACAAACAGAGAGAGAAGAAAAAAATCTCTTTCTGATAGTAAAATACCAGCTAATACAGGTAAAAGGAATCGTAAAATTAGAAAAAAATCACCATTCGGTGACCATCGTAGTAAATACTGGTTCAAGACATAACCGGTGACCTGATGAGCTCCTCTCAGTGTAGTAACGGTCAGGGAAGGCTGCCGGACTTGATGAGAGAGGCCGTGGCTCACGGACCAGTCACCAGACCAAGAAGCCTCGTCCACTATGTAAGCCCACCCTGGGGTAGAGTTTGGGCCAGACGGTCGGTCAGACAACCAGAGATGTATTTGTTCCCTGGACAGCCCATTTCTATGGAGCATGATTGTAGGGTGCCCCACAGGACGGAGGGATCTGTGTATGTGTGTGTGTGTGTGTGTGTGGGGTGCATGTAGCCAGGAGCTACCAGCCGGTAGGATTGCTTTGCAGCCTTCCGGGACAGCGTGGGTAGCAGGCTGGCGTGCAGCGTTGTTCCAGTGTTCTGCACGCCAGTGAGGAGGGGGTGCATAAGCAGATTATCACCTCCCTCCTCAGCCGCAGCCCCTGGGATTCATTAGCACCAACAGCCTGGCCGCTTCGGAGCGCACGCGATCGTAATTCTCCAACAGCAGGCTGCCCGGTCCCCGCCTGCAGAGGGTCTCCGGGGAACAGCAGCGTTTTTATGACAGGGGATGTTTCATGTCACCATTCAGACGAAACCTATCGAGGCAGTCCCCGGGGTGGGCACCAGATGGTTAGCCTCCCTGTCCCTGAGTGACACTACAGAGAAGGAAGGGCATTCTTCCTCGATCTGACTCCATCACTTTAATCACAAAAACGTTAAGCACCCCTGCTGCTAATCCCGGCTCTGGGCTTCCCCGGGCTCCTGCAGTCAGCCTAGTAGGGAATTCAATTAATGAGCCAGCCTCGCGGAAGAATTTACTCAGCCCTTACCGCTGGGGAGACAGATTGGCAGCAGCGAAGGGAAATGGAAGTCCTGGCTTTCCGCTGGGTCCCTTTGTCCCTGCTAAGGAGAAATGGGGGTTTTGTTTTCGCTCGACGGCCAAGTCAACACGTCCACGTTCTTGTCTGTGCGCGGGCGGCCATCTGTTTAGCGAAAAGGGCTCTGAGGACCCTCGTCCCCTGGTTAAGCTTGTCGGCACGTGTGTGCCTGACCCACCGTCTGGAGTGTTCTCACACGCTTGTCAGAGGGGAAGGGAAGCCCCGCACATCGTGCGACAGCAGAGCCTTCTTCCTGGGCTCTTGAAACGACCGCAGTGGCCCCAAACCTAGCAGCTGTGTTTCAGTGGAATCTGAATAAAACGTGAAGGTCGCAGCCAAACAGGTTTTTCTTCTATTGGGTGTTCTGAAACCCTTTATGGCGATACTTCTTTAAACCGCCAAACTTACGCGTTTTATTTATTTCAGAAAAAGCAAAAACACTGCTTTCCTTCTTCTTTTTTTAAAAAATGAATGTGTGTGTGTGTGTGTACTTCTTAGAAGAGTTATATAACCACACTGGAGAAAACATGGAAAACAGAATTTTATTCACGGTTCCCATATCGAAAAAGAAATGTATCTGTTAGAACCATTTAATCCCAGGCTGTTGTTGGCCTTTTTTTTTTTTTTTTGCACTTTTTTTTACCCTGTTTACTATTATCCATTTTTATTATATAGATATGTTGGTTTCTTTTATGACTTGTAAGCTTAGAAAGTCATTCCTCCTCTATCTACAATAATTAATTTTAATTTCTTATAGCTTTTTTTACATTTGATTTTTTAATGCTTTAATTCGTTTAGAAGTTACTTTGGTGAAAGATGAGGCTTCCCCGTGCCCCCCGCCCCCAACAAGGAAGCCCCGAGAGCTCTGTGGCCCTTGTTCTGACGGAGGTCAGGGGAGTGGACGCCGCTCCGGGGGTGGGGGAGGGGCTGCGGGTGGCCCACGTTCTGACGGAGGTCAGGGGAGTGGACGCCGCTCCGGGGGTGGGGGAGGGGCTGCGGGTGTGTATTATTGTGCAGGACAGGTGAGCCTGAGTAGTTTCGGACCCTCCTTCCTGACGGACAGAGAAAAGGATACCCTCCCGAATGGACGAGTGTATTAATCCACTCCGGCAGAGGCACCGTGTTCCAGGCACTGTGCAATGGCAGTGGTCACCCTCCAGACCCATTCGGCAGGAGGCAGACTGGCACACTAAAGGGGATTATGCTGGGGACCAGCACCCCGCTCGTTAGGCATTTGATGACGGCACTAACGTCTCCGCCTTCGCCTCCCTCCATAGGATGGGGCAGTATTTCTTATTTAGTCTCCTGGGTTGGGGGACGGAGGCAGTTTGAGGGGCTTCCGCTTGACCGTTCTTATTGTGGTAACTCATTTCATGAGCCAACGTTGACATATAGTCACAGCAATCCCAACCACAGAACGAGGAATGGGGAAATTGACCACCAGATGGGTATGCCAAAGCACTTGACACATTCTAAGTTAGACGTTGGCCAGAATGCCATTTATTAGTTGGGCCCCACATGTCCTCACTCCAACAAGGGGACACTTTGTGCCTCTGCGTATCAATGTCGACACAGACTCTTTTACTGTAAGGACTCAGAAGGTCCTGGCACTCTTCTCTGCACAGTGTCCGGGCTCTTGGGTCAAAGGCCATAGCTCCTCTGGGTTGTGAAAGTGTGGGGTTGTGACGATGCGAAGAGCCCTGACTTCTGGGGACCTGGGGGCTCTTCCGTCAGTGGCTCCAAGTCTGAAACGTGGCTTGGGTTCAGACGCCCGGGACGTTTTGTTGGAGTGACCGCCCTCAGCCTCCTACTCAATTCTTCTCGTTCTCTTTTGATTTTCTATATGAAACACCGCACGGTTGGGGGCCTGTCCCTTTTCCCCGAGGGTGCCATGTTTTATTAAGTATTAAATATTAAATACAATTCCTCGCAGGCCATGCCCCTTGCTGCCGCTCCAACTTTTCTGACTGTTGTCTTAATTGCGACCATCTGGCCTCTGCTGGTTGAGTGCTGGCCCACTGCCTCTCTTGCTGTAGGGCCTCCAAACCCTATAAAAATCACTATCCACCAACCAGCCAAGCCCTGTGACAGCCTCTCCTGCTCTCCGCTTTGGCCAAGGGCGGCTCCGAGGAGAAAACAATGGCTCACAGGGAAGGAGGGGAAGAGCCCAGACTGTGGTGGCAGATGGTGGACGGAGGGACGCACAGGCTCGGGAGAGCAGGCGTGCCGGAGAGGAGCAGTGGGAGAGCCGCCCTTGAACGTGTCAGCGTCGCTGGTGCCTCTCCCATCGCACATTCCCGGTGGCCTCGCTGGACGGCAGGTCCCCGGCCCTTCCCGCGGGACATGGAATGCAATCTTCCTGCAAGTCTTCTGGCCTCTACCAACCCAACAGAGAGGCCTGGGCAGTGACTGCCCATCAGGAGAGTCCTATGTCCAACAGAGAGACCTGGGCAGTGACTGCCCATCAGGAGAGTCCTATGCCCAACAGAGAGGCCTGGGCAGTGACTGCCCATCAGGAGAGTCCTATGCCCAACAGAGAGGCCTGGGCAGTGACTGCCCATCAGGAGAGTCCTATGCCCAACAGGGAGGCCTGGGCAGTGACTGCCCATCAGGAGAGTCCTATGCCCAGCAGAGATGCCCGGGCAGTGACTGCCCATCAGGAGAGTCCTATGCCCAGCAGAGAGGCCCGGGCAGTGACTGCCCATCAGGAGAGTCCTATGCCCAACAGAGAGGCCTGGGCAGTGACTGCCCATCAGGAGAGTCCTATGCCCAACAGAGAGGCCTGGGCAGTGACTGCCCATCAGGAGAGTCCTATGCCCAACAGAGAGGCCCGGGCAGTGACTGCCCATCAGGAAAGTCCTATGCCCAACAGAGAGGCCTGGGCAGTGACTGCCCATCAGGAGAGTCCTATGCCCAACAGGGAGGCCTGGGCAGTGACTGCCCATCAGGAGAGTCCTATGCCCAACAGAGAGGCCTGGGCAGTGACTGCCCATCAGGAGAGTCCTATGCCCAACAGAGAGACCTGGGCAGTGACTGCCCATCAGGAGAGTCTTATGCCCAACAGAGAGGCCTGGGCAGTGACTGCCCATCAGGAGAGTCCTATGCCCAACAGAGAGGCCTGGGCAGTGACTGCCCATCAGGAGAGTCCTATGCCCAACAGAGAGACCTGGGCAGCGACTGCCCATCAGGAGAGTCCTATGCCCAACAGAGAGACCTGGGCAGCGACTGCCCCTCAGGAGTGTTCTGTGATGGGCAGCAATCCCCAGGGTTTGTGTCCTGACCCTGTCCTCTCATTGGCTGGGAGCTGGCCAAGAACAGTACGGCCTCCTCCCCAACACTGAGGCAGGTCCAGAGGGCCCGGACTGCTGGAAGCCTGCAGCTAAGTGGCCGGTTCTTTCTTGAAGGAAGATTAAAGCAACAGACGTCCAGGGTTACTACGTGTCTGATACAATTATAAGTGTTTCCATAATTATCTGTGTGGTTGTCATATATATATATATATATATATATATATATATATATATATATATATATATATATCTTCTGTTCTCAAAGAACTATATTACTTTTACATTTACAAAAAAACAAAACAAAAAACCCACCATGAATGTATTTATAAAAATGAATTGGTCAGTTTGGCCCTTTCCCCACTATACCTTGCGGTCATTGGAAGGGGGAAGCTGGGGGCTGAGAACGTCCCCTTTGCTCCCTCCTCCTCTGACTTGGAAAGGGCAGAGTCGCCAAAACGGAAGGCAGATTAAAGGACCTAAGTAAGCAGTTGGGTCCAGTCCCCTGATCAGTACAGTGGCTGTTCAATTGCTTCCTCACAGACTTGTACGACGACTCATGAGACACTTGCATTATCTCCCAGTGTCGTAATGGGTGGGGGGAGGTTGCAGTGTGGGGTCACCGAGCTCGGGCGTCAGAACGAGACGAGATTGGGACGTTGCTGAGTGGCCGTCTACCATGACAAGGGGGACAGGCGGAAGGGTGGGCAGACAAATGGAGCCGCAGTCATGAGAAGTTGAGTTAGATCAGGGCTGACCTCTGCGGGAGCCTCTGGAATGATGGACACACTATGAGCGGCTGGAAACGATCATGTGGCCACAGAGCCACATTTCCCCACATGCCCCGACCTCTCTGGACCACTTGCCTGTGTAGCCTTGGGCTGGTGAAGCCCCTAGAATTCCCATTACTGTCTGTCCTCTTTACCCTGGGAAGGGGACAGTACCCAATACACCCTGGTTCTACACACAGTTCACCCAAGGGGGAAACGCCCAGTTATTTGCTTAAGAACACACCTTAAATCAGCTCCCATCTCTCCTCTGTGGCAGGACGGAAGTAGCTCCAGTCTGTCTTGGGTACAGGAATCAAAAACGAAAGCGACGTCTTCCTTCCGCCTTTGTGCCCAGGAATCTTCATGCCGGATTCCACACCCCGTTGTAGTAAACGATTCATCTCAGATCCTTTTCCTCCTGTTAGATACGTCTTCTGATTCATTTCTAGGTATTTTTGTTTTGTTTTATACATTTTTAACTCCTAAGATGCCTTACATCTAATGGAAGGAGAAGTGTAATTCTTAAGCTTGAAAAAAAACCCTGTCTTGTGGGGCCCATAGGAAGATTCATGAGTTACTATATGCAGAATGTTAAGAACATTGGGGAATAGGATATTTTTTAAATACCCAGTGGGAACCAGAAGCACTGTAATAACCTCTTCCATGCTGGAGGCTGGAACACCCTCATTCCCTCTTTAGTTCCTAGTTAAAGCGAGCAGGACTTACAACTGCTACATTTTTCTGAACAAAGCAACTCTCCTTAGGAAATTAACGAGGGGTTCTTCACAAAGCACAACAAAGGGGGGAAGAGCCTTCTGGGACTCTGGAGACCCCACTCCTCATCCAGGTCTCCTGGTGACCTACCCACAAGACGGGCACCAAGACTCTTCTCTCCCTGGGCCTCGGTCTCCTCATCCGTCACAAAGTGGCTTGGATGATGGACCTCAGTCAGTTTGGGGTCAAAAGGCCTGGGACTACCTGTTAAGAGCCATGGGCCTTCTGCCAAGGGGAATGTAATAGATAAGACTTCCGGACAAGTGTCAAGGAGATTGGGGAACCAGGGAAACCCACTCCAGGGTCCTCTCCGAACTCTTAGCTCTCACTGAGGTGTTAGGTTGTATGATTCCATGAGGAAGGTGCCTTAGGAGGAGGGAGCAGAGGGGACGTATTCAGCCCCCAGCTGCCCCCCGAAGCGTAACCTGCCCCCTCACACACCTCCTGGTCTCATCAGGTCAGACCCGCGGGGAAAGGACAGGGACAGTGCCAGCCGGGAAAAGGCCATTGTGTACGGCCAGATGCGGGACACATTATATCTTTTTTTTTCTGAGACCACAAATATTGCCATGCTTTGAAACTGTTTCTCCTTTTTCCGAGTGTGAGCGGCATTTGCCCTTATAATTCATGCTTACTACTCTGACCTTCGTGTCCCAGGCTTCTTGGGGGTCATCAGCCCTGGTTCTATCGTATTCCGTCATTAACTCATGCCATGAACAGAAAAGGCACTCACTGGAGAAAATTTAGCCCCTTGTCTCATGGGATCCCTTCTATGTAGCTCACACCAGGACTCGCAAAGGGAACGTGTCCCATCAGACACTCCTGGACCTAAATAGAAACACTGGAATCCCGGGGCCGGGCTCTGGGCTGAGGCAAGATCCCGAGACCTGTTCCCCTAATGTCCTTTCTAGGCAAGATGGCCAACCCATTCCTGGCCTCTGGCACCCCGTGTGGGATGTCCCATCTCCAATTTCCTGTCCCATCCTCAGTAACTCAGAGACCTCACGGACTCACCCCACCCCTCTGCCATGTGCCCCTCAGTTGGACAGAGCTTATGCCCCCGAACAGACCTGACCCTGGATCTTCTGAGGTTTCAACAGCTGAGAATTCTTGGGGTTGCGAATATTGGCAACCCACCCCAGAGGGGCACAGGCGCAAAGCGGGCTGTGTTTAAAGGGTCCTAAGGTTTCTCAAGAACTCAGAAGTGGCACTCCCTCTGGCCAGCAGCAACAAGTAACTCCTGGGCGGGGGGGGGGCTGCGGTCTCAGAGTCTCTCTCTGTCTCCGGTCTCCCTACCTAGCACCCTGCCTGCCTTTTGTTCACGTGACAGAAGCTACGGCTGCTTGTCTAAACGTCAGGCACCTGGAGGGGGTGGCTCGGCTTCCCCAGTCCCAAGTCCAAAGCCCCACAGAGCGCCTTGCCCACACGGAGTGGAGTGCCCACTGAAGACCCGGTCCACCCGGCCGACGGGCGGGTCAGGCAGTGCTTCCAGGGCCCCTGCAGGGAAGCCGGGAAATGAATGGAAGTCCCACCAGCAGAGTCCCGGGGAGGGGTGGGGACTGTGCTGGGTGGAGAGAACGCCCCTCCCCGCTCTTCCTTTTCTGGTCCCCAAATCACCAACCCAGACTGCCTCCAACCTCTTATTTGTAAATATAAGTACCTTAAAAGAGGCTTAGTCCCTCCAAAACTTGTATTCTTACGGTATCCCCAAGTGGACTATGTAACAGGCCCTACCTGGAAAATGGAGGTTTAGATACCTCTGGAAAATAGTGCCTCTGCCTGGCACGGCAGCCGGATGGGCCCCAGGACCACTCTACCACGTGGGCTATGCCCCGCCCCTCAGCGCATGGCGCTCACCTGGAAGCACACGTTTGGCAAAGGTTGTGAATGGTGGGATGAAGGAATTCACAAAGCTTGTAAAAGGAAACACTTCAAAGAATACTCTCAGGCCCTGGCCGGCTGGCTCAGTGGTAGAGCGTCTGCCTGGCGTGTGGAAGTCCTGGGTTCGATTCCCGGCCAGGGCACACAGGAGAGGCGCCTATCTGCTTCTCCACCCCTCCCCCTCTCCTTCCTCTCTGTCTCTCTCTTCCCCTCCCGCAGCCAAGGCTCCAGTGGAGCAAAGTTGGCCCGGGTGCTGAGGATGGCTCCATGGCCTCTGCCTCAGGTGCTAGAATGGCTCTGGTTGTAACAGAGCAACGCCCCAGATGTGCAGAGCATCACTTCCTGGTGGGCATGCCGGGTGGGTCCTGTCTGTCAGCCTCCCCTCCTCCTCTACCACCCCCCAGCCCCACTTCTCACTTCGGAAAAATAAAAAATTAAAATAAAGGATACGCTTAGTCATTGGCACCATAGGGCATTCTCGGCCCTTTGTCACTCTGAGCAGACCGTGAGGTTCACATTGTCCCCGTTCCTGGCCCCGGGCACATGTGAGCTGACCTCTGTTCTGCACCTCTGACTGCCGTCCCCGTATCTGGGTGAGCAGCCTTCTCCCCCAAAACGGGAAAACATGTTCCATGTTGCTCCAACCTCTGCTCTAGAGAACGAGGTTGCTTCGTGCCGAGGGCAGCCCTGCTGCTGCTCTCTGTGACCCCTGGCGATTCTGGTTAAGAGAGTTTCTACACGCGGTGCTTCTAACCTTGCTGGAGAAGGCCTTCAGGAGCAGTGGTTCCTCGTCCGGCACCTCTGGGTCCCCGGAGACCTCCAGATAATGAGCAGGGGACCCAGGAGGCTGCTCGGGTTACATATAAACACGGACACACGGATTTCTCTGCCAAGTTCTGAGCTTTCTTCAGGTTCTCCAAGTGCATCGGAAGCCGGGAGAGGTTGCAGAGAGCTCCTTTTCTGGAAAGAGCTAAAAACCGACCCTGCCTTGTCTTTCTCCCGACTTCACCCCATCCGCAGGCAGCAGGCAGGCCAGGGCCGGAGGCTGGGGACCCGCTGCAAACACCAGCTGTGGAGACAGCTCTCTGATAGGAATGAGAGGCCTTGTCCCACCCCAGGACACATCACGTCTTGAAGGGCTGTGAAGGGCGGACCGGGAGCCCAAGAAGCTTTGAAAGCGTTCCCAGTCTGTGCCCTCTCCCCTGGCAGAGACCCCCCACAGGTTCAGCCGCAGCCTGCAGGTGGCTGGTCCAAAGCCCGGCCCCTCCCTCCCTCCTTCCTGCCTGACCTGCAGCAGAACTAGGGCCGTCAGTAGTTAGGGGGAGAGGGAGATGCCGGAAGCTTTGGAGCTCAACCTCTCCTATTGGATGGAGCCTGACTGTATCACTTAGCAACCTGGGCATGCAGACATTTCTACACCTGCAGAAAATTTTCATAAGAGCTTTTTTTTTTTTTTTTTTTTTTTTTGAGGTAAACCTATGCCCAGGAGCAAGATCTCAAATGCTCCAAGGGGTAACATTGCTGCACGAGCCTCTTCTCTGCCTGTAGAATGAAGGAGGGAAGAAGAACTTCCTGGCTGCCAGTGTGGAAATTTGCTAACAAAACAACACTCTCTCAGCTCTACGGGAGGAAATGAGAGGAAAAGTCAGCATTATTAGCCGAGGGCACGTCCCCTCCGCCCCAAACTGGGAAGCTGGTCAGATTTTAAGCTAATGGTAACTTCTGTTAGCATTCAAAGGGAGCACGCAGCGCTCGGACCCGGCGTTTGAGCCGCAGGGGTAAATCCTGTCCCGCGGTACAGGTCTGCGAATTCCGTCAAAACCACGCTCCAACGGAACCTCGTGTTCTTCAATTATGAAATTTTTCTGGTGGATCTTCAAAAGTCGTCATTCAAAGGATGCTAAAATGTAATTGTTTTTAAAATACCTCCTAACCCAGTTTTCCCCCTCGTCTGCATTTTTTTAGCATGCTGGCAAAAGACCAATTCAGAACACCAGCCACCTAATTTAAATGAGGCGACCAATTTAACTACAGCCATAGGGTTCCATTAGGCAGAATGGGAAGCGTCCCAAGTTCGCGCTTCCTGTCTCCTTGGCTGCTGAGGCCCCTCCCACTGGCGAACGGGTGTTTGCCTCGAGCTCCGTGCACCCTGCCTTCAGACACTAGGACCCGCTGCAAGACTCAAGAATCAACTCGGTCCTCTTTAAAAAAAGTCCTCAATCGAGAGCGACCACGTGATTACCACAGGCAGGTGAAGTTCGTGTCGGTAAGGAGGGCTGGGGTCACCTCCATCGGGATGTGCCAATGAGGACAGAGACACCCCGGGACTGTGTCAACTCCAAGGGCGAGTGCGGAACGGTCTCGCGGTAAACCTGCCTGTTAGCCTGATGGGCGCTGGCCCGGTAAGTGTGGACTCCGCACGGTTGCCCTGGACGGCGTGGGGCAACCGCTCACAGCAGCCAATCAGTCCGTTGTTACACCACTGGTAGCTTGAAATCAGCCGGGCGGGAACATTTACACCACAGCAACGGGCAAAATGTTAAAGGTTTGGGCTTTGGGTATTTTTCCCCACAGAGGCAATTCTTGTTTTTATCAGCCTACCACAAAGACTGGGTCGTCTCTTGGCTACCGAGAGACGTGTAACTCCTGCATTCTTAGGCTGCTGCAGAGCCCAGAAAAGGGCGCTGGGGGTTTGGGGGGTCGGATTTCCCAGAAGAAAGTGAGGTGGAAGCCAGAGGTTATATCAGAGATGTCCCTCCACTTGGCCTGGAGCCCATGAGTCACACTTGCTGCCTTTCACGGGGTCAGATTGCAGAGCATTTGTCTGGGTCAGCTCAGAAGAGCGCCTCTTAGTTTTCCTCCGTTTTCAATACTGCTTCCCCGGGACTCTCTGGGGTGACCTTGGCAGAGGACGTGTGGCTGCCGTAAGTGCACCCTGCTGTACTCCAGCTCCCAGAAAAGAGGTGAGGCGAATTTCTGGCGGATGTGTAAATGACATATGAAAATTGCAGCAAAGAAAGCCGCCCGGGGTGGGGGGGTGAATACTTTCACCACGGCCGGCCGAGGCTTGGCGATGACACACACCACCGCCACCACCCCGAAGCCTCCCCCTTGTACTCCGACCCACCCCGCTCCACACCCAGGGCCACCTCTGCAACTCCCCGGCCAGACAACACGCAACGCAGGGGCCAGGAGCTGGGGCGTCACCCTCCCAGCGCCGAGGCTGGCGTGACTATGAGGCACAGTCTCCACGGTGTCACCCGAAGTTCCCCAGTGATTTCAGGTCCGGTGTCCCCCGTGGTAACTGACTTAATAATGCACTCTTTCTGGGGTTTGCTTCCTTGCTTCCTTCCTCATTTCCCGTCTCCATTTGCTGCGAGCGCTCCTAGGATGACCTCCCAAGAAAACTCTCGGGGCCGGAGTCCTCGTCCTGCCCCGAGCCTGCATCTCCAGGAGGATGGGTTAAGAACAGTCCCCTTTCACGGGAACGTCCCTCTCTCGGGACCTGATCACATGTACACGCTGGTCTCATAGAGGAACCGGGCCCGTGTCAGGACGCAGTGACTGCATGTTCCAGCCAGAGGTCCCCTTCCTGCCTCAGAACCCAGAGCTGGACATGCGCTCCAACACTTAAGCTTGTGATCAAATCCAGCAGTGGCCACACCTCCCCACCCCCCACTCTAGAGCCCTGCACCTGCTTTATAGGGGTCTGAGGACTTGAGGACAGATGTGTGTCTATGGACTATCTCTTTAAAAATGTTGCATTACAGAAAGTTTCAAGCACACACAAAATGAGAGTAAATAAAATAGGCCTGTAGTAGAGACTGACAGCTTCCACTTCCTGCCGCTTGTCATGGATTCCAGCCACCTGTCTGTGAGAAACCTGAGCTGCAGGGAGAGGCCATATATAGATGGTCTGGGCCAGGCCCGGCCGAGTGACCGGCCGACACCCAGCATGAGCGGCTGGCCAGGTGACGGCGCCATCTTGGATGCAGAGTTGAACTTGTAGCTGATGCCGCTCCAGCCATTCAAACCGCAACTTCACGAGAGAAACCAAGGAGACCCGCCCCGCTGAGCCCAGCCAACCCACAGAACCAGCACATAATCACAGCTTGCTGTTTGAAGTCATCGCTAAGTGTCGGGTTAAGTTGTTAGGCCGCAACAGGTGGCCAGAACAAGGGCCCACGTGTACACCGTCCAGCCAAGACTCTCAGTACTCAGACGTGTTTGAGGAGTCTCATTCCATTCAACAAATATTCATTGAATATTTTCGATGGTCCAAGAAATGTTGCAGGCACTCAGGGTTCAGCAATGAACAGAATAGAGAATTCTGGTCTTTGTTTGCACAGAATTGATGGTCTAGCACGGAGTTAGAGGGGGAAGAGAGCTATCAGGCAAAGATAAAGTGATACCCAGAAAATTAAAATGAAGAAACAAGCATAACCTGGAATTATATATATTTTTATAATATTAGTATTGTTACCTTCTGGCTACAAGCTTCCAGCTTTCTTTCTCTTAAGATTTCTCTGCTGTATCTTTCTCCGTCTCTTTCATTTCAACCACCTTTTGGTCAGCTTATGGTTTACTCTGGTAAACAACAGATATTTGGATTATGCATCTTTTAATAGCTGCGTTTATGTTTTCCTCATGTGTTGCAATTGCTGATATATTCTGGACATATTGTTTTCTCTCCTTTATTAAAATCGTGCTTTTATTATTATTATTATTATTATTACTATTCTCAATAACTGAATCACCTCTACATCTTTTCCAAGTCCCCCCCCCCCCAGCCCAGTTTCTACTTAAACATCCACAGCCTCTGATGTATCTGTTAGATACTGTATTGGTCGATAATAAAATTCCCCTTAAGCTCCACCCAGCGGTCTCCGCGTTGTATTCACACGGAATGTGTCCCATCTATCTGGATGTAGCATCCCCGCCTGAAAGAGTTAGCCCGTAGAGTAATCTGATCTGTCCCAAGAAAAATGAGACGATGGCCTCCCTCATGTAGACAGAACACCATTATCACAGGCTCTTAGCGGGCAGCGGCTCTCGGGAGCTGAGGCGACACCCCACCCCACCCCACCCCGCAGCTCCCAGCAAGCTCTCTGCCAACCTGCGTCAACATGTCCTTCCTCTGCTGCAAAGCCACAGCCCCCCTATTCTCTGCCCTACTGCTGAGTCACCTTCATGCGGGTAGCAGACAGCACCGTCCCCCACAATCAGACTTGGTCTGATGAGGGTCAGGCCACTACCCTCAGCTGTTCAAGACACTTAGACGTCCCCCAACATTGTGTCACCCACGGAAAGGAGGGGTGTCCCTTCTTCAGAGTCTTCTCTCTGCAGGGCCCCACCCTGGCCCAGTGAGTCCTCCTCTCCTTGTCTTATTTACCGGAAGTGCAGTCACAATACCTGGTGGCCGTTTGTGGACGGGGGGGGGGGGGGGGGGGGCTGAGGGAGGGGACAGAAAGGTGGCCCTGGTGAACTTGCATCGACACCTTCTCTCCAAGCCCAGGCAGTGAGGCTCTCCCACAGTGGTGCGGTGACGTCGACGGGAACACGCTGAGAGGGCACCGCTGAGTTGCAGGGAAGGGTGAGGACATCCAACGGGCCCATCACGAGAAGTCTCGGCAGGGGGTACGGGGGCTGCATCGTTGTTGGCCTGTAACAGGCAGAGAGCTGCCTGTCTGTACCGCGGCCTGATTGCCTCAAGAGAGGGATAGGTCAGCCATGGCGATGCTGTTCTGTACATGGAGACTCTTAAAACCAAGCGTGATAGGCATCCTATATTTGACCATTTAGGGCTAAACAGTGACGTCTCAGAACGTGACGAGGTGTGAAGACAGGGTCCTTAAAGATGTGAAGTCCAAGTGAGGTTGTTAGAGGGGCCCCTGATCCAGTGAGACCAGCGTCCTTACAAGAAGAGAGGCTGAGGACACAGACATGCACGGGACAGGGCCGTGTGCAGACACGGGGAGAAGGTGGCCATCGACAAGCCAAGGCCGGAGACGCCCTCAGACGGCATCACCCCTGCCGACACCTTGACCTCAGATGTCCAGCCTCCAGAGTTGTGAGGCAACACATTTCTGTTGTTGGAGCCCCCGGTCTGTGGTGCTCTGTTCAGGCAGCCCGAGCTAAGACAGCTTGACCCCAGCAACTTGTTGGCCAAGCCACCCTGTGCCTGTGTGGCAGTGACTGAGGCCACCTTGCTAAGACCACCCAGCTTCCTTTGTGGTGACGCGGCTCTGTGACTTCCCTGCGGTCCATCTGTCTCAAGTACTGACTTCATGGGCATATTTCTCCTGAAACTTAGCAAACCAGCAGATGGCTTGTTAACATAAGCATGCGTGAGCACACGCACACACACACACACACACACTTATCAATGTGCACACCTACACACAATAGCTGCAGAGAGAAACCCGCCAAATCGGGTTTCTCAGAATGCAAAGTTGAAAACCAGACCTTTGGACATCAGTGAATCAGCCGAGACTTTGCCATTTTATAGGTCTGGCCAGATAGCCAATGGCCCTGCTCAAATAATACTCATCTCTCTTATCACCTTTGTTCTTGGAAATAAAATATCGATGCAGTTTGCTCTTCAAAGGCAGAAAGATTAATGCTGTAAACATTATTCAGACCGAGCTACAGGAAGCCAGTAGGAAGGGGCAATGGTCTGCGGAACCTGAGGGGTCAGATCGGTCTGGACACCTGGGCCCCGGCTCAGACCTGCCGAGGATGGCTCGTCCTGGGCCCAGTATAAGAGCCTTCTAACCACCAGAGTTCTGGGGACGGGGACGTCTCAGACTTTTGGAACCTCTTGGTTTTACACAATGACTTAATGACACGTTCGAGGCCACAACAGAGGTCTGACACATCCCAGCTGACTTGCTGGGCTCTGGGTGCTGGCAGGAAAGGCCATGGGACGAGGCAGGCACCACTCCTAGCTCGGGACCTAGTCACAGGGCCTTCAAAACACTTAAGGTACTCTCTAAATGTCAGGGTTCCTATCTGGGCTCCTTTTCCCCAAGACCATTCAAAGGTTTTCACCTCCTCTCCCTGGTGTGTAGGGCCTTATATGATCTGGTCGTAACACGGCCTCCACCTGGCCACAGCACCCTCCCTGTGACCCAATCGCACAGATTCCACCCCTCCATGGACCCTTCTCCCTGCAGGGCCTTGCAGGTGGCTGCTATCTCCCCCTGGCCTCCTCCTCCTCCTTCTCCTCAGGGCAGTTTCTCCTGCCTACGGAAGCCTTCCAGGTGAGGTCAGCTTCCTCAGGTGCATGCTCAGGTAGGACCCATGCTCCATTCTGGCAGAACCTGCTCCCGGCTCTGCACACAAACACCCATCTGGGTGACAGGTCAGCGATCAGATGTGGAGAACAGGGACAAAACCGCAGTCAACCTCACCAGCACTGGCGGACGAGAGTCAGCAGGGCTGCCCCGCTGCGGGCCCAGGAGTAGATGAGCTGGCAACAGCTGTTTCACACTTACTTTTGATGAAATTCTCACAGGTTTGTTTTCTTTTTTTCCCCCAGATTGCTGGAGTCAGAAGCGTCAAATTAGCCAACAGAAGGGTTAAGACATTTAGAGGTAAGTATAAATAACAGTTGAACCAATCAATGTTAATAGCCTGACAGTAAAAATATATACATATATATACTGAAATCACACACACACACACACACACACACACACACACACGAGACAGAATGATTCTTTGGATGGTTTAGAAGATTATCATTGGAAACACAGTACCATCTGGGCAGGATAAAGATGCCAGTGGCCACCATTTTTATTGAAAGTCAAATTCTGGCTGATGCATTCTCATATACCGCGCGTTCTGGGTGGATCTGCGCCCCCAGGCATCACGCTGTGTTGGTGCTTCAGGGATCTGGGAAAGGAACAGGCAAACGTTTTCCACTGGGACCATCACCTCTCAGTCCCTCAGCTCCACCATTGTGGCACGAAAGCAGCCACAAACCACACTCAGCGTGTGGGAGTGTCTGAGTTCCAATAAAACTTTATCAACAAAGCACGGGCAGTGGGCCAGGTGGGGGCCCTGGCCATCGTGTTCCCAGCTCCCACCTAGAAGATCGTATTATGAGGTTCTTCACTGACCGGCAATGTCAGATGAGGGAGGAAAGGGACATCTTAGTCTCAGGACCTTCACGTCTTAAGTGGCTTGGCTATCCTGTCATCAATGCCTTGGGCTGGGCCCTTTTCCCCTGTCTTCCGACGGAGCCGGTAATGGGGGCAAGAGCTGCGATTCCGCTCTGAGCCCTGGATTGATTGCACCCCTGGTCAAGCAGCACCACCAGCCCGTTGTCAGGCAGATGAGCATGGGCACACCACAAAGTCTATCCATCCCCTCCCAGGGCAAGCCCTAGCACAATGAACGGTGCTCGGTGATACGGCTCATGACAGCAATACCCTCTCTCAAACGAAAGAAGCGCGTTGAGCCGCTCTAACTGCGGGCGTTCATCTCCACGAAGCATCGCGCACGGAAGGAGGGATGGAAGACGCTCCCGCCTAAATTCTTCATTACCTCCCTGTGTGCGTCCTCCAGCGAGGCGGTTGGCATTTGCTGGGCTAAGCCCTCTCCTCTCCTTCTCTTCCTCCCTCCCCCCCCCACTTTTAAGCCTCAAGCATCATTGCCAAGACTAAGCTTAACACCAGTTAATTAGCCATAAATTAATTGCCACACTAAACAGTGCTGAAAAGGACTCCTGCGGCCGTTAAATTCCGACTGCAGTGAAGCTTGTCGGAGGCTGTGTTTACGAGAGGATCAAATGCCCTGAGCACACAGTAGCCACCAGGCGGTGTCCCCTCTCGTCCCCACCCCCCAGCCCCCCGTGTGAAGACACCGTGAGGTCACCCGAGCGGTAACAACAGAGAAACGTTGCACAGGGAAATCGCAAGGAGGAGCTGTGTCCTCTTAAGGAACAGGAACCGGAGCGCCGGGGTTCAGGAACGGCTGGGTCCTGGGGCCTCACTGCGTTGTGATTTCCGGGGAGTGGGCGCTGGTTCGGGTTTTCCTGAACATCCCCCGTTCTAGAAGGACTTGTTTAGAAGAGTAGAGCCACCTCGTATGCTATGGGGAGCCGCGCGGGAGGAGGGCACTTTCAGACACTTGTTATAATCAGATCTTGTCGCGTGAGGCAATAAAATAGGTCAAGCCGAGGAGCGAAAGAGAAATTTTGGGTCATCCTAAGGCCTTTAATTACGAGGCTAAATATGCTGTAAGTTTAAAAACTGAAATGAAATTCAGTCACCAGGGTCTCCCTCCTCCCACACGGAGACGCAGAGGGCCCGCAAACCAAAAGCTGTTTCCACCACCTCCGTGAACCCGAGCATCCAATTTGGGAAGAATTAAGATTTTCTTTTTCTCCAAAAATAATTAGAGAAAAACCCCAAAGAAAGACCAAAAGGAAAGAAAAGATGTGGTGCTTTGCTTTCATCCGGGGTGTGGGACGCTGGGAAAAGCCTCACTCCCCCCCGCCCCCCTGCAGTGACGAGAGGAAGAAGGATACGCCACAAAGTCACGGTGGGTTTTGACCTTGCCGAGGTCCGAGGTCCGAGGCCCGAGGCATCAGAGCAGCCGACAGTCTTGAAACGCAAGGACAGGACGGCGGCTCCAAGGCCTGTTCCACACACCCGCTTACCTGCAGCGCCCCGCGGGGGCGGGGGTGGGGAGCGCGGGGGCGGGGGCGGGAGTGGGGGGCGTGTGCAGGTAAGAGGAACTCATTCGGCTGCAAGTCTAAGGACCCGCCGGAGGTTGGGTGTGGGCTTGTAGGAGAGGACAGACCCTCAGCAGTGACAAGGACAGCCTGCACTCACTTGCGGGCTCTCTTCCACGGGCTTCTGGAAAAGGGGTACAGAAGAGTCTGGAGTCAAGGAGGAGACAGGAGACCACTCTCTCAGGGGTGCAGGCTGGGAGGGAGGCAGCAGCTGTGGACGCAGGAAAGGCATGTGTGCCCCGCCTAAGCCCTGCTCCCCTGGGCCCAGAAGTCTCCAGCCCCTGGGGTGGGACAGCACAAGAGAAGGACCAAGCCGAGGCTCTGAGAAAGGTAAAAGTGCAACATCTCTACTCGGGCCGTGGGGAACTGAACCGGTAGGTCCACAGCCCTATACAAACACCACTGAAGGCCTTTCCCACAAAAGTCACACCATGGGCACAAGGCGGGGCTTGACTGCCACAGGAAGGAGGGACTGCACCACTTGGAAAGACCCAGACCAAAGGCTGGCACATAGGCCTGCCTAAGACTGAGGTTTGACCAGGTCAACAGACAACCCAATAACCCCAACCACCCAGTTACCAAGTAACAAGAAATAAGAGTCCACCCCTGCGAGAGGGGCAGGAGCTTGGAGGGAGAACCCGTCTGTAACAGAGACACACGGAGACAGCCTAAGTCTGGACGTGGAGCAGAGGCATGACAGACACCCTCTGGAGCCCCAGCCCTTTCCGTAAATACAAACTAACACTAGAGAAGGTCAGTGAGGACGGTGGTGTGTGAACATCGCCAAGGCAACAAGAAAGCCTAACCCCAGCTCGGTTCCAGAGAGTGACACAACCCCACACTCACAGAGCAGATAAAAGTTCGCCCACTCTTAGGCACAACGCTATTTACCTCCCCCTCAGCTGTTCTATGCACCATGTCCAGCACAAACACAAAAATTCTGGGACACCAAAAAGCAAGAAGAAGCTACCTTCTTCCAAGGAGCCTGCGGCGTGGCGTGATCTGTCGGGCTCGGGAATCCTAAGTGCCTGGGCTCATTTCCGACCATCCGACTCAGGCGGGAACCCTAAGTGCCTGGGCCCGTTTCCGACCATCCGACTCAGGCGGGAACCCTAAGTGCCTGGGCCCGTTTCCGACCATCCGACTCAGGCGGGAACCCTAAGTGCCTGGGCTCATTTCCGACCATCCGACTCAGGCGGGAACCCTAAGTGCCTGGGCCCGTTTCCGACCATCCGACTCAGGCGGGAACCCTAAGTGCCTGGGCCCGTTTCCGACCATCCGACTCAGGCGGGAACCCTAAGTGCCTGGGCCCGTTTCCGACCATCCGACTCAGGCGGGAACCCTAAGTGCCTGGGCCCGTTTCCGACCATCCGACTCAGGCGGGAACCCTAAGTGCCTGGGCCCGTTTCCGACCATCCGACTCAGGCGGGAACCCTAAGTGCCTGGGCCCGTTTCCGACCATCCGACTCAGGCGGGAACCCTAAGTGCCTGGGCCCGTTTCCGACCATCCGACTCAGGCGGGAACCCTAAAAAAACCAGCAAAGCCAGGCTAGACAGTGACTCAGACATGGTCGAAGTCCTAACCCAGCTTTCTGCAGACCACGCAGCCCGCAGTCCCCTGAGAGCGGCTTCCGTGGGCAAGGAGAATCAGCCTGCGTTTCGGTTTCCTCCTGACTTCTATCCGTGTGGCCAGCCCACGTGGCCATAAAAATGCCTCTGGGTACTTCTTACCCCAGAAATTTTCGCTGCTCTTGCCCTGACTTGACAGTTGGCCTCAGAGAAGAACATTTCCGCTGATCTCACCTCCCCCTAAGAATGATTTGTCTCTGTGTCCAATGTTGTTTCTTTAGACTTTGCATCAAGGCCCTTAAGAGATTTTCTTTTAATGTATGATTTTTTATTTTTTTTTTTAGTTTCACTTAGTTTTGTTTTGTTTTTAGTTTGTACGGTGCAGATGGTCCTGCTGCCACCTCCATGGCCTAACATGAAGAAGAAACTCCCATGTAACAAACATATGTTAATGAATTATTATATCCCAGACCCACGTCTCTCGCTCAGGCTACCGTGGTGAATAAGAAGAGGTATTGATCAAACTCTGGAGGAGAACATCTGAAGCCACCGCCGTGTGTCCAGAAGAGCCAAAAACCAGTGAGGAGGAAGGAACTGCTTGCTAATTTCCAGAGCTAGTTTCTGTGACTCTACTGAACCCAATTTGTGCAGGAAGTGGGGTCACATGGTTTGCACGCATTCAAGACCATTTTCATTGTCTCTTTCCTAATCACCTGTTCTTGTGAAACTTAATCTTTACCTGTTCAAGTATGTCAAACTTTGCGAACTTCTTCTAAAGCTTTCTCCCCATACTTCCTCCCGCTGCCCTTAAAAGCCACGCCCAGCAATCTCACCCTTCCCGGCACACAGAGATCGGTGTTGGAAAGAACAAATATTAAATATGTCGACTGTTAACGATAAACCCCGTTTCTGGGCAATCTTGCCTCTCTAAACATATCATCCGATTGGTTCTGCATTTCTGTACTGTTAAGTCAAAGACAACAGGTCAGTGGACACCTAATATTTACAGCACTGCCACTCAGTAATTCTGGGAACGTACGCACGCCAGGTGGCCGCACATTGAGTAAAACTCACCAACGCAGTGCCCACCGGATGCCAAGCAAGCAGCTGTGGGTTGAAAACTTCGGTCCGTTGGCTTTGTTGGACCTAACCTCCACGAACGTTTGGACTGCTTCTGTGTAATCAATGGAATGTTCTGTCATGATCGATTAACCAGGAAAGCCACCCAGACCGGCGGTCCCCAGCACCACCTTCACGGCTCCCACGGACTCAGGGAGACAGAGTACTCCCTGTGGCAGTAATACCCAGTTTTCAGCTAGGTCTGCCGTTCATGAGCCATATGTCCCAGGCAAGTGACTGCCCCTCACTCGGGCTCCAATTCCTCGTCTGCAAAACAAGGAGGCTGGACTGGCAGAAGCATCCCGGTACCTGCCATCTGTCACCTCCTCCATTCTTGGTCGTTGGCCATGAGTTGTTTTTGGAAATAGGCACGTCCATTCGGGGTGAGCTCAAGGCCAGGTAGGGAAAGAGAGGAGCTTGTCCTTAGCTTCTCCAGCTCAGCAAATCCCCCAGGCGCCCCCTCAGAGACCCTTTCTCCCCCGGAATCCCCCCCACCATAACCACTCAGATCGTTACCACCAAGCTCAGAGCACGGGCAACAACTAAACCTCTTCCCAGCCTCAGGTTTGAGAAGGACGGTGGAGGAGCCTGCGGCGTGGCGTGATCTGTCAGGCTCGGGAATCCTAAGTGCCTGGGCTCATTTCCGACCATCCGACTCAGGCGGGAACCCTAAGTGCCTGGGCCCGTTTCCGACCATCCGACTCAGGCGGGAACCCTAAGTGCCTGGGCCCGTTTCGGACCATCCGAATCAGGCGGGAACCCTAAGTGCCTGGGCCCGTTTCCGACCATCCGACTCAGGCGGGAACCCTAAGTGCCTGGGCCCGTTTCGGACCATCCGACTCAGGCGGGAACCCTAAGTGCCTGGGCCTGTTTCTGACCATCCGACTCAGGCGGGAACCCTAAGTGCCTGGGCTCATTTCCGACCATCCGACTCAGGCACGCCCACCCAGGCCGTATCTACTTCCTGGCATTTTTAGGAACATTGACTGAGAAAGTGTCTAGAGCCCCCAGAACTGTGTTTGATGTTCAAGAAAGACTCAACGAAGGTCACGTGTCTCCTTAGCAGGCGATGATGAGAACGCTGATAGAATTTTAAGTTATTTGACAGCTTGAACGGTCGTTCAGATCATGTGTATCCTTCTCCTTAGCGCTGTGGGTGAAGTATGCGGCCCTGCCCCATTGGGAGTGAGCGTGGTTGTGCAGCTTCCCGTGGCCAACGGGATTTCAGTGGCTGTGATGCAGGTGGGAGCTTTAAAGATGTCTTCATAGTTGGGCTTGGTCTCTGGAGGCTTCTGACCTCTGCCTGGAGACCATGACCCTGGGTAGCCATTACCCATGTAGCTTGGGAACCAGAATGAGACGTGTGAGGCCAACCTGAGTTCAGCTGACAATCAGGAGCCTGGTGGCCTTGTCGTGAGCCTACTAGAGGCAGGATCAATGACTGCTGTTTTAAGCAGCTGTCGTTTGGGATTGCTTATTACACAGCATTGTTATGGAAACAACTGACTGATACATGTTGCCATAATGCTATTGTGGTCAGCGCCTGACAGATATCAATCCTGTTTTCTGTGCCTTCTTGTCCCAAAAGCCCCTTCCTTTCTACCTGCTCTGTGCTTGGGATCCCCCCCCCCTCTGAGAAATCTTCATTGTGTACGTCCCTGCTGGGTCCTAAGAATATAATGCAATCCTCCTGTCTGAGAAGAGCCATGGACAAGTGAACAACAAGTAACAATCTCACGGGTTAGGGACTCTAATGGAATCATGCCAGACTGATATGGGACCGAACAGAGGTTGGGTTCAGGTTACAGGGCCGGAGACGGTGGCGAAGTATAAACTGGGGCCGAAGGAATGAGGAGGAGTCACCAGGCCAAGAGGAAGGATGCGTGTCACCCTGAAGGTGATGTCACAAGACTCCAGTCAGCAAAAGCACATTTTGCTGCCCCAAATCCTTCCTTTCTGACCCTGGGGGGCTGGGGGGAACCACAGAGAAACCTCAGGATGGGTCCCTGTTTATCTCCGTCTCTGGGGAGAGCGGCCTGGAAAGACCCACGCAGGGGTCCTTCAGGAAACTCCGAGTTAGCACGTCCTGGAAACGGCCTGGGCACTCTCTGCTGTCGGTCAGCCCACGGACGGTGCTCAGACCCAGCCCGTTCCGGACCTGCATCTTCTCTTCTGGGTACCACCCTGCCCCCGTGTGTCAGGGCGCCTGGAGGAGGCACCCCTACGCCAGTCACACCCGGCCAGCTGCGAGGAAGAAAGAGCCTCGTGGAAGGCCACGGGGGCAAGTGGGCTGCGACCGCTCTCCTGTCCCCGCTGAAAACTCCCTGCAGGGGTGACCGGAAGCTTCCACGGTGGCCAGATGTTCACGTCCACCAGGAAGATGTGCAGCTGGGGCTTCGCGGCTCCCGCACTCGAAACCTGGGGGCAGGGAGGCTGGGCAGGAACGACCGTGGTTGGGGCTGGCGGGCACGGGAAGCTTCCGAGTCTGGACAGTTGGTATCACACGGCGTCTGCACTTCTAAATCCAGCTTTTCCAAGTGGAAAGTGGATTGTGGCCATTTCCTCAAACACATTCCTGGAAACCAAAGGGTTTATAACTAAATCATTTATCAGGCTGCTGGGCTGCTGTCTGTTCCCACACGTGTGAGCACTGTCTCCCCCTCCCCTTTATCAGGCCACACACGTTTACACGCCCACACACGCGTGCACACATGCCCGTCCTCACACGTCACACACATCCCCTGGCTCACGCTCTCGCACATGGAGCTGCGGGACCCGAGGGGAAGTGAAGGTCAAAGCCACCGCTGAGCTCGGTCAACGCAGCCCCGGTTCGTGTCTCTGAATGGATCAGTAGCCAGGGCTGCACGGGAGGCTGGAGTTTATGACCCACGGCCAGCTGGCTTCCTCTGCGAGCGTCCTTCCTCTAGGAGAGAAAACCACTCACTTTGTGTGGAGACCGATTTCCTGTCGGAGCGGTCTGACTTGGGGGGGCTGGGGGGAGGGGGGAGAGGAAGGCCGCACGCGGCGCGGGGTGTCGTGTGATGCACACTGTGTGTGACGTGTGCGCGTGTCTCCTGGCGTGTGTGTGTGCTGTGGAGTGTGCACGGGGGTGAGTGTGTGTGTAGCCGTGTGCACAAAGACAACAGCATTCAGAGCAGCAGGGCAGTGACTAAGAAGGAGATGTCTCCCTAAGTCACTGGGTTTCCTATTCCCTATTTCCCAGGGCTTCCCAGTTTCTTAAGTTCTCTTACTGAATGTCCTTGTCCCAGCCCAGGTCTAACTCAAAGGTGAATTTCTTTTCTGGAAATAGAAATGATCCAATCAATACACATCTGAGAGCAGCATCAGCAAATTTAATTCGAGGGCAGAGGAAAGGCCAAAACTTCCCATCAGTTTCTGCGAACAGAGAAAGATTTCAAAACGTCAGGACAGCTCCCTTCCCAGCGAGAGGCGCCTCCGCGGAGAGCTCGCCGTCCAGGCGGGCCGTGGCCGTGGACGCCGTCCTGCTGCAGACCTTCCTGAGGGGCCGACGGCCGGTGCCGATCACTTCTGCTCCCCAAACCCTTGGGTTTTCTTGTCAGGTCCCCCTCTGAGGCCCACGTTCAGGAGAACTTGGCAAAGCTGAGTCCAACCTCTGGGCACAGAGGGGAATGTGCTCCACCCCCCGGGGCATCCGCAGGGCCCTGACTCCGCAGGGCAGAGCGCGGAAGGCAGTGCCCGGGGACCACGGAGTGCTGGGACTCGGGAGCGCTGGGGTTTCCGGGTGTCCTTCCCCGCCCACCCCACCCCCCCTGAGCAGAGCACCGAGGGAGCAGGCGGAGGTGGGTCTAGAGCCAGCGGTTTATATACCTGGGGCTCTTCTAAGAGAAAAAGAGCGGAGCTGTTTCTGGACGAAGTGTCCAAGAAGGTGGTGCAGGACGGCTGGCAGCTGCCCCGAACGGCCCCATTGGCTGTGCCCCCAAACCCAGAGCTCCCCTCTTCCTTCCTCTCTCTCTGCCCCGGGAGGCTGGCCAGTATGGACCACCTCGATGGGGCCTCCAGCTTCGGGGTTCAGGTGGGCTTGCCCAACGGGGAGCCCAGGCAGGCGGTGGGAAGGAAGGGCAGAGTGGGTTGGGGTACTCCCTCTGCTCCCTCAGATGGAGTCGCCCCTGGCTGGCTGCCTAGCTCATCTGCTGGCCCAAGATACGAACTTGAGGAAGGGGTCCTGCCCATGCCAGTGCACTGTCCCTGAGCCCGGGAGGGATAGCAGCTCCGGGACTGGCAATAGCTCTGAGCAGGCACACCGCCCCGGCATCTGCCCGGCATTCTCTGCACGTACCCCCATCGGGCTCTCCACAAAGGACCCAGCCTGCGTCCACCCTCTCTCTTGGACCCAGCGACATGCCCAGGTTGGACAAACACCTTCTCTCTCACTTCTCCGCTTTTAAATCTCAATTTCATCCAAGCTTCAGCAAAATGCTTAGTGAACCAATGCATGTCTGAACGCCCTAAGAATCCTCAAGGTCCTGTCATACCTCTCGCCCTGGCTGCCACCAGCCCAGCTGACGTCGAAGCCAACATCCCCAGCCAGCAGCGCTCAGAGTCCCCACCCCCTTTCTGCTCTGTCCCTCCTTTCCCAACCATCCCCCTCCTTCAGGGTCTTTCTGCTCTGCCTTCTAGAACCTTTGTTCCACGGGAAATACACACCAAATCCTCATCCTACCCTCTCAGCATGCTCTTACTACCTCCTGCTTCCCATCAAAGACATTGTTTTACTAGTAACTCTCTCCATGCTGTTCCCGTCCTCCAGAGCCCACCAGCTGAGACATGGCCACCAGCTGGGACATGGCCACCAGCTGGGGCAGAAGCTGGGACACGGCCACCCGCTGGGGCAGAAGCTGGGACACGGCCACCCACTGGGACATGGCCACCAGCTGGGGCAGAAGCTGGGACACGGCCACCAGCTGGGGCAGAAGCTGGGACACGGCCACCCGCTGGGGCAGAAGCTGGGACACGGCCACCCACTGGGCACAAGCTGGGACACGGCCACCCGCTGGGGCAGAAGCTGGGACACGGCCACCCGCTGGGGCAGAAGCTGGGACAGGGCCACCAGCTGGGGCAGAAGCTGGGACACGGCCACCCGCTGGGGCAGAAGCTGGGACACGGCCACCAGCTGGGGCAGAAGCTGGGACACGGCCACCAGCTGGGCAGAAGCTGAGACACGGCCACCCGCTGGGGCAGAAGCTGGGATACGGCCACCCGCTGGGGCACAAGCTGGGACACGGCCACCCGCTGGGGCAGAAGCTGGGACACGGCCACCAGCTGGGGCAGAAGCTGGGACATGGCCACCCGCTGGGACACGGCCACCCGCTGGGGCAGAAGCTGGGACACGGCCACCAGCTGGGGCAGAAGCTGGGACACGGCCACCAGCTGGGGCAGAAGCTGGGACACGGCCACCAGCTGGGGCACAAGCTGGGACACGGCCACCCGCTGGGACACGGCCACCCGCTGGGGCAGAAGCTGGGACATGGCCACCCGCTGGGACACGGCCACCAGCTGGGGCAGAAGCTGGGACACGGCCACCAGCTGGGGCAGAAGCTGGGACACGGCCACCAGCTGGGGCAGAAGCTGGGACACGGCCACCCGCTGGGGCACAAGCTGGGACACGGCCACCAGCTGGGGCAGAAGCTGGGACACGGCCACCCGCTGGGGCACAAGCTGGGACACGGCCACCCGCTGGGGCACAAGCTGGGACACGGCCACCCGCTGGGGCACAAGCTGGGACACGGCCACCCGCTGGGGCAGAAGCTGGGACACGGCCACCAGCTGGGGCAGAAGCTGGGACACGGCCACCCGCTGGGACACAGCCACCCGCTGGGGCAGAAGCTGGGACACGGCCACCAGCTGGGCAAAAGCTGGGACATGGCCACCCGCTGGGGCAGAAGCTGGGACATGGCCACCCGCTGGGACACGGCCACCCGCTGGGGCAGAAGCTGGGACACGGCCACCAGCTGGGCAGAAGCTGGGACATGGCCACCAGCTGGGCAGAAGCTGAGACACGGCCACCCGCTGGGGCAGAAGCTGGGATACGGCCACCTGCTGGGGCACAAGCTGGGACACGGCCACCCGCTGGGGCACACACTGGGGCAGAAGCTGAGACACGGCCACCCGCTGGGGCACAAGCTGGGACATGGCCACCCGCTGGGACACGGCTACCAGCTGGGGCAGAAGCTGGGACACGGCCACCAGCTGGGGCAGAAGCTGGGACACGGCCACCAGCTGGGGCAGAAGCTGGGACACGGCCACCCGCTGGGGCAGAAGCTGGGACACGGCCTCCAGCTGGGGCAGAAGCTGGGACACGGCCTCCAGCTGGGCAGAAGCTGGGACACGGCCACCCGCTGGGGCAGAAGCTGGGACATGGCCGCCAGCTGGGACACGGCCACCCACTAGGGCAGAAGCAGTCATACTGGACCTCCACACTCACAAGGAAGCTCTCAGGAGTAACTCCTGCCCCAACCGACACCCCAATGACCAAAATCCAAATGTCCCCTCTCTCAAGGCCATCTCTCAAACTTCTAACAATCTCCCTTACTCACCAAGCCTCATCCCTCTCCAACAAATCCTCACCTGTCTGTTTATTTTTTGAGAAACCCTGGTCACATTGTACGTGCGGGTGATCACTCCCCACACCTTCAAACCTGAGCACGTTTGGTGACTCAGACACCCCGGCCAGGGAGCTTGACCACAGTCGTCACCCCCCCTCTAAAGGACCAGCTGGGACACCACGTGAGGCATGACTAAGAGGAAACCAGGTCATCAGCAGGCCCTGGACAGTATCAGAAGGCCTGCCCAACACCAGGAAGCGAGCAGCACCCACGTTTGAGAAAGAGATGGGTCGTCTCGGCTGACAGTGTTGCACGGATTCGAGGCCGCGGCCATGAATTTGATCTCAAGACCACGCCTTTCTTTTCATTAAGGGAGGTGCTGCATTTAAGAACACAGATGAAAATAAGATGAAGTAAGGTGTTTCTGGCTTTATCACTGTGACTGTCGCCTACTAAGGTTTATTGCAATAGTATTGATAAAACAATGTCTCGTCCTAGGAGAGTCATTTTTCTCACGTTTCATAGAAGGGTCAGGCCTGGGAAGGGAATGTAGGGTACAGGAGAACAGGAAGTCCCCAGAGCCAGCCTCCACCCCTGGCCATCCGAGTGGGTCATCAGAAGGCCACTGAAAAAGTAAGGGCAAACATGGGACTGAAGATTGTGTCATATTCCTGGCTGGTTGGCTCAGGGGTAGAGCATCAGCCTGGCGTGTGGATGTCCTGGATTCGATTCCCGGTCAGGGCACAGAGGAGAAGTGACCATTTGCTTCTCCAGCTTTCTCCAACTCCCTTCTCTCTCTCTCTCTCTCTCTCTCTCTCTCTCTCTCTCTTCTCCTTCCACAGCCATGGTTTGATTGATTCGAGCTAGTTGGCCCCAGGTGCTGAGGATGGCTCCCTGGCCTCGCCTCAGGTGCTAAAATAGCTCAGTTGCCGAGCAACAAGCAATAGCCCCAGATGGGCAGAGCATCGCCCGATACTGAGCCTACTGGATGGATCCCAGTCCGGGCGCATGTGGGAGTCCGTGTCTCTGCCTCCCTGCCTCTCACTTTATTTTAATAAATGAATAAATATATATATATGTAAATAAAAAAGATTGTGTCGTATGTGCTAGGGGCTCCCGCCTGGCAGGGCGCCCAGCGAAGTCAGCCTGGACTCCTGTGACGGACATGAACTCCAGTGATGGGAGAACCGTGATGGAGGACAGGGCGATGGGGACACACACGCTTAGGGAACATGGGGCAGTAGAGGGGTACATGAGCTGAAAAGTGGGTTGCCCAGTGTCGCAGGAGCACAAGGGAGGGAGGGACTCAAGAGAAAGGGGGCTGGGAAACTGAGTCACTAAAGGAGCAGAGAGGACGGGCACCAGCTGTGAGCTGATGGTTTCTGTGGATGTGTTTTCTGTGCCGGCCAGGTCACCGTTTCCTTGAGTGTAGGGACCACATGTTGCTCTTGTTGGTCCTCTGCGATGCACAGCACACAAGTTACACGGGGTACATCCTACTGTGTAGGATCAAAACATCATCACCCAACCTCTTATATTGTCCCATCCACCAGCATCAGAAAAAGAAAATACTAAATACAGCTGGAAATGATAAGGGTCACATTACTTTACTGAAAAGCCAAGGAGACTGTGTAGCCAACAGCACAGCATGCAAACCGTGGGATGGGACAGTCCATGGGGAGAGCAAGGGAGGGCCATCCCCACCTCCCCACACTTATCCTGGGGAGTCACCCACATCATTTGGACCTGAGTAAGGAGGGACAGGATGAATGGACCGGTGAGAGTGAAAGATGGTGATAGGAAGGACACGTTGATCCAGCCTCGAGCCTGTTCCCTGAGGCTGCTGGGAGCAGGGATGACCCCTCGGAAGGGAGTGGAGACATGGTGGGATTGCCCCACGAGGCGCAGCTGGAAGGGGCGCCACCCTCTGCTGGCCGGTGGAGGGCAGGTACCCAGGAGCAGGACCTCCCCCTCTCCTATGTCTCTGCCCCTTCCTTGGGAAACACACACACACACACACACACACACACACACACACACACACCATTGGCTGTTTAAGTAGTCAGGGAGAAACACAATCAGTCTAAATGCTTCCCTTTCCCGCCTGACAGGTCTGACTAAAAGATGAGAACCGGGACCTACACAGTGTCCGACGGGGCCCATCTCGGCGGCTAATCCCGAACAAGCGTCCACAGAGAGAGGAGGCTCGCGGAGCGCTTTACGGGGTCTGCCGGTTCCGAAGGGAAGACCGGGTCCATCACGTCTAAGCCCAACAGGGGAGTCACAACGAGGAGAGGAGCAAATGGTGTTCAGCTCGCCTGTGTTCTCAGTGTGATCGAAAGGCCGTTACAGCCTTAAAGTCAAAGCAGGCTCACCTTAAAAAGAGAGCAAGAGAGAGAGAGAGAGAGAGAGAGAGCCAGCTCAAACCCACAAGGGACCGTCGTGGAACCTGGGACGACACGTTTTCCCCGATGGACACCGAGAGCTGTGTCACCACGAGGAAAAGGACCCATAAGGACTCAGCAACGTCCCTCACGTTAGCTGGCCCGCCAACGGTCTGAACCTCAAAGGAGACTTCGGAGGAAATCGGTCAGTGGCGGACGATCGGAAGAACTGTAGAAACGTGAATAAGTGGGAGAGAGGGCAGTAAAAGTGGAACATTCCTGCCAGGCTACCCAAGCCGACGCGGGCTTTGCCGGGTGGTTCTATGCCCACGACCTGGGGCGTTCTCGTGTCCCTTTTCCAAGCGAATGCGGATGGGCACCGTGGTGAGCTGGTCAGGAAGGTCACCACCGGCCGCTGGGTCGAGAGCTGTTCTGGACGGGGTTTACGCAAACTCCACTCGGGCACGGCAGGCGGACCGACTCTGCGCACCCAGCACCTGCTGGAGGCCGTGGGGCGCTGCTGACGTGGACCCGGAAGTGGCCCCTTCCTCCGCGCCCCCATTTCTACCCCCTACGGTCCCACAGCTACAGTCTCCCATTTTATCAGCCTCCCGCCGACCCCGAGTCACCCCTTCCCATGGGGGAAGAGAGGCAAAAAATGACACACACCCTCCTTTGGTCCTAGGCTCTTCCTCCCCTCCCAGCTCTCATTTTAAACTCTGCAAAAAAAAAAAAAAGGCCACCATGGGATTGGCCCTGTCGACCTTGGAACCACCTCACCCTCGAGGGGAAGTAAGGGAGAAGTCGTCCAGGGGCAAGGCAAGCCAGTCACACCAACACGGGGTGTGTGTGCCCACCTGCCCCCCGCCGGGACCGCTGGCGATGTCTGCAGACATTTCCCGGTTATCTCAACGGGGGAGGGGTGCGTGGGGAGAGCCACTCGTGAGTCATCTCGTGGGCAGAGGCCAGGGCTGCTGCTGGACCTCCGACAGGGCTCAGGACAGCCGCCACAACAAAGAGTGACTCAGCGCAGATGTCCCTAGTAAAGCCAAAGAGACGGAGCCAGAAGTTATGGGGAGATCAAGGCAGGTCCTCCGATATCCCAGGGGGGCAGAATTCAAACAAATGCCGCATTTACTCACGGCGGCGTCGGCAGCGTTACTTCTGTCACGGCGGCGGCGTGCAGCGCGGGGGGAAAAGCAGAGATGAGCTGGAAGGGGGAAGCCAGAGGGGCTGGCAGAGCCCGGTGGGTCTCCTTCGACCTCACCGCAGGACCGCGCTGGATTTTCATGCAGACCTGCGTCCCCATCCACTTCCCTATCGCCTGTCTCATCTCACGGTGCCGGAACTGGGGAACAGCCCTGCTCCCGGAACACGCAGAGGCTTCCAGAGATCGGACCCGGGGGGGGGGGGGGGGCATTTAAAAGGAAAAAAGGTCGTGCACGCTGGCCAATGAAATTCTTTGAAGGATTAATAAAAATAGAGACCTACGGGGAGCCATGGGTAAAGAAATTGGTTGGACATTTTAATCAGATGTCAAACTTGGGGGTTTCTTTTTCCCCCTCCTGAGTGTTATTATTAACCTCCTTAATAAATGAAAATCTAAATTAAAGTCGATATAAAGTCAGAGTTGATTCTTTTCACATCGAAACTGCCATCCGTGTTCAAAGGGTGAGCTCTCTGGGAAGGCTCCCGCCTCCCCGAGCTATGAATAATGCAGTGAAATATTAAAAGGGCCTTTGATTGTGAAAATTGTTTCCCCTCGTTCATCTTGCTGCCGCGGCGGAAGCTCGATCCCATTGCTCAGAAGCGAAGGGTCACACACACGCCTGGTGGTCTGAGGGACTTTTCTTTGGGTTTGTTTTTTGGGTTTTTTATTTTGGGGTTTTTTTGTTTGTTTGTTTGTTTTGTTTTGTTTTCTTTTTGTCTCTTGGTTTTCCTGGCCATAGAAAACCACAGGACTGGAGATGAGGAAGAAAATTACTTCCGTTGGGTGTCTGGTGTGAATGCCCTGTCTCCATTGGGCTTTATGTAATGAGATTATCTTCCATGGGCGTGGCTTTGCCAGAGGGTAGGCTCTCTCCCACAGAGAAGTCGTCACAGGTCCCACAAGGAGCTCGCTTTAAGGTCACGCTGGTGGGTATAAGCACCATCCAAGAGCCAGGGTAGAAAGTATTTTCTGGAAGTCACCCCAATGAGATCACGGGGTCTGGCTACGGGAAGCTTGGTTCTTCTTCCCTCAGACGGGTATCTCTGAGTCACTGAGTAATTGACAGCTTTCCACGCCACCTTCAACCGGGTAGGTCTGACGGAGGCCAGGGAAACCAGCCCGGCGTCAAGATGGCAAAGAGATTGGAGATGACTCACTTGCTGGTCACAGCTGACACAGACAGGCGTTTAAAAGACAGACAGTTTGCTATTTAGAGTCTTACTTTCCTAACACGCAAGGCAAATTTATTTCAGTTTAGCGGGGTTTTTTTCTTTGGCATTGGGTTAGGGGGCTAAGACTGGGTTGTGGGCAGAGGAAGCTGCAAGGGAGACTCAACATTTCCTACTGGATAGAACGGGAATTAATGAGGGGGAGGGAAAAGACCACTGTGGTGTCTTTTACATGCACACCCTATAGAAGGCACCTCACAGCTGTTCCCCTTCCATCCCCCACCCACCTTGTGGAGGGGGGCATTAGCAGTCAATCGGGATCACGAGGCACGGAGTAGCCGGGCAGCCGGCACAAGACGTGGTGCAGGAGGGGGCTGTCAGAGCAAAGACGTGGTGCGGGAGGGGGCTGAGCCCAGGGCTGCCTCCAGCCGAAATCGTTTCCAGACGCATTCCAGGTGTTCGAGGCATTCCCAAACTAGGTGCCTGTCGGCGTCAGGGAGGCGGGGAAAGCACACGCCCTGGCAACCGTCTCCCATTGGCTGGATGCCCTGTCACCCGGTGTGTGTCCCAGGGCACCGGCGCGGGCGTGAGTGGCCTGCGGCATGGCGCCCACCGACCACGAGGAAGCGAGGAGAAAGGGGCCAGGGACGTGGGGAAAGGCAAGCCTGTGAGCGTTGCCCTCCAGCAGCACGAGAGACTGGAAACAGCCAACGCAGCAGGGCCTGCAGCGATGCTGGCGGCACGCATCCTCAGCACCCTCGCTCACTCCGAGGCTGCGGTGGGCGGGCGCACACCGTTGCTGGGGCTCTGACGAGGGCGGGGGGGGGCACAGGAACGGAGTCCTGGCCGGGTGTCACTGCAGGTGCCTCCACGTGGCACTTTCCATGGTCTTGACTTTTACTCCACATCTCAGGAAACGGAGATGAAGGTTCTGCCGGCTTCTCGGCCCGGGTCTAGCTGAGGGAGCTGGTTAAATAACAGGGTGCTTTGCAGACCCAGGACTCCCTGGGAGCTCACTGGGACTCGGAAACTGCGTGGGGACATACTTGGCCAGGGCAGCTGCAGACAGCAGCCTTCCGCTCACCAGCTCTTGACTCTTGTATTAGCTCCCCAGGGCTGCCGGGACAATCAGCACAACTGGGTGGCTCACAACAACAGGGGTCTGTTTTCTCACCGTGCTGGAGGCTTGAAGTCCAAAACCAAGGTGTCAGCAGGGCTACGCTCCCGCTGAAGGCTCCAAGCAGAGTCATTCCTGCCTCGTCCACCTTCTGGTGGCTGCGAGCAATCCTTGGCTTGTAGCTGCATCCCTCCAACACCTGCCTCCATCCTCATGTGGGCTTCTTCCCCGTGAGTGTGTCTCCTGGGCCTCCAAACCTCCCCTTCTCACGAGGACACAGTCGTTGGACTTAGGGTCCAACTGGTCCCCCTGATCCAGTAGGACCGCGTCTTAATTGTATCTGCAAAGACCCTACTTCCAAATAAGGTCAAGGCGACCCTGACACGGAGATTTCCTGCTGGCTTGTCTGATTGCACTCACAGCCAGGACAGGAGGTCAGATTCTGGGCAGAAACCCGCTCTAACAGAAAACGGGAAAAAGAAAAACGTGTTTGGTTCCAGCAATCTCCTGGAAGACCTCCCAGGTCCTCGTGGGGCATTTGGCAGGAGGGGGTGAGATGCATGCCAAAGACCTCGGCAAAGAGCCCCCAGCCTCTGTGGGGGTGGGGGTGGGGTCTCACCAAGTCTGCACAGCCTCTGAGAGGTGCTGCACGGGGTGGGCAGCCGCGCTGGACACGGGCTGGACTAGGGCTGCAGCGTTCGTGCGACAGCCACTGGTCCCACGGAGCCCTTGCAAGGCGGCTGGTTCCAGCTGCACAGCAGGAGTCGAGGACACACACCAGCTTTTGATGATATGGTAGGAATAAAAAAAAAAAGACCGCAAATATTAACACTTGTATATGGATTATATTTTGAAAGATAACATTTTTGCCATGACGATTTACATAGGTAATATATAATTGCATATTACTATATATTTTATAATCCATGCTATAATTTTATTATACGACATAATACATTACTAAAATTAACTTCGTGTTTAGTTTTTTGGGTTTTTTTTTTTTAATGTGGCTACTGGGACATTTAAATGACCAATTGGCTCCCATGATGTGGTTACAGGGTGGCGCTGGCCCGGAAGATGGCCAAAGGTGACCCTTCCTTTTACAGCAGCGTTTCCCAAATCGGATCCCGAGAAGGTGAAGTCCCCAAAGGTGTTCTTACCACAAGGTCTCCTTAGTCGCACGGGTTCAGGGAGTCCCACGTGTCTCCTCCCACCTTCAAAGATGGCGCATTTGCGCAGAGACAAAGGCCCTGTGCGGTCTGGTCATGAGCAGAGCCATGAAACCCAGTGTTTCCCAAATAACCGAGTTTTCCGTTCTGTCCGGGGACATCCCCCAGCACCCGTGTGCCAGGGGACAACTTCGGAGGCTTTGCCAACATGCCCCGGGGAACACGGTCGCCTGGCAGGAGAGCACTTGAAAATACAGAAGTTATGAGACCCCGAGGGAAGGCGTGAGTCCCCTGTTCCGGGTCGGGAACGCCCGAGGTCAGAGCCGACATTGCGGACAGGTCGCTGAAGGCGGGAGAGACCCTCAGGCTCAGCGGGCACTGGCTCAGCCACCCTCAGACCTCCATCACAGCCTGTTTTTCAACGAGCAGGAAAATTACTTTGGGAAGGGGAGAGAATGATAAGCATTAAATACTCTATGCTTTTAAAAAAAAAAAAAACAACACTCACAATTGTGAATATTTCCACTGATTTAGTAAAACGTGATTTGCCTTCGGAGGGTGAATGGTTTCTCTCCGATCGTCAACGCGCTGTAGAAAAGCCAGCAGTTATCTGCTCTCCGCGGCCCTTGTGATCTGGAGCCTGGTTGGGGGAGGGGGCTTTAAAATGGTCAGCAAGAGGCCAACCAGGAACACCCCCAGCGGTGCCTCTGATTTAGGGACAGCAGACACCTCGGTCATCCCGTAGTGACTTCTTTGTCCCGGGAAGAATCACTAGAGTGACCTCTCTGATGCCGTGGAAATAATGTGCTTAGCCAGCACGGCCCCGGGGACGTGGTGCTTGAGAGGTTCTGACGCCTGGGCCTCTTCTCTCTGACACCTGAGACGGCCGCCTGTCACCGCGTCGGCGCGGCCGGGCGCTGCCTCCTCCCGGGAGCCCCTGCCACATGGACGAAGCTGCTTTCGTTCGAACAGACCTTTCTGAACGCTGTGGACACAAGCCAGGGAAAGGATTTTCTCCACCCGCCACCCGCTCTCAAATCCAATTTCACGCCTTGTCCAGCCACTGCCACACTGCCCCGACCTCTGCCTGGAGATGGGGATCCTCGACATTAGGAGTGTCTCAGAGAGTCACTGAGGTCCTCGTCACTCAGTCACTGAGAATGGGTGACCCCGGGCCCCACTGTGACCCCGCCCACCATGGTCCATCACCCACCGACCATGGTCCACCTGGCATACACAGCCACACCTGGGGCCCCACTGTGACCCCGCCCACCATGGTCCACCACCCACCGACCATGGTCCACCTGGCATACACAGCCACACCTGGCTCGTCACAGCCACACCTGGGGCCCCACTGCAACCCCGCCACCATGGTCCACCACCCACCGACCATGGTCCACCTGGCACACACAGCCACACCTGGAGCCCCACTGCAACCCCACCCACCATGGTCCACCACCCACCAACCATGGTCCACCTGGCACACACAGCCACACCTGGCTCGTCACAGCCACACCTGGGGCCCCACTGCAACCCCGCCACCATGGTCCACCACCCACCGACCATGGTCCACCTGGCACACACAGCCACACCTGGGGCCCCACTGTGACCCCACCGACCATGGTCCACCACCCACCGACCATGGTCCACCTGGCCCGTCACAGCCACACCTGGCCCGTCACAGCCACACCTGGGGCCCCACTGCAACCCCGCCCACCATGGTCCACCATCCACCGACCATGGTCCACCTGGCCCGTCACAGCCACACCTGGCCCGTCACAGCCACACCTGGCCCGTCACAGCCCGACGCTGGGGAAACCACCCCAGAGCGTCCTTTAGAATACTTTGCTTTAAAATAAGATAGAAGAGCAACTACATAAATGAATGTTTAAAACCAGAAGCCAAGCTACAGTTTGGTCTTATGAGACATGATTGCTGGGCCCTGGCCGGGTAGCTCAGTTGGTTAGAGAGTTGTCCCGATACACCAAGGTTGCGGGTTCAATCCCAGGTCAGGGCACATACAAGAACCCACCAATGAATGCATAGATAAGTGGAACAACAAATCGCTGTTTCTCCCTCTCACTTCCCTCTCCAAAATGGATAAAAATTTAAGGGATGACTGGCTGGGAATGGGGAAGGACCAGAGGAGAGTCCTTCCCAGCTCACAGCAGCTGCACCTCACCTCTCACGGACCAGTGACAGGGGCCATTCCGGGGTCTGAGGAGCCACTCAGGAGCTGGCCTCCCCGAGGACGAAGCTGCATAAATGGAAACATTAAGGGGCGTGAGGAGCTAACGAGCTGGGCAAGTGCTGGGTAAGGGTTCCCAGTGTTGTTTCCAGTGTTGTTGAATACGCAAAGCACACACACACCCTGACATCCAGGTGACACTGTTGTCACAGCAACCCCCCCTTACCTCCCACTGACTGAGCCTTTCAGAGTCTTCCTCTGCTCCAGCCACGCTCCAGGCTCCAGGTCCTGCCACTCTCTGCTCCCAGAACGGTGAGCACCTCCATGCTTCCCGGGTGTAATGCCAGTGTCCGAGGCCGGGCAGGTCCGCGCTGAATTCGTGCCGATGGTAGAGGAACCGTGGAGCTAGAAAGCGTTGGGCCGTTCCCGTTGAGCTGAGTCTCAGGGAAAACCTCTTCTCAGGCAAAGAGCAAAAAATGGCCCCTCCCAGCGACGGGCAGGCAATCCGCAATCCGCCATCCACAGTCCCCCTGAGCGCAAGAACCCACAGCCTTCTATAGGCCACACACGCGTGGCACAGCCACACGCTCACGCACCAATCAGGCAAAGGGCTGCAGCCAGTACACCAGCGAGCAAGCCTCACACAGCTGCCCACACCGGGTAAGGGCAGCTTCCTGTCCACTCTGCCAGGAACAGACCAGAGACAGGGGCCATCCCGGGGTCTGAGGAGCCATGAGCAGGTTGGGAACGGAGGGCAGGCACCTGGCCTTGGGAACCCAGGGCTCTGCATGTCCTCCGCATGGTTCCAGGGTCTCAGCGTTTCCTCCCCTGCCCACCCCCAGGAGTTGGCCTCCCCGAGGGCGGAGCTGCATAAATAGAACCATTAAGGGGCGTGAGGAGCTAACCAGCTGGCCAAGTGCTGGGTAAGGGTTCCCAGCGTTGCTGTTTCCAGCCAGGGGGAACTGAATCATGAGGCTGAGCATCATTACCGTGGGCTGGGTCAGCTCTAATGAGGCACCTCCTGATGTCCCGCGAGGCACAGGCACACCTGTCCCGGGCGGGTCTCCGTGGGCGGGAGCCAGTATGGGTCAGCGGGGGGAACGAGAAGCAGGTGCAGCAGGTCAGGAACCAAGATCTCAGACACCCTCGGAACACCCGCCCGCCTCCTCACACCGTGCCCCCCTCCTCGCGCCGCGCCCCCCTCCTCGCGCCGTGCCCGCCTCCTCGCGCCGTGCCCCCCTCCTCGCGCCGCGCCCCCCTCCTCGCGCCGTGCCCGCCTCCTCGCGCCGTGCCCCCCTCCTCGCGCCGTGCCCGCCTCCTCGCGCCGTGCCCCCCTCCTCGCGCCGTGCCCCCCTCCTCGCGCCGTGCCCGCCTCCTCGCGCCGTGCCCCCCTCCTCGCGCCGTGCCCCCCCTCCTCGCGCCGTGCCCGCCTCCTCGCGCCGTGCCCGCCTCCTCGCGCCGTGCCCGCCTCCTCGCGCCGTGCCCGCCTCCTCGCGCCGTGCCCGCCTCGGGCCCTTTTCCTGCCCTGCGCAGCAGAGTTCTTGACAGAGTTGTCCTACATGTGCCTTCGGGTCCTAGCCCTCCGTTCACTCTCCACCCCATTCCACCGAGGTCCTCTCCCCACCATTCACCCGGATCCGACCTGGTCAAGGCCACCAAAGACGTCCCATTGCCAATGCTATCAGCCAGTTGACTCCCAAATGGCTATGTCCCGCCCCGGTCTACCCTGAACTTCCTCCATGGGTATCCAACAGACTACTCCTCACCTCTGCTGGGATGTCGCATGAGCATTTCAGACATACCCTGTACCATCAGAACTCTTATTTTAGCTGTTTACCCCCTCCCCTTTCTCTACCGCCGCCCTTAGCTGCACCCACCGGTTTGATCAGAGCAATGGCCTCCTTCTTCTTGACTCGTGGCTTTTCCTTCACTCCCCTCACCCAACCCATCAGCACATCTCGTCATCTTCACCTTCAGAATATGTCCAGAATGTGACCAGTGCTCACCCCTGCCACCAGCGCCCCAGTCCAAACACCCTGACCTCCCCCTGACCCTCACACCTCCTCACGGGGCTCCCTCTGTCATCCACTTGCAACTGAAATTGTATCGTGTCACTTCGACCATCAACAGCACCGGATGTTGGTCTCGTGGTCTATAAAAAGGCCTTGTCTATGTCAGCTCCAAGCATGATGCTGCTCGGTGTTCACGGCTCTGTCCCGCCCTTCCCAAGTGTCGGGAGAATGCGGGCAGCGGAGGAGAGGGCAGAGGGACCCGGTGATGTCTGGGTCTCAGCGTGGTGTGCTGGGGACAGGACCACGCCCGCACGGAAGCACATGGGTGCGGGTTGGTTATGGAAGGCCCTGAGACATCGCAGCAAGGACATGGTGAGCGAGGAGAGGGGCAGGCCCCCGGGAAACCGCTCTCCTCCCTGCGTGCCCGCTGGGAAGTGAGGGGCACCGAGGGCAGGTGGGCGTGTGGATCACGGCTGGACTTCCTGTGCGTTTACCAGGTAGGAAGGGTCTAGAATGAGGAGAGTGGCAAAGGTGCATGTGCTTCATTGCAGGTTGGGGTGACACCTCGGGAACGATCCGGGCGACACTGCAGGTCGGGGTGACACCTCGGGAACAATCCGGGCGACACTGCAGGTCGGGGCGACACCTCAGGAACAATCCGGGTGACACTGCAGGTCGGGGCGACACCTCGGGAACGATCCGGGTGACACTGCAGGTCGGGGCGACACCTCGGGAACGATCCGGGTGACACTGCAGGTCGGGGCGACACCTCGGGAACGATCCGGGCGACACTGCAGGTCGGGGTGACACCTCGGGAACGATCCGGGCGACACTGCAGGTCGGGGTGACACCTCGGGAACAATCCGGGCGACACTGCAGGAGAGACATCTGTCCGTGCGCACGGCGAGGTCGGAAAACAGTTTCCATATTTGGAGCTCTGTAAACAATGCTATTTTTTTAGGTTTTGTGGTCAGTTGTCAGCTTCAGTTTTCTCAACGAAAAGGAGCAGCAAACTCAATCTGTGAGAATTTGCATCAGAGCACGAGAAAATGAATTTCAACTGACGTGGGCCCTTGCTCATTTTAAGAGTGAGTGAGGGACCGTTTTGAAGAGCTCCAAGATCGCCACCTAGACACGCCCCCGAGCTTCACTGGGCTCCGAGTGAAGGGCATTGTCACACGTTCAGACGTCACCATGGATGGGCAGTAGAGGGATGCTCATATGAGGGGGGGGTAGTTTACAAGGAACAGCTTGCTTCTCTGCTCAAAAGTTTATAAATTTAAAGAAAGAGAGAAAAATATAATAAAACCTAGCTATGTCCTTTCCCACTCAGAGAGTGCTCAGGGGCAGAGACACCTGAAGACCAAGTCGACAAGGTCTGGTAATCAGCCTGCTCACCATTAGGGAGCTTCACACCTCCCTGAGAGCGGTCAGGTCTCCCCCAAGCTCACACCGGATCCTCCGTACTGCTGTCTCCCAGACGGAAGCTCCCCACCCCCTCCAGGCCAGGGCCAGCGTCTCCAGAGCCCCTGCCCTGTTCCCAGGCAGTGTGCTCCAGTCACTTCAGAAGTGGCACTGCTCCCTCCCCCAAAAAGGGGGGGGGCAACGTCTCCACAGTCAGAGAGCTGACCCCAGACCCAGCAGTGAAGGCAGGGCAGCCAGCCCCTGCGTCTCCTGGCAACATGGGGTAAGAGACAAAAGAACAGACCCAGAATGCAGCGGGGTTTGGCGGACGGGAAGGTCGGTCCCGGTCAGTCCCTGCGATGCACAAAGATGGCTTGAAGGAGGTGACGTACGCACGAGGCCATGAAGGACCGTGGACATCAGAGATAAGCAGGAGCTCCCGAGGAGCCCGGCCGGCAGGTGCAGGGGCCGGGCTGGCGAAGCACGTTTAGAGAACGCGGCTGTCTGGCTGGGCTGCTGGGTCGCGGGACAAGCAGAGCAAGAAAGGAAAGCAGCAGGGTGGGCATCAGAGCCAGAGCCTTGGAGGGCATGCTATAGAACTTGGACTTGATTCGGAACCTCCTGAGACTATACTCAGGAAGGGAGACTCAGCGACTCCAGAGAACTCCACCTGCTGGCATTGGTGTGGTGGCCACTTCTCTGGGCTCGCCCTGTCCCCAGCGCCGGGGCACGGAGCTGTTTCTTTAGCATGACCCAACCTGAGCTGAAATTGGCCTCTGTCCTCCCAAGACCATGAACACATCCTATTCCAAGGGTTCCCCAAACCCTGGGGCCTGACTGTGTCTAAGTGTCAGTCTCCGATGAAAGCGGTAAGCCCTTCTCTTCCCAGGAGCTACGCAGCCACACAAAGTGTGGGTGCAGCCAGGGGTGTCCCTTGTCCCCTCCTAGCTTCCCAGGACTCCAGATGTGGCACTGCACCTGGGATGGGAACAGATACGACTGTAAGTGATTTATCTTCCCCAACAGCACACGGTGAGGCTGCACTCGGCTAACCTGCAATGCTGGATCCAAACAGTCAGGTGAAGTCAAAACAATGACCCGGAGACTGAGCTGCAATTGCAGGAAGTGTTGCCGTTGCTATGCTTGTAACTGTCACTCAGATGAAACCCAAAGGCAAAAGGCGGTCCGAGAGCCAGCCACGGTGGGCACAGGTAGTCACCCAGAAGTGCAATGTCAGTGCCACCAGGCAGACACTCTTGATGGGTCTCACCACAGCTATTGCCCTGACTCCGGGTCCTGTTGCTTCCAAACCTGCTGACAGTTTCCTCTTCTCTCTCTCTCTCTCTCTCTCTCTCTCTCCCTTCTCCATGGGGATGGATGGAAGCCTCCCCTACTTCTCAGCTCTAGCGGAAATCCAGTCTGGCTTCCACTGTTCTACCTCCTTCAAACCCTCTTGCTAGAGTCCCAGGGGAGGATAGAACAGCCCCAGCTCAGAGCGAACCGGAAGCTCACCTGTTCCCCACCTGTGCACTCTCAGCAGCCTCCCCCACGCACCAGCAAAGACCTCCTTTGTCCTCTCCGCTCCCTCCCCCCCCCCCCAGTCCCCTGTCCCCAGCCAGCTCAGGGCAGGACTTGCTCTGCCCCCGGGTTCCCAGAGGCAGCTCTTGAACCTGAACTGGTTTGGCAGCATAACTCTCACCTGCGGAAGGAGTTTACAATCTCCGGAGGAGCCATTAAGTCCAACGAGGTGGAGCCCCGGGAAGGGTGGCCTTTGGGATCATCCCCGCCCGATGATTCCGACCTCAGGTCAAGCCTGCGAACACCAGCCACCCTGTGGCTCTTGGCTTCCACGATCGGTGCCCTCTGGCGCCATTGCAAATCGTCCGCAGTGTCACCTCCTTCCTCGTTTCTTCCGCAGTGTCCTGAGCGCTTCCCGTGGGCAGGCGCCGTGCCGGGCACCGGGGAAGGCGTTGGTGAGACATGATTAGTAATAAGACACAAGCCCCTACCGTGTAAAAAAGCTCACGGGCAACCGCAGCGCACAGGAAGACGAATAAATCATTGCCATCCGTCGAGAACAGGTCTCCATTAACACGATGACCGAGTTTCCTCCGGAGCTCAGCAGAGGGGAGACTCATCCCTCCTGAAGGTCAGGGTGGCTGCCAGCAGCTGTGCCCGGGAAGGACCCGCTCACCCAACAAATCACGAGAAGAGTCGCTCCCAGGTCGGCCCGTTCTCTGCTGCGTCGTCATGTTTCTGGGTCACAAGGGAAGCCGTGGAAGCTGCCCCCACGAACTTAAAATTGATTCATAGAATCAATCTACTGTTATTCCATCTTTAGATGGCGCCCAATGTTTTTCTATCGTAAACATATTATAATCTGGCAGAATTAAAAAATAGTATCCCCCTCAGGAAAATTCCACAGCACGCAACTGCCCAGTCAGAATACTTGACATTTAACTTTAACTGTCTTTTTTTTTTTACTTCATCTATTGCAATTTGAAAGGTGAAAGTTTAGCTATTAATTTCATTTCTTTAAAATATTAATAAAGAGGTACTTTAAAAAAATATTTCAGGGCAATTTCTAAGTCTTGATTTGAGTCCTTTTCCTGTCTTTTTTTTTGCTCCTCGGGTTGCTGAAGTGCTTGTCTTTTATTTCTTGATGCCAAACATTATTTTTAACCTTAGGAAGACATTGAGTTTTTGGTTACATAGAGTAGGTGATATGCACATATGGCCTTCTTTGAAATCCGTGGTTGGCCTTTTACTTTGGACATGATGCGTTTGGGGGACACGGCAGTCTTCCTTGGCACAGAAAAAATCGACGAGTGTTTTGCTTTATGAGTCCTGCTTTGGACGGCCATTCCTCATTGCTCGGTCATGCTCTTAAAACTGCTGTGTGTTCAATGGCGTCTGCTGTGTCGTCCTGTATTTCGCGCCCTGCCGGTGGTATGCGCTGTCATTAAATACCGGTGTAATCCGCTCCTCACGGGCCGTTCCCAGTGTCTTCCATCTTTGGTCACGAGGCAGGAGAAACTGGCCCCTGCTCCCTTTCTGAGCTGCTCCTTGTCCTGAAAGCCTTATATCTTTAGTCAAGGGCACTGGCTTGGCACCCAGGTACCAAAACCAGAGTGCGGACGGCGGCCCATTCTCCCTGCCTCCTGTCCTTCCCCTCACAGAGCCTGTCAGATCCTGTGGGCTGGTGTTTTCCATCTCCCCCATTTTTTGTTGTCATTGTTGAAGTGACACTCACATAACCATTTTGAAATGTACACGCTGGTGACATTTAGGGCATTCTTAATGTTGGGAACCACCGCCTCTCTGCAGCGCCCAAGCTTTTCCATCCCACCAGAAAAGAACACCCCGTACCCGTTCAATACTCCCTCCCCACCCCTGCCCCCTGCCCTTGGTAACCACCGGTCAGCCTCTGTCTCCGTGGATTGGCCTGTTCTGGATGGACCCTGTGAAAAGAATCGTGCAGCCTATGGTCCTTTGTGACCAGCTCCTTTCACTTAGCACGTGTGTCCAAGGTCCCACCACACCAGGGGTCCCCAAACTTTTTACACAGGGGGCCAGTTCACTGTCCCTCAGACCATTGGAGGGCCGGACTATAAAAAAAAAACTATGAACAAATCCCTATGCACACTGCACATATTTTAGAGTAAAAAACCAAAACGGGAATACAATATTTAAAATAAAGAACAAGTAAATTTAAATCAACAAACTGACAAGTATCTCAATGGGAACTATGCTCCTCTCACTGACCACCAATGAAAGAGGTGCCCCTTCCGGAAGTGCGGCGGGGGCCGAATAAATGGCCACAGGGGGCCGTAGTCTGGGGACGCCTGCTCCACGCCGTAGCCTGTGTCCCCGCTTCTTCCTCCTGAGTTTGTATTCGTTGCTCCCTGTCTTTCCCTCCCTGTGACCACTGCGCGACATCCAGGCTCTGCTCTCATTGGACAGCCCTGCCATGAGCTCCCAGCCTCCGACTGGCCTCCCTACGGCAGCCAGAGCGATCGGGCCTTTTGCCAGCACATCCTGCTCCCACAGTGGCCGGCCATCCCTCCGCCAAGCTTCGCACCCGGGTCAACTCACGACGCCCCCTCCCCCACGCTTCCTCCTCTCTCTTATTTCCTCACTCCCCGTGCGCTCCAATTATTCTTCTAAAGCACCTTGCGTGACGGTCCTTGCAGCCCTAGGACACGAGCCACACACAGATGGAGGGCCGGGGTCATTAAGCCCCATCCGCGGGCCGGGACGTCATTAGCCTGCCGTTGCTACGAGGAGCGAGGCCAGCAGAACCTGACGGGGGGTGAAGGGGGGGTGGGGGGGTGGGGGGGTGGGGGTGGAGGGGCTTCCTGGCGTGAGGCGCGGAGAAGACCACAGCGTCCCTCACTCAGCGTCCCGGCCAGAAATGAGTTACCCGGCACGCATCGTAAGGGAACGGTCAGACAAACTCTGACCAGGGGACAGGCTACAAAACACTGGCCTGTCCGCCTTGAAGGGCGTCACTGTCATGAAGCGCAGAGGAAGGCCAGTGACGATTCCGGACTGAAAAGCTTAAAGCAGTGGTTCTCAACCTTCCTAACGCCGTGACCCCGCAATACAGTTCCTCATGTTGCGGTGACCCCAAACCAAAAAATAATTTTGGTGGCTACTTCATAACTGTAATTTTGCTACAGTTATGATTTGGAATGTAAATACCTGATATGCATTATGTATTTTCCGATGGCTTTAGGCGACCCCGCCGGGGTCGCGACCCACAGGTTGAGAACCGCTGGAGACGTGACCACCAGGTGAAACCGGTGTCCCCGGACCGGACCCCCGAGTCAGAACCACAGGTTGCAGCTTTTAAGGGCATCACCGGGGCACCTGGTGGAATTCCCATGCGGCCTGTCTGTCGGACGGCGGTGTTATATGGACGTCAGAGTCCCCGAGAGCGACTCGTACACTGCGTGTGTAGGGACATGCCTTTGTGGTCCAGAGATGCACGCTGTCGTAGTTAGAGGTCACAGGTGACGTACCCAGCTTAGTCCCCGATGTCTGCGATGACAACAGCTGTGACACAGGTCTAGAGAGAGATGGGGACAGGGCAGAGACGGCAGAGAGGTTAACAAACGGGTGAGCCCGGGCCACGGGGATATAGAGATGCCTTGCGTTGTTATGATGATTTTGGTCTAAGCTTGAAAGTTTTGAAAATAAAAAGTGAAGAAAAGTTAAGTAAGTCATTATAAGCTGACAGGGAACGAGGTCCCTAACGTCCCCATTCCCATTCAGAGTACGTTCATGAACTCAACACGGAAGAAGTCTGGGGGGAGGCACTCAGCCCCCGCGGCAACCACTGCCCGGGGGGTCCCCCCCCCGTCTGAGATGCGACTCTTCCCCCTTTCACCTGTGTCTCCTGACGAGTGAAAAACCGCATGGTCACCAAGCTGTAGGGACGGGTTGAAGGAAATGGAGGATTCTGCTTTCTTTATTTTCCAATGTATAGAATCTAATTTTTTTTAATAGTTAGCACCTATTATTTTATACTACAAGACGCTTTGAAAACATCTCAACTCTTCACCTCTTACAAATCCTCCCTAGCGGTGGGATTGTGCTTCAAGTGACTCATTAAAAAGTATATATATTATCAAAACCCACAAAACACGACTGGGGTCAACGCTTATTGCCGCACCCCGAAAATGAACACAGCAAGCTGTCGTTGCCATCCATGAGACTGACCAAAATCAGGCAAACCCCACGGAGGGTTAGCAAGGATGGGGGGTGGGGCTGGCCTTCTCACATGCCGCCCCCAGTGGTCAGGGGTCTGCACGATCCGTCAGGAGGCGAGACACGTGAGCTCTGCAGCGCAGGGATTTAGCTTGACTGCTCTGTCCTGGACAAACTCTGTGTTCCAAGAGATACGGACCAGGACGCTCACCGCGGGCTCCTCGGCCACAGAGGGAACTGGAAGCCATCTCCATCGGTACGGGAACGGGCAACAGCTAACACGAAGGTAGACGGACAGCTTCCAGTGGTTGAAGAGATGCACTGGCTCTCTCTCCGGCCACAGGCACGGAGTCCAAGACTCAAGATCGGGTGAGAAAAAACAAGGTGCAGAAGGACAAGGACGAGTTTATGCCGTTTGTGCGTCAAGGGTTTAAAAACAGGAAAACGGTACGCTATACTTCAGGGGTCCCCAAACTTTTCACACAGGGGGCCAGTTCACTGTCCCTCAGACCGTTGGAGGGCCGGACTATAAAAAAAACTATGAATAAATCCCTATGCACACTGCACATATCTTATTTTAAAGTAAAAAAACAAAACGGGAACAAATACAATATTTAAAATAAAGAACAAGTAAATTTAAATCAACAAACTGACCAGTATTTCAGTGGGAACTATGGGCCTGCTTTTGGCTAATGGGATGGTCAATGTGCTCCTCTCACTGACCACCAATGAAAGAGGTGCCCCTTCCGGAAGTGTGGTGGGGGCCGGATAAATGGCCTCAGGGGGCCGCATGCGGCCCGCGGGCCGTAGTTTGGGGACCCCTGCTATACTTACTACACGGCTCCCAAAAATTAGGGGATAGTTTATCACTTCATGCTCATTTCTCTGTGTGTGCCTGTGTCTATTTAAAGTTATTTTTAAGCGGAACAGAGGAATAGGGACCAAGCCCAGGAGAGTCGTCAACTTCGGGGAAAATGAGAAGGCTATGAAATTATGGCAGGGAGGGGGCAAATCGGATAGGTACACAGACATGAGCTGGATCGGTACGGTTTTCATTTTTATATCAAAAAAAATTGGAAGAGAACATATCAAGACGTTAACGGCTGCTAATTCTAAGTGGTGTAAAAATGAGTGCCTATTACTAAACGTTTCATTTTTTTCAAAATAACATGAAGTTTTTGAAATATGTAAAAGAATAAGTATTTTCACTGTAGTCTTGCACCACCAGAGTGGGGTTATGGGGGGGGAGTGTTCTTAAAAACATAGAACAAAGCTCATACCCTAGGGGGAAAAACAACAGAAACAAATCAATACATTGACAGCAACTTGATTCAAAGGCATAACATGTGATGGGAGTCTTGAGGGTCTGGACAGAAGCACCCAGACAGACAGACAGATACGGGGAGAATCAGGATGAGAAAGACAAAACCCATACGGGAGGTTGTCTTATGCGGTCACCGTATTTTTTGCTCCATAGAATGCACTTTTTCCCCAAAAAAGTGGAGGGGAAAATGCCCGTGCATCTTCTAGAACAAAAAATACAGTATTTGATTAAATATTTTAACACATCATTTGGTTCAGAATTTTTTTTTTCTTATCTTCCTCCTTAAAACCCTGGGTGTGTCTTACGGTCAGGTGCATCTTACGGAGCGAAAAATACGGTATTTTGTACCTGCCATCATGTTTCGGGGAGAAATCATGGCAGCCACCCAAATGCCGGCAGTGTCTCACCCCGGGATAGGGACCTCTCTCCTTGGGGCGGGAGTCAGCGCCGCCGTGCACAGCCCTGTGCGTGCGGCTCAGGGCCTCTGAAGGGCACACGCCGGTGTCTCCGCCTCACGCGGGCACCTGGCTCCCGCGTCCTCTTCTCTCGCCTGCGTCTGCGCGCCCTTCTGCCAGTCGATCACCATCCTGCACCAACCGTTGCGCTCCCGGCTGTGGAGTTAGAACCGGTCCTCAGGTCTCCGTGACGAGGGGATCTCTGCGCGACCCAGCGGCTGTACGGAGACCCGCATCCTGCCCCGCGCCAGCGGGCGGACGGCACCCAGGGGCCCCCCGGCCCAGGGAAAGGAGAGCGTTTGTCTTCTGAAGCTATCAGCTGCGCAAAGGCACGCCCGCAGGTTGCTGTCCATGGTGGGGGCTGGACACCTGCCTCACACGGGCTGGTCCTACGGCAGAGGGGACCCAGACCGTTTCAGATCGGGCGTGCTCAGGAGGGACAGGTCGCAGAGAGGAGCCACAGTGGGGAGGCGAGGCGACCGTCCGCCGAGGGAGGACGAGGGTGAGCGAGGCCGGGCCAGACCGGGTGTGGGGCTGTCAGCGGACGGGCCGGGTGTCTGAGAAGGAAACTCTTGCGTGTTGGGGCAGAGAGAGCCAGGGCCAGGGTCAGATGGAGTTCTCCAAAGGGGCAGAATGTCCAATTGGGTCAACAGTTGGGACACAGAACATAGAAGAGACATGATTGACCGGAGGAAGAATCACTAAACTTGGAGGGAAAAAAAAAGATCTTCCAAGTGTTGTTTCTGAGCATCGTGGCTTGGAGACCACGTTACCCGAAATGATCCGGGTTCGGACGTCTGTGTCTGTAGAACGGGCTGATGGTCCCTTAGCCACCGCCGTGGGTGTCAGAACTAAACGAGGAAATGTGTTTTATGGACTAGTGTTACGTTGTATCCACCGATGTTCAGGTCCGATTGTCTGGCCCACGGGTGAGAGTTGGGGAAGAGTCCATTCATCCCTCCCTCGGGTCTCAGTGAGGGCTATTGTGCACTTGCTGTAACAGGACCCGGCCGCCGCCCCAGGAGGTGGACGCTGGGTCTCCCGTTACAGTGGAGGGCTCCCTAGCAGCCTCGGGAAGGCGTTCCTGTGAGCTCCGGTCCCCGCCTGTGCCGACAGCATCCCGGGCCCCCGCGCTCACGCATCACTACCCGGCTCCACCGAGCCCGCTGCTCTGGTCTCGGCCTCCTCCTGGGGGAGGTGTGAGAGGGAACCTGCCCTCGCCCAGCCGACCCCTGCACACAGGAGAGCATGTCTGCACATGGCCGAGGCTGGACATGACCAGCTTGGCCCTCGGGGCTCAGGAGGGGTTCTCGACCTCTCTCGCCTGATTCTCTTACCTAATCTCGGCCTGGGCCGGCTCCTGGCCCCTTCTCCCCTTTCGCGGCCATCGTGCCGGGGCAGGGCGGAAGGGAGGCTTCCCGCAGCCCGGAATGTATAATGAAGTCACCAGCCTGCAAAAGAAAAGGCCTCTGTTTCCCCGGGCCACGGGGCCCCGCACCGGGGTCTGCATAAAGCAGCTCTGATCCTCAGAGATAAAGTGGCGACTGTTCAGGGTGTCTCCTGGCCCGGCAGCTCTGAGAGGGGACATTTTGTTTCTGTTCTGTGAGTTCCTGCGTGCCCTCTGAATGGCTCTGCGGCTGTATGACCGCATGGCGGCCCGTGGTTTCCCTGGCGGGACGGTGTATGCCACTCAGGAGGCAGACCTGCCGGGCTCCCCCCCAGCCATGCAGGCCACGGGGCAGCGGGCTGTGCGCTGTGAGCAGAGGGGGCCCTGGAGGCTGTCTGGCCCACGGTGGCTCCCACGCCAGACCCAGAGAACATGCTCTCACCCTCAGGGAAGGACAGAGATGTCACCCTGTCGCTGGTCCTGGAGAAGAGGCCGCAGGAGCTGTGAACACTAAGCTAGGAGCCAGTGAGGCAAACGGTCGGGAGCCAGTGCCACACCCACCTGGCAAAGCCAGAGTCCGGCCGGGCCAGCCAGCCGCCGGGTCAGCACAGAGCAGACACAACCCCAGTGGGCAAGAGTGACTCGGAACCCACACCCGGGCCGGGGACAAGCTCACAGCCGTGAGCACGGAGAGCGAGTGTCTGCGCCGGGGAGCGTGAGGTCTGTCTTGCTCGGTTTCGCAAACGGACCAAGGGCCACCTCCGTTGGAACCACAAAGTGAGTCTGTTCACTCAGAATCCTGGTTCCCGCCCCGAACCAATCAGAAATCCAGCTCCAAAGCTCTGGCCCGGGAACCTGCATTGTGAGAACAGCTCTGAGCTCACCGGGGCTCAGGGAAATTTGGGTTCGTTTAACAAGGGGGTCGGAACACGTCCACAGGTTGCTTTTTCCGGGGAGTGGAAAGACCTGCACCTCATGAATTGCTCACGGACAATCTCCCTCTTCTCGTCTTCCTTGTTTCTGTGGTCCTTCTCCGCACCCCTATTCCAACCACTGCCGTGAAGGCAACCAGGCCAAAGGGTTAGGATGCACCTTCTAGTGTAGACGTGCCCTTAAAAAGGGAGTGTTTGTCGGTACGTGCCCATAAGGTTGACTTCTATAATCAGGGTGCCTGGTACGGCTTCCGCAGCACCAGGTACTGAAGATACAGCCGTGTTGCTAAGTGAGCGTCTCCTCCACCATCTGTGAGGACTGCTCAGAACCCCGGGGCCTGTGTGTGCATACCACAGGCTACTGCTCAATGCCCAAGTGGTGGGCTCCATCCTTCACACTGCAGACACACACACACACACACACACACGTGTGTGCACATGCCCACGCGGCCAACAATCTCCTACTGGTCCACAGGGCATAGTCAAGATAAGTGTGTGTGTCTCTGGATGAGTGTGTGTGTCTCTGAGTGTGGGTGTGTGTCTCTGGATGTGTGTGTGTGTCTCTGGATGAGTGTGTGTGTACCCAGAAGCACGAATGACTTACGTTTATCAATGGATGAGTCTAGAATGATGATGAACTTGGAGTGCGTTAACTGAACTCATCTATCAGACTCCCCCTCCTCCGACCTCCCCAGCGGATGGAGCCGTCTACACTCCCACAAGCAGTGCCCCAGGGATGGAGCCGTCTACACTCCCACAAGCAGTGCTCCAGGGATGGAGCCGTCTACACTCCCACAAGCAGTGCTCCAGGGATGGAGCCGTCTACACTCCCACAAGCAGTGCTCCAGGGATGGAGCCGTCTACACTCCCACAAGCAGTGCTCCAGGGATGGAGCCGTCTACACTCCCACAAGCAGTGCTCCAGGGATGGAGCCGTCTACACTCCCACAAGCAGTGCTCCAGGGATGGAGCCGTCTACACTCCCACAAGCAGTGCTCCAGGGATGGAGCCGTCTACACTCCCACAAGCAGTGCTCCAGGGATGGAGCCGTCTACACTCCCACAAGCAGTGCTCCAGGGTTCCGACACCCACATCCCTGCCAGTGTTCGTGTCAGCCCGTTTCCCATAGAGCTGAAGCGAGAGAGGCCTCACTGTGGCTTTACCCGGCCGTCTCTTCTTACCAAGGAGCTGGAGCGTCACCGCCTATAACTGTGCCGTTCCCGGGTTTTTCCCTTTTGTGAATTATCCGTTCATCTACGCCTCTGGTTAAGGAGCAGTGTTTCCTATGTGTTCCAAATATCTGCTCTCCAGCCTTAGACGTGACCAATGTCTTCTCTCCCCGTTATATGTTTTTATTAACTTTACAGTGCACTTTTTAAAAGTTAATTGAGATATAAATCACGTAGCGTACACATTACCCAATGAAAGCGTGCGATTCAAGAAGTGGTTTACAGTATAGACACAGAGTGGAGTAACCATCACCAGGGTCCATTTTAATGCCATTTCCATTATTCTCAAAAGAAGTTACATACCCATTAGCAGTCGTTCCCCATTGCCTCCTCCCGACCCCACCCATCCCAAACATACCAGCCCTAAGCAGAGTCTAATGTGCCCTCTGTCTCAATAGATGTGCCCGTTCTGGACATTTCATAAAAACAGAATCATGTCCTTTGTGGTCATTGTGACCGGCTTCTACCACTTAGCCTAAGGTTTTTTGTTTATGTGTTTGTTTTTTAGTGAGAGAGGGACAGATAGGAACAGGCAGTCAGGAAGGGAGATGAGAAGCATCAGTTCTTCATTGCGGCACCTTCATTGTTCGTTGATTGCTTTTTAATATGTGCCTTGACGGGGGCTTCAGCCGGCCAATGACCTCTTGCTCAAGCCAGCAACTTGGGCTCAAGCCAGCAACATTTGGTCTCAAGCCAGAGACCATGGGGTCATGTCTATGACCCCACCATGCTCAAGCCAGTGACCCCTTGCTCAGGTTGGTGAGTATGCGCTCAAGCCGGCAACCTTGGGGTTTCCAACCTGGGTCTTCTGCATCCCAGGCAGATGCTCTATCCGCTGTGCCACCACCTGGTCAGGCTGCCTAAGGTTTCTAAAGGTTCATTTGTGTTGTAGCACGTGTCAGTACTTAATTCGTTATTGCAAATCATATTCCCTTGCGTAGATGTACCTCATTCATGTATCCACGTATCAGCTGATGGACAGTTGGGCTGTTTGTACATATTGGTTACTATGACTCATGCTGCTATAAGCATATATGCATGCACATTTGTATGCTGTCGTGTGTTTTTATTTCTCTTGGGTATATATCTAAGAGTGGGACTGGGTGGTAATTTTATGGACAACACTTGCCACACGGCTTACTAAGCATTTGCCTATATTGTTTTTGGAGAAATACCTATTTGGGTTCATGGTCACTTCTAAGTCGGGGCATTTCTCTTCGTATCATGGAGTCATAGGTGTTCAGTGTACTTTTCAACAACAAAAGATAAATTCTTAATTTGATGTCATCACATCGGGTCTGTTTTGCTTAGTTTTTCACCTGATAGTTTGTGATTATGGGTGTTTTGTTGAAGAAGGCCTTCCCCTCCCCAGGTTCACGAGCACGGACACACACACATATACACCCACACTTAAGAGTTTACCTTTCGCCTGACCAGGCGGTGGCGCAGTGGATAGAGCGTTGGACTGGGATGCGGAAGGACCCAGGTTCAAGACCGCAAGGTCGCCAGCTTGAGAGTGGGCTCATCTGGTTTGAGCAAAAGCTCACTAGCTTGGACCCAAGGTCGCTGGCTCCAGCAAGGGGTTACTCAGTCTGCTGAAGGCCCGTGGTCAAGGCACATACGAGAAAGCAATCAATGAACAACTAAGGTGTCGCCACGAAAAACTGATGATCGATGCTTCTCATCTCTCTTCATTCCTGTCTGTCTGTCCCTATCTATCCCTCTCTCTGACTCTCTCTCTGTCTCTGCTAAAATAAATAAATAAATAAATAAATAAATAAATAAATAAAATTGTCTTTAAAAAAAAAAAAGCGTTTACCTTTCATGTTTGAGTCTGGCTAGATATCACCTTTGTGTGTGACCTTGTGCGGGGACCTGGTCCATTTTCTTCTGTATCGTTAGCCGGTTTCCCAACACCGTCTACAAAACAACCATCTTCCCCTGTTGATTCACAGCCCACCTTTAGCATGTATTAGGCTTCCATAAGCATCTGTGTTGGTCTCTGACCACCTGTCTATTTGTTTCTTCAGTCTGTCTGTCTGTCCTCGCACCAATTCCACACTGCTGCAACCAACCAGGCCTCTTTCAAAGGCCCCGGAGCTCTGTCCCCACAGAGAACTTTCGCCGTCTCCAAGGCGCAATTATTTGCTTTGGCATTCCTGGAGGTCTTTGATCATTTGGGAGCCCTCCAGTTTGCTGGGCACCCCGCAATCTAGCCGAGGAGACACCGCTCGGAGCTCATGGGTAATGGTCTCCTAATAAGAGCCCTTTGACTGTGCTAATTATTTTAATAAGCCAAGTCTTCCTTCACACAGACAGGTTCCAGGTTCCTCAGTCACCCTTCAGGGGCTTCTGTAAAGCGTGCTTCTAAAGACTAGTGCCCTGCAAGGGCGCCTCCAGTCCCAGCACCCCTTTTCTCCCACAGACCCGACCCCATGCTCTGCCCTGGGGTCCTGCGTGTCTGTCCCCAGGCCTGTGGATAACAAAGGAGCCGGGTTGAGTGTGCGGAGTCCGCGGGGGCGGGTCCTTGGGAAAGACAGGGGGCCATCTCCTGATTGATGGGCCATTCCTCGTTCTCGGAAATCCCGGCACAGGCTTCCCGGCACCACCCGTCAAGCCTCAAGCTTACGGAAATATTGCACTCTACGGCGTCCAACGCCATATGACTTTTAAAAATATTTACTTCTTGCATCCAACCCTTACTGCCTTCGGATAAGGTATCCAGGGCCCCGTGGTGTTAGCCCCATCCCGAAGGTGGAGAAACGGAGGCGCGGAGGTGATGTGAGATTCCGTGGGGTCCCGCAGCCCGGGACTGACAGACAGGCTAGGGGAGGGGCTCGGCTTTGCTCCTGGGCGGCTTAGACAACAGAAGCGTATTTCTCACAGTCTGGAGCAGGGGTCGGGAACCTATGGCTCACGAGCCAGATGTGGCTCTTTTGATGGCTGCATCAGGCTCGCAGAGAAATCTTTAATAAAAAAATAATAGCGTTAAACATATAAAACATTCTCATGTGTTACAATCCATTCATTTCCTACCGCTCCTGTTCATGGTTGCAGGTGGCTGGAGCCAATCACAGCTGTTCTCCGGGACAACACGAAATCTTTATTGGATAATGCATAACGTACATGGGTGGTTGTATGGCTCTCATGGAATTACATTTTAAAATATGTGGCGTTCATGGCTCTCTCAGCCAAAACGGTTCCCGGCCCCTGGTCTGGAGCCTAGAAACCCCAACACGGGGCCCAGGGAGGATTCCTCATCCTGATCTGCTGGTGGTGCCCTGGTTCTCACATGGCCTTTCCTCCTACGGTCTGAAGAAGGGGCACAGGGGGAAGAAAGAGAGAGCATGCCACTGGTATCTCTTATCAGGACATGTCTTAACAGGCCCTACCATGTGACCTCATGTCACCTGAATTACCTCCTAGAGTTCCACCTCCCTGTATAGCCACAAGGGGGATGAGTGCTTCGCTCCTGGACTGGAGGGGACCCGAGGTAGCCCACTGCCCTGCTGACACAAATTACCGCAAACTCAGTAGCTCAACACAGCACAAACCGACCACCGCACAGCTCTGGAGCACCGAAGTCTAAAATCAGGATTCCCACAGGGCTGCCCTCCTTCTGGAGGCTTCCGGGTGGACCCCGTGTCCTGGCCTCTTGCAGCCTCTAGGGGCTGCCCGCATCCCTCAGCTCCTGACTCCTTCCTCCAATCACGCCAACCTCTGCTTTCAACACCACGTCTCACTCCTGACTCCTACCTCCCGCCGCCCTCCTATCAGGACCTTGTGATGACCCTGAGCCCACTCGGGTGATCCAGGATAATATGCCCATCACAAGGTCCTTAGTCACACCCGTGATGCCCCTTTGCCATGGAAGGGGACATAGTCACAGGTTCCAGGGATGACGGTGGGGACCTCTTCAGGGACCATTATGCGGCCTCCTGACTTCACATTACTTGTCTAGATCACAGGTATGATCTCTGAGACCTCCCACCGACGTTCGCCCGCTGTGGCTCGTGGGTAGCCGTGCTCAGAAGGGCAGCTTCTGATCTGTGGCACATAGACATGTGACCCGCCGGCCACGCTGTCACTAGCTGGGGACACAGATGAGGTCCCGTCTCTGCTAGGCCACCGTGACTTTTGCACGGCCTCTGTCCCTTCTCAGAACGCCTCGATGCCAACACTCTGGCTCGTCAACATAATTTTCCAGTTTTAGGAAAAGTTCAAAATGAATGCATTTGTTCAAATATTAAACAGCAATCCATTTTTTGGAATTCATGATTTATTTTTTTCTGCAGGCTTTGATTAGACTCTAACTTTTTTTTTTCTGAAGCTGGAAACGGGGATAGACAGTCAGACAGACTTCCGCATGCGCCCGGTGGGGATCCACCCAGCACACCCACCAGGGGGTGACGCTCCGCCCACCAGGGGGCGATGCTCTGCCTCTCCGAGGCGACGCTCTGTTGCGACCAGAGCCACTCTAGCGCCTGGGGCAGAGGCCAAGGAGCCATCCCCAGCGCCCGGGCCATCTTTGCTCCAGTGGAGCCTTGGCTGCGGGAGGGTAAGAGAGAGACAGAGAGGAAGGAGAGGGGGAGAGGTGGAGAAGCAGATGGGCGCTTCTCCTGTGTGCCCTGGCCGGGAATCGAACCCAGGACCTCAGACTCTAACTTTTTACAAAGGGGGCCAGTTCACTGTCCCTCAGACCGTTGGAGGGCTGCCACATACAGTGCTCCTCTCACTGACCACCAATGAGAGAGGTGCCCCTTCTGGAAGTGCGGCGGGGGGGGGGCGGATAAATGGCCTCAGGGGGCCACATGCGGCCCGTGGGCCGTAGTTTGGGGACGCCCGGATTAGTGTGTGCACATTGATTAATCCGATCCACAAATGTTTGCTAACGTTTGAGTACCAAGCGCTGAGCGAGATCGCAGAGACTCTGTGATGTGATTTGCACGTATCCCACACCCCTGGAGAAGGAAGGTATGAAGAATGAGTTCACTTGGAATAAATAGAATCAAAATCCATAAAGGCGAAAGGCTACAAAACACCTAAAGCAGGGTCCTCTCCGAGTGCCGCACTGACAGGCACAGCTCACATAACCTCAGATGGCTTAGCTCAGAGTGGTAACTGAGGCCATCCACCTGCGGTCAGCTAGCTGCTAGCTGGACAGGAGAAGGGGTGTTTCAACGTACAAGGGAGGACATTATGTGGGCTGCGTGGCCACTGCCAGCTCTGCCGATTTATGTGACATTTCTGCGGGTAGATTCCTTTCAACCCCCAACCTTTCTCCAAAAAATGGAGAGAGAGCAGAGGTGACCTCTGGATATTGTGTCTGGATATTGTCTTATTACTCAGGGACGCTGCCTCGTTACTCAGGGGTGCTGTCTTCTTACTCAGGGACGCTGCCTTGTTACTCAGGGACGCTGCCTTGTTACTCAGGGGTGCTTCCAGGGGGTGGCACTTCAGGCTTCCAAAAGCCATGGATCTAGAAACAGCCCACCGGGACCGTCTCACCGGCGGACCCCAGCCCGTGCTGACCTCTGCCCCGAGGTCCGTCCTGCTCTTCATCGTCAGGGTCCAGTGGCTCCCTGGGTTCCGTTCCCACACCGGCAGCCTGGCGCCACGGTCCGATTTTCCTTTGGTACCGGTATTTCCACACTGTTGTAAACCTATCCCCACCCCATTGTGCAGGGACATCTATTACAATGTCTCTCTGTGACTTCACCCTTTCCCAGCACCAAGGCTATCAATACATACAGGCTGAACCTGGCTTTGTCATGACAGAACAGACCGAAGGCCAAACAACGTAACGCTGCTGAGCTCGAATATTCCAGCCCGACGGCTCCCCTTTGACACTTTTTTTGTGTGTGTGTGTGTATTTTTCTGAAGCTGGAAACCGGGAGAGACAGTCAGACAGACTCCCGCATGCGCCCGACCGGGATCCACCCGGCACGCCCACCAGGGGCGACACTCTGCCCACCAGGGGGCGATGCTCTGCCCCTCCAGGGCGTCGCTCTGCCGCCACCAGAGCCACTCTAGCGCCTGGGGCAGAGGCCAAGGAGCCATCCCCAGTGTCTGGGCCATCTTTGCTCCAATGGAGCCTTGGCTGCGGGAGGGGAAGAGAGAGACAGAGAGGAAGGAGGGGGAGGCGGGGGTGGAGAAGCAAATGGGTACTTCTCCTGTGTGCCCTGGCCAGGAATTGAACCCGGGTCCCCCGCACACCAGGCCGACGCTCTACCGCTGAGCCAACCAGCCAGGGCCTTCCCTTTGACACTTTTTATCGGAAGTCATTCCCGCAGGGACTTCCCACTTTGGTGGTGACTTCAGGATGCGTGAGGGTCTGCCTTGCACCAAGCTCTGTGCCACCCGTGTTTTCCCGTGGCACCTGGTTTATCTCCCACCTCCATCATCACCAACCCCTCCCATGGCTTTCCCAGAGACACGGTAGACACTCTCTCCTAGTATGGTCCGGGAACTTCGCCTGGATCGCCTCCAGTCAGATGGGAAGAATGTTCTCCTCGCCCGGGGAGGGGAGCGGCGTTGCCTTCCACCCATCAATCACTGCTCAATAGAGTTCTATTAGAAACCTGAGTTCCCTTAGCAACTCCCTAGCAACGAAAGCTTACCTGACACTGTGTACAGCGTTCCAGAAATTGCTTTCTGAAAGGAACGATTTCCTTCCCAACATTTTTAACCCTCAAGAAAATTATTTCTCTTTATTGCTTTTCCCGGTCACAAAAGTAAGACAAACATGCTTCAGGAAATTCAAGTAATACACAGATGTGAGACTCACAATCCCAGGCGGTTCCCGCTCTCCTCCCTGTCCCCCCCGCCCCCCACCCCATGCCAGGGCGACTCTCCCGACAAGCGTGATTAAAGGTTGGTTTGCTGGTGTTGTCACTGTCGTTAAACAGAGTCGAAGTGACTTTCGTGGGCAGTAAGTAACAAACCTATTTTCAGGTTTCAAAGACAGAAATGGACTTCCCTTCCTGGTTAAGAAGGTGACTCCCAAAATGCTTGAATTCTGGGCTGGGCGGTGGTTCTCTTTCCTCTCCCAGATAATAAATAAATGTTCCGCACCGGAAATTGTACTGAGTAAGACCAGATTAGAACGAGATCAAGGGAGCACAGACTAGGTTAAAAGAGAAAGACCCGGAGTGGTGTTGCTCAGCCCAGGAAGCTGTGTCAGAGAGCGAGGGGTAAAGACCAAAATAATTTAACGTGGAGGACAAGGATGATGTGGTTACTCGGCCACCGTCCCACCAATGAGACGAGCCTTCCGGAACCTTCTGCTTCTGAAAACAAGCGACCCGCTTTCTAAATCCGAAGGAGGCCGTGACTTGTGCAAGTGAAGGTGGAAGGGGCAGTGGTCTCCCTCGCCCTCGTGTGCACCCTCAGGAGTCCGGGGAGCTGTCCTCCTCCTCACTGCGGGAGCCTGAGCTAGCCCGTTCATACCGGCTGGTGCTGAGGGGGTCGGTGTAATCTACTGGGCGTCTGGCCTCTGACTCTGGAAAGCTTAGCATCTTAACTCTAGCGTCCCATCACTAAAATAAGTCAACGTCATAAAATAAGGTCATTTCTCCTAGACGGTCTCGACGTATTGAAAATAATGCTCAAATTGCCATGAAGCTCTCAAAGGAACTTAAAAAAAGAAAAGAAAAGAAAAGCCTGCTGTCTTATAGTTATTCATTTATTCAAAGAAATATTAGAAAGAATAAATTCTTGTATCAAATCTGTCACCCAGATGTGTGAGAGTAATGTGCTCATAAAGCATGGAACTTGCAAGAAAAAAGAAAGGAAAAAGAATAAATCCTTGATCAAACGCTTTGCTAGACTTTGAAGATGCCAAGATGAATAAGACAAGTAAACAAATAACAATGCCACCACCGAAGGCGTGTGACACTCACTGAGAGCCCTTTCGAGGACAGCGAGCAGATATTTAAAGCGAATGTGTAAACCTCAGCTATGTCAGGGGGCTGGTCATTACACACAGCTACAAGTGCCTCTTCAAATTTCCCACTTAGCTGTTTTTCATTTCAAAAATAAAAATAAAACAAGGACTTGATTTGTATATTGGTTTCCCAGGTTTGCTGAATGACTTAAAAGAAGAGGAATCTCTTCTCTCACAGCTCTGGAGGACGGAAGTCCAACATCGAGGTGTCAGCAGGACGACTCTCTCTCCAAAGGCCCTTGGGAGGAAACCTTCCCGCCTCTTGTAATAACTGGTGGTTAGCCTGACCTGTGGTGGCGCAGTGGATAAAGCGTCGACCTGGAAACGCTGAGGTCGCCGGTTCAAAACCCTGGGCTTGCCTGGTCAAGGCACATATGGGAGTTGATGCTTCCTGCTCCTCCCTCCCCCTTCTCTCTCTCTCTCTCTCTCCTCTCTCAAAATTAATAATTAAAAAAAATTAAAAAAAAATAACTGGTGGTTGCCAGCAACCCTAACAATCACTGGGCTTGAAGGGGTGTCACTCCAATCTCTGTCTCCATCTGCACGTGGCTGTCTGTCCTGTTTGACTTTGTGTCCCAACTTTCCTCTTCATATACGTCCAGGAGTCATATTGGAGGCAGGGTCCACCTCCATCCGGTAGGACCTCCTCTTGGCTTATTTACATCTGAAAAAAGCCCTATTTCCAGACAAGGCCCCATGGACAGGTTCCAGTGGGTGTATATTTGGGGGAAATACTCTTACAGCTGTTTAGAAGGGAGCATTTGTTTCAAATTGCCATCTGCACTTCATGCTCAAGTAGCGCTGATATCCATTTTTGATTGGTTGGTTGCTCGATTGGGAACATTTCTCACTCACCTCGATATGCCCAGAGTAGAGAGCAACCGGGATCAACGTCAAGTCAACTAGTTCTCAGGAGGAGGCTTTGCCCCCCGAAAAGAGGATCTTAGAAGAGAGGAGACCCCTCATCCTGAGCCTCTTCTCTGTCGTAGGTGACCAACCATCCCTATTTGCCCAGGACCCCCCAGTTCCGTAGTGAAAGCTCTGCATCCCAGGAACCCCACACTCCGGGGCAAACCAGGACTGCCGGTCACCCCACTCCACCTGTGTAAAGGCGGCCCAGCTTTGAGAAGATCAAGTCATGACCAGAATGTGAGCAACACTGCAGAATTTTCACCTCATGCATCTGTCCTAAAGCGTGCTTGTATTCAATGACTAGAATATTACTGTGAGGAGCAACATGTAGTCGGCCCCCGATGAGTCTGTATGAGCGGGATGAGTGATGTCTGCGAACGCCCTGAGGGGGAGGAAGCCTTCCAATTATAACAGCCTCAGGAGGAATGGCCCAGGGCTCAATCTAATGACCAGCCCAGGGGGCAGGGCAGAGGCGAGTGAGGGAACAGAGATGCTTAGACCGAATCTCCCAGGACAGAGGCGAAAGCCCAGATGCTCAGACCGGCTCTTGTGGAAGCAGGTGTGAGAGCTTGCAAAGCCCCAGGACGGGAGAGAACACATCGGGTGTTTTATCTCAAATTCTGGCTGCCACGTTATTCCCCGGGGCAGGCAAGTCACTTAATCTGCTTGGGCCTCAGTCTCCTCAACTGTAAAGTGAGAAAAACGATCGATGGCCCCCGAAGTCGCAGGGTTGGAGGAGGTATGTGCCACGCTGAGCCTCGCAAGTGCACCGAATAGAATGTGTGATCACGAGAGCAGCACAGAGGACGCTCTGTGTCCCCCACGGCCCGCCTGCCGTGCCGCTGGCCGAGAACAGGCCTTGTGACGCCGAGATCGTCTTTGAGACTTTGTTCCCGTGTGGTTTCGTATCGAAAAAGGAACACCCTACCTGTGCTTAGTATACAAATTTCAGGTAGGATGGAATACAGATATCTAGACAGTCACAAAAAAAAAAAAAAAAAAGGAAATGTTTTTCTATTCCTTCCCCTGTATTCACTCCAAAATTATATTATGACTCTTAATAACTAGGTGTTTATTGCCAACTCTAAAAGTTCTAAAAATGAAATAGTATGCGGAATTCCTTACGTGAGGGGCCAAGGACTTCTCAAGGGCATGGAGCACGGGGAGGAGGATGCCAAGGTCGGAGGGAGGGAGGCTGCCTCTGGGCCAGCGGGCACTGACTCCCTGGGGAAGCCCTGTGTCCACTCTCCTCGCCCGTCACGGTGCCTGTCGTCAGCTTACGGACAGACTTTCTTTCTGGTCAGGAATTAGATTTACCTGCCTTCCCAGAGTGAGGTCATAACCAAGGGCGTGCAGAGGAAAAGTGAGGGGCCCATCGCCCGACTGGCACTCAGGAAACACAGGCAACCACTCACCAGGGCCTCTGGACCCCAGACCCCTACAGAGCTCCCCACCCAGAGGCCGGGGCACAAGGAGAATCAGGTGCCACATGGCACACTGAAGTCCTCTAGGTACCGGTCCGTGGGCCATTTGGTACCGGTCCGCAGAGAAAGAATAAATAACTTACATTGTTTCTGTTTTATTTATATTTAAGTCTGAACGATGTTTTATTTTTAAAAAATGACCAGATTCCTTCTGTTACATCCGTCTAAGACTCACTCTTGACGCTTGTCTTGGTCACGTGATACATTTATCCGTCCCACCCCAAAAGGCCGGTCCGTGAAAATATTTTCTGACATTAAACCGGTCCGTGGCCCAAAAAAGGTTGGGGACCACTGGTCTAGGACACAGCTGTCAAGGGCTCCAAGGACAGGAAGGAGAAGAGGAGGCCAATTGGCCCCGGGGCCAGGGTTGCCAGGGAGTCTCCTGAGACCCAAGATGAGAGGCGTGCTTTGTCAGGAGTCCCGTCCCAGACCACTCCCACCCCAGCCCCAGAGACTAGGCTGTGTAGTCTCTGCCGTCTCCCAGCAGGGACTCCGAGGAGACACCAGCCATAACGTGCCTGCAGGAACCTTCTGTCCCCTGGGCCTGAGGCCAGAGCTCCGAAAACAAGTCTGTGGGTGTTGAACGCCATGAACTTGGAAATGACTTTCTGATTTGAGCGTGTTGCCCGGGGCTGGAGTTGAGACTACGTTGGTTCTGAAGAAAAGCTTCAATCGCATCTTTCAAATTTCACCTCGCTCGTTTCTGCATATTCTTATCATTAAAAGGAAAAACAAACGAACAAAAAAACCCCACCCGATTTAAAAATGGCCAACATCTTGAATAGACTTTTCTGCAAAGGCGAGTTACGATGAAGGGCCGACAAGCACATGGCGGGGTGCTGGTCTTCGCCGGTCCTGAGGGGAACGCAAACCACAACCAGACCCCTCACCCCCACCGGGGTGGCTCCCACCAAACAGAAAGAGAAAATAACGGCCGTCGGTCAGGGTGTGCAGGAACTGGGACCCTGTTGGTGGGAATGTAAACCCACGCAGCCACTGTGGGAGGCAGGAGACCGCCCCAGTGCTGTCTGAGCGCCAAGCCTGCCAGACGGTGAACACCGTGAACACTGAGCCTTTTGATCCTGGCCGGCAGCCCTGCAAGGTCACCTCAAGGACACGTTATAGGAAGGGTTTGAAGTCTTCACTGTCTTGTAGGTAATGTCTTGTTTGGGGGGGGAGTGTGGGGGGGTGAGGGGGTGAATGACCCTTGAGGAATTTGCAAGTTCCTGAATTCGTCAGGATGGCCGCAGCTGCACCGCAGTAACAAATAAACCCTCGATAAAGGTTGATTTCTCACAACTGCAGGTCGAGAAGCCAGTCCACTTACTCCTGTGGCTTCCAAGGACATTTTGGAGGAAAAGGGAGAGAACTGGAGAATCTGGAGAGAGGGTCTTCCAGCCAGGCTTGGAGCTGGTTCGGTCAGTCAGCTTCTACCCCCCTCCCATGGGCAGGAACCCAGTCCCAACCCAGCTTCCAGGGAAAGGCGGTGGAGGAGAGAGATGCCGGGCGGTCACTGGCACTGCAGCCCCGGTACCCTCACGTGGGGTTGAAAGGGAAGGTGCTGGGATTCCCTTCATGAGACAGGAGAGGGATGGGAGTTTAGCATCATGAAGAAGCCCAAGGGTGGAGGGGCGTCAGGGCAGGAGGTGTGTGATCTCAGGGGGGCCTCACAGGTGGGCGCAGTGCTTCCCGTCTCACAGGTGAGGACGCGTGCTCAGGGGTGGGCACTTCCTCCCGATCGGTGCCTGCCCAGGAAAGAGCTCTCAGGAAAGTCCAGGTCCTCAGACCCTGGGCCTGCGCTGGGACCGCCCCTGCCCTGCTCTGGCCGTCTGCAGGGCCCACCGGCTGCCTCAGGGTCGTACATCGTGACGCGGGGAAGCAGACCCGAGCGGAGCGGGCGGTCCCTCGGTGTGGGGACAGAGACTCTGAGAACCCGGTCACATGCTTCGTTCCCGGGACTCACGATGAGTGTGATCTGAAATCAAGTCTAATGTCCATGGAATTTGAAAGTCCGACTCTCCACATCAGTCCTTCTCTTGTCTGGCATGGAGCCTAGGCCAGCGTGGGGGCTGTGGGGGACGCCACTTGGAGCTGTGCTGAGCAGGACACAGAGACGGCCCCTCTGTAGGAGAAGGGACATTGATGTGGAAACGGAGGGCAGGAGAAACCGAGTCCTTGCAGGTGGTATCTCCTTAAGGATCCCGACCAGCTCCAGGGCCTGAAACTCAGTAGCCTCCAGGCCTTGGGTTCATAGAGGCCCCTACGCCTTAAACTGAATTTTACTTCTTGCTTAAGAAACTCAAGTAGGCCCTGGCCAGTTGGCTCAGTGGTAGAGCATCGGCCCTGTGTGTAGATGTCCCGAGTTCGATTCCCAGTCAGGGCACACAGGAGAAGCACCTATCTGCTTCTCTACCCTTCCCTCTCTCCCTTCTCTCTCTCCATCTCTCTTCCCCTCCTGCAGCCATGGCTCTGTTGGAGTAAGTTGGCCCTGGGCACTGAGGATGGCTCCATGGCCTTGCCTCAGGCACTAAAATAGCTCAGTTGCCAAGCAACAGAGGAACTGCCCCAGATGGGCAGAGCATTGCCCCACAGGGGGGCTTGCTGTGTGGATTCCTGTTGAGGAGCATTCAGAAATCAGTCTCTCTGCCTCCCTCCTTCTCACTTATGGGGGGAAAAAGTTTAAAAAAAAAAAAAAAGGAAGCTCATGTAATGTTCTGGGCTTTGCAACCGAAATTTCTTAGGAATACAAGCTGTAGTTTACAAAGACTAACACTGATCAATTAGCAATCAGAATTTTTCATCTATATGCTCAAGAAATTTATAGAGTGCATTTAAATTGTGAACAAATTAATTTGACAGCCAGACAGCAAATATTTATTTTCCTTGAAATTATTTACTATTCTGAGGGAGCTTTCTCAAATTGGCAAGTGATTAAATTAAATTACTTTTGTTTATTGTACACAAGTCAAAATAGTTTGTTAGCACCAGGTAAGTTGCTACATTTCTTTAAGGTAATTGCCTTTGATGTTTTGGCATTATGGGTTTTTTTTTGTAGCAGAATCTGTCCGTCTTTCTCAGATGAGCCTGGGCTGAGTCTCCACTTTCCTAAATTTCAAACCTGGGTTTGTTTGTTTGTTTTAAGCACAATGAGAACGCGTATACCTGATCACTTGCCCAAAATATAACAGGGAGGAGAAAATTGCCTAAAAATAGGCTAAATTCCGCTTCTGCTTTCCCGGGAGGCGTGTATTTATAGAAGGTGCTTGCGTGGACACCTACAATTCCACCCCACACCCACTCACCTCGCCCCTGCCGTCCGCCGGGCTGAGGACAGCTCCTGGGGACGCGGAGACAAATGCTGTCATGTCTTGGTCCTCCGGGAACCTCACAGGGTCGTCCGGAAGACGGACAGTCAGCCAGGAACCGTGCTACCACACGACAGGTCCAAAGGAGCACGGTCTTTGGGTTCACAGAGCAGAGAGCCAGGCGAGCCGCTGGGGTGGGCCCGGAAAACCACAGAGACGTGTGGGCGTGGGCAGCAGGACCCTGGTGGTGGAATAATAGGTCTGACAAGCAGACAGGGCTGGGAAAAGCCTTCCAAAAAGAGAAAAAGGCTGAACAGAGGCATGGAATTAAGAAGGAACTTGGTGGCTCTAGAAACCACCGGTAGACCAGTTCCCCGAATGAACCAGACTTCCTGTCCTGTAGAAATATTTTCTTTCCTTTCTTTCTCTCTTTGATTTTCTTTCTTGCTTTTTCTTTCGTCACCTCTTTGTTTATTTGTTTGTTTAATAACAGTTTCATTGACACACTGCTCATATGCCACACAATTCACCTAGTTAAGTGTACACGTCAATGGGTTTAGTACATTCACAATGTTGCGCAACTATCTTCACTGTTTAATTTGAAAATATCCTGTCACCACAATAAGAAAGTCCCTGCTCATTAGAAGTCACTCCCTCTCCTCCCCAGATCCCTGGAAACCACTATCTACTTCCTGCCTCTAAGATCCGACTATTTTGGACCTTTGGTATAAATGGAATGATACAATCTGTGGTTTTCTTGTGACTAGCTTGTTTCACTTTGCATGATGTTTTCAAAGCTCATCTCTGTTGTAGGGTGAATCGGTAGTTAATTTCTTTTCACTGTCGAAAAATAGTCCCCTGAGTGGATATACCCACATTTTTTTTTTATCTATTCAGCTGTCGGTGGAGATGTAGATTATTTGCAATTTTGGGGCTCTTATGAATAAAACTTCTATGAAGATTCATGCACAAGTTTTTGTGTGGACGTACGTTTTTATTTCCCCTGGGTTTACACCTGGTTGTGGGACTGCTGGGCCGTCTGGTCACTCTATGTATAACATTTTGAGGGGCTGCCAGGCTGTTTTCCAAAGCAGATGGACCACTTTCCGTTCCCACCAGCAGTGTGTAAGGGTTCTGATTTCTCTGTCTATTTGTCAACACTTAGTATTTTCTGTCTTTTTTGATTGTGGTCCTCCCAGTGGGTGTGAAAGGCTATCTCCTTTTGGTTTGGGTCTATAGTTCCCTGATGACTAATGATGTTGAGTGTCTCCTTCCTTCCTTCCTTCCTTCCTTCCTTCCTTCCTTCCTTCCTTCCTTCCTTCCTTCCTTCCTTCCCCTCTTTCTTTTTTTAAAGCTTCTTCTTGAAGCTTAATAAATGCTCGACTTCTTAAGGTTTTTTTTATTAATTTTTAGAGAGGAGAGAGAGTGAGAGAGAGAGAGAAAGAGAGAGAAGGGGGAGGGAGGAGCAGGAAGCATCAACTCCCATATGTGCCTTGACCAGGCAAGCCCAGGGTTTTGAACTGACGACCTCAGCGTTTCCAGGTCGACGCTTTATCCACTGCACCACCACAGGTCGGGCCTCGATTTCTTGACCTAAGAAGTGACACGAAGGAGCCAACAGGAGGGGTGAAGTACCACCTGACCCAGAAGGGACGCGGGTATCGGCCCCATCTATCCAGCCGGGCCAAGACCCACTCGTCTCAAATAAAGGAGAGTGCTCTGGGAAGACATTGATGCCTTCAGTTCCTGGTGTTCAAGGGGTGTTCTCGTCTGACACTCGCTGGGATTAAATGTACTTGTGTCTGTAGAGTGTGCGGGAAGGCTGCCAACTATGTGCCTTAGGAGGCAGACAGACCCGAGTTTTATTCTCTGCTCGTCACTCACGCATCGTATGGCTTTGGGTACATCCCATCATCACAGCTTCCTTCCTGAACCCTGAATCTAGAACCCAGCTCCCGGTCAGGCAGATGGTGTAAGGCGCGGCGTGTTCGTGTGCGTGTGGGGAAACACACGCTTAACTCCCAGGCCCGCTGTGAGAATGTATTATAAAGAATATATGAGAACTGTCCCTTGATGGTCACCTCATACCTTTATTTTTTCTCTTTCTCCTAACACTCACCTGGGGACCGTTTCTCAGTAGCATGGTGTCATAAACATCGTTGCTATCCATGTTCCATAACAACCACCAAATGCCCCCCCTCCCCCCGCACCCCGGGTCTCGGGAAGGAATTTCTGACCGCATTCGCTCTGCTGTTGTTGGGCCAGAGCTGAGTTCCAGGGGCTTGGTGCAGTCAGCAAACACTCCGACACCGCCTCCCAGCCTGGGCAGGTTCAGACAAGGACCGGATTCTGTTTCCCCCTGACCTGAGGGACCTCGGACTCTCGGTGTCGACCACACACCAGGAGCTGGCCAGATGGTTCACCTGGTACAGAGAGCTACCCAGGGGAAGAACTCCCGGAGGCCGGAGTTTTCCGGGAGGGTCGTAGAGAAAGCAGATCCTGAGTGGAGGGCGGGAAGAGGGGGAGGAATTGGACGGCTCAAGAGGAAGGATGTCGCTTGTCCCTCCTCCCCCCTATCAAAGAGGAATTGGGAGGTGAGCCTGGCCTTGGCTCTGGCCACGTCCAGACACTGGGGGGACACAGGAACGCACTGGTGGGGCAGAACCCACCTGGAAGGAAGCGGGAAGTCCAGCGGCAGGAACAGGCTCTTGGCCCTCACACTATCCCCCCCCCCACACACACACACAGCTTTGTTTGACCAAATGTGGTCGTCGGCGATCTCAGCGGCTGCCGTGGTGTTCCCGGTGACGGCCCTGTGGTGTATGTGACTTCTCTCACCCACAGTCCATTCACGGACAGATGAAAAGAGCATTGTTCCCAACACCACCAACCCCCTCCGCACCCCAGGCATGCGGAGCGGGGCTGGTGGACACGGCAGAGTCCCCACAGAGCTGGCTTTTGGAGCCAGCCTTTGCCCGTGTCCTTCACCCGGCTGGCCAGGGCAGGCTCCCTGTGAGACACTGTGTCCCTCTGTCCTGGTCACCTCCTCTCTGGCAGCCCCCTGGCTCTGGCTGGGTGTTCCCGACTTTTGCTGGCTGCTGACTCTCAAGGCAACAGCCGAAAAGATGCACAGCTTTTGAAAAAATATGTATACTACGTCCACGTATGTACGCCATCTATGCACACACAAATTCCATACACAGGAGCCGGAATGTGGCCCCCCCCGCCCAGTTCACCCGGTTGAAGCCCTAACCCCGCAGGGCGATGGTCTTTGCAGATGAGGCATTTGGGAAGTGATCAGGGGCAGACGAGGTTATGAGGGCGGGCCTCCACGATCTCATCATGGTGGACACCCGAGTTCTTGATATCTCCCTACTTCCTCACGGGAGGGGTCAGCCGTGTGCGCACACCACGCCACGGCACCGCCCCACGAGCCGAGGAAGAGGCCTCGGCACAAGACCGATCGTGTTGGCGCCGTAACCTCGGACTGCCAACCGCCAGAACCGTGAGAAATCAGTCTCCACTGCGTAAAGCCACCGGGCAAGGGGCATTCCGTTATGGCCGCCCGAACACGGAATTCTTGAAATAATACTCAAGCGCAATTGTGAAAAACACACGCAAAATAAATAAATAAATCCATTTCTCTTCATAAATAACTTAGCAACTTTTGAAGCAACAGTTAATGTTTGATAGGTGTTTTCCAAGAAACCCCTAGCCCACGTGGCGAAGACCCCTCCTCAGACGCAGCGTAGAGTGAGCTGATTTCGCAGGGTCCCTTCTGGCTCCTTGCTTCTGGGGTCGTCCAGGTCTCCTGAGCTCCCAGAGGACACAAACGCCTCCCATCAGCTTTTAAGCTCTTACTCTGCGTAAACCCCTGTGCTGCGACATTTGATTTTTTTTTTTTTTATCATTTTGTTATTTTTCCATTTTAGGCTAACATCCAAACTGCTCTATTAACCTGACCATTTCAGGGCATACATTTTCCCAAGGAGCGTGAGCGTCTGAGTGTCTTTAAAAAGATAGATTTCCCCAATGCATCCGTTTGCTGCCGGGGTCGTCGGAGCAGTGCAGAGCCGGAGGCCAGCCCCGCGCACCCCTCGTGGGGAAGAGGTGAACGCCAGCCCGGGGGGGGGGGCGGAACTCAGTGTCCTTCCTCTTTGAAGGTACCGAATTCGAACGTCGCTTCCCCGCTGGCTCTGCGTGGTGTTTCTGTGTGACCGAGGTGAGTGGTATTTCTGTGTGACCAAGGTGAGTGGTGTTTCCATGTGACCGAGGTGAGTGGCATTTCCATGTGACCGAGGTGAGTGGTATTTTGTGTGACCGAGGTGAGTGGCATTTCCGTGTGACCAAGGTCAGTGGTATTTTCATGTGACCGAGGTGAGTGGTGTTTCCGTGTGACCGAGGTGCGTGGTGTTTCTGTGTGACCGAGGTGAGTGGTATTTCCGTGTGACCGAGGTCAGTGGTAGTTCCATGTGACTGACCTACCTGGAGATACCTCACTGTTGGGCTCCATTCGGATCACGGGCCACTTCCTCAGGCCACACACAATTTCCATGTCACTTTTCCAAGGCGCGCGGTGGTGCCTTTAGCGGATATGCTTGTGCGTGAGCTGGGCAATGCTGAGCCTCCGTAGAAAACTCTTCAGCCTCATCAAGAAGACTTTCGTCAAGGGCTCAGGGGCGGGGCGTCACTGAACGCAGAGGAAGCTGGGTGGCTGAGCGCCCCGACATCTGGAGAGAGTGTTCGGGTGCCGCAGGCTGGTCGGACCTTCCCTGGCACCTCCCGCGACGTGCCTGAGGTCAGCATCTCCGTCTTGTGCCCGGCTCTCTGCCCTCCCCACGGGAGAATCTTAGAACCCAGAGGGAATCGCAGGCTCAACATGCCCACGATGGAAGGGCCGCCCGGGTCACGCAGCAACGTGGCATCGCAGAGCTGTGAAGCGGCCGGCCGAGCTCGGTCAGGAAGATGGAGACTGAGCAGGGTTTCGTCTGGCCTCCCGACGTCCAGACCACCCCAGGTGGCGTGGCAGTGACTTGCCCGAGCACGGCGGGGGTCAGGCAGCCCCTCGGCTGCCCCCCCCCCGTGTTCCCGACACTGTCACGTGCAGCTGCCCGGCTGGGGCAGCCGCTGCATGAAGCTCCCTTCAGCCAGAACTCTGTAGGTCGCCTGATGAAACGGGAAGACACAGCCCTTCAGTTATGTCCCTGCGCCCTGGTCCCAAAGTGCTTGCACGCCTCCTCCCTCCCCCCCTGCACTCACACTCATCTGCAGGGATGACTAGGGCGCAGGGCCTTGAGGGAGACGCTAAAAGGGAAGGGAGCAGCCATGGTGAGGCGTGAGCACGTGTCCCTGGCTTCCCAGTCCCGTTCCTCAGCACCTGTGCGCCCGGCCGCTGGTTGTGACGGAAATAAAAGATGACGCTCTGTGAGCTCTGGCTTCAAAGAGAAAAATGTACACAGACGCATCCAACGGAAGCACGCTCACTCGTGGGAAGCAGGGAGCATTCTCGCGCAAGGCTGGCGACAGAGCCCTCCTTTTATCTGCGGGATGGGGTCCCACGTCTGTGGAGAGCGGGAGGCCCCGAGTCCCCGGAAGGTGTGGGGTCCACGCCCCAGAGCCCTCGCCCAGTGCCCCCTCGTGGTTTGGGTATAACCTGGGGCTTTCCTTTGGGGTCAGATTCAGGGGCTCCGGGGGGTGCCGAAGCCGTTTGCCTCAATTCCCTCGACAAGGGCCTTTGAGAAGGACTCAGAGCTCGGGTCAGATCACCAGCTTTTAGGTTAAGATACTCCAAGTGTGAGCACCAGCAGGCGGGGCGGGCACCTCCCGGCAGGGCCTGGGTAGTAACTTTGGGACAGAAGGGAACGCAGTTTGAACAGAGGAGTATCAGAGAGGTGAGCCCCCAGGAGCGGGCGGCCAGAGACGGCCGGACAGCCTGCCAGCTCACCTCGCCCTCGGAGCTCCTGCCAGACACCCAGTCTGTCCCTGCCCACCACCCCCCTGCCTCCAGTGCCCCTGACGTGGCCTCTGACTACCTCCTCCTACTCACAGATTCCACCTGTGTTTCTCCTCTGCTGACGTACACGCTCACCTAACGTACCCCAAATCCCTGTGACGTCAGCCCCTCCGACATCAGCCCCCTGTGTGACTCCCCTTACCCCCCTCCCTCCGCCAACCTGGCTCCTGGTGCCAGATTCAACCCTCTCTCATCAACCAGGATGCCCCTGGCTGGCCCAGATCCCAGGGTCCCCAACCTCTAAGAACACCCATTGGATTGAGCCGCCCGCAGCCCAGAGGGGCCAGCGGGCACCGAGCCAGGGAAGTGGAGGCAGCGGGCGACCGGACGCGGAGACCACAGATCCTGCAAGAGCAGACACGGCCGCGTCTTCCAGGGAGGGGCAGGTGGCGTCCTGGCGACAGCAGCTGTGGCCATGGGGTCATGGGGTCTAGGCCAAAGTTGGGGCAGCAGGGTTACAACAAACTGGAGCCGACCAGAGCAGGACAGGGGCCAACCAGCCCGGTCCTGAGGAGGAGGGGGGGCGAGCCAGATCAGCGCGAGGGGCAGGCTGAGTGACCTCAGAGAGGGTCCTCTTCTGGGACAGCTCCAAGACAGGCCTTCGACCCCCTCTCTGCGGCCGGGATCACCTCAGCACGAGGGGGGGGAGATTCTGGGGCTCAGGTGGACCCCTGTTTCTCAGACGTCGTTTATGTCCATGACCCGTAAATAAAAACACGTTTTACATGGCAGCCCACTATATACACACAGACCCCCGCCCGCAAACCATGTACACCAACGAAACCAGAGTCTCGTAAAATATTAGTTCCCCTCACTTAGTACAATGTACTCCAATATTTCCTGCATTCTATTTAACTTCTCTAAAAAAAAAACCCGCAACAAAACATGCAGATCCTAACCCTCCCAGCTGATGTCACGACCAAGAGTCAGGACCCATAATACGGAAAGCATAGGTCAAGTGCCAGGTGCCTTCCAGGGTAGGGGTCAGATGAAGGTCAAGGTTGGGGGAGAGGTCGGCCTGGAAGGGGACTCAGGCCCATCCCAGCGTTTACGGGGTGTGGGCTCGTGCTGGTGCAGAGGGAATGCAGTTCTACCACCAAGGACGACAGCTTCCCCTCCACGGTTTCCACCGATAGGAAGACAGAGAGAGAGAGAGAGAGAGAGGAGTGAATCACTACTCTGAGCAAACAAGAGAGCTTGAACACACCTTTTCACGCACAACTTTCCCTTATACCAGCGGTTCTCAACCTGTGGGTCACGACCCCAGCGGGGTCGCCTAAAGCCATCGGAAAATACATAATGCATATCAGGTATTTACATTCCAAATCATAACTGTAGCAAAATTACAGTTATGAAGTAGCCACCAAAATTATTTTTTGGTTTGGGGTCACCGCAACATGAGGAACTGTATTGCGGGGTCACGGCATTAGAAAGGTTGAGAACCACTGCCTTATAGAATAAGGGCCTCGAAACTCACCACGGCCGAGAAGCTTCCGTACGCTCTGCTGGCGAGCGTGTTGCAAACTCCTTAGCCATCGCACCTGCAGGAACGTTTGCCGACTACTTACTTACACATCTGGCTCGGCAAGAAGGGGAGGGACACTCCGCGTGTGGCCGCACAGGTAGGAACAGGTGGCCACAGACCACAGGTCTCAACGCGTACCGGTCCTACCCTAAGCTGCACTTCAGGTCTGGCCTTCTCCCTTGGCCCCCAGAGCCTTCAGCTTGCTCCCCTGGAATCGACCTTGTGACCTGGAAGCTAAACCAGGCCTAAGTCAGAGCACAGACCCACTGGGTGATGACGGGACCCGCTCGGTCACATGCTCTCGATAATTAATCAGACCCAAGGAGGGGGTCATTGGAACGTCCGATACATAGCCAGCTGGTCAGAAGCGCAGGTGACAACCTGGATTTGTGATTAGTGCCTAAAGTTGGGGACAGGGAGGAGGGCAGTCTGTGGACTGAGCCCTCAACCGGGGGGGGGGGGTCTGATGCTGTCTCCAGGTAGATCGGGTCAGGCTTGAGTTCAACTGCAGGACCGCCAGCTGGTGCCTGAGAGTTCCTTGGATGTGTGGGGGAGAAATCCACACACTGGAACTGGGGTCAGAATCATAGCTGCAGAAAGAAGTAAATGAATCAACATGGAAAGTTATTCCCAATGCCTTGCTAAGAAAAAAAAGCAGATTATAAAATAGGATGTCTGGCCTGATCAGGTGGTGGCGCAGTGGATACAGTGTTGACCTGGGACACGGAGGACCTGGGTTCGAAAACTTGAGGTCGCCGGCTTGAGCACGGGCTCATCCAACTTGGGCGTGGGATCATAGACATGACCTCATGGTTGATGGCTTAAGCCCAAAGGTTATTGCCTTGAAGCTCAAGGTCACTGACTTGAGCAAGGGGTCACTCACTCAATTGGAGCTGCCCTCTACCCCCCCACACATCAAGGCACGTATGAGAAGCAATCAATGACCAACTAAAGTGCTGCAATGAAGAGTGGATGCTTCTCATCTCTCTCCCTTCCTGTCTGTCTGTCTATCCGTCCCTGCCTGCCTCCCCCACTCTCTCTGTCTCTTTTGCCCCCCCAAAAAATTAATTAATTAAAATAATAAAGTAAAATAAAATAGGATGTCTGATTGATTCATTCACACACAACACAGACAACCTGCGGAAGGGATGGATGTTCCCCAAACCCTCGAGTGTGGCTACCGATTGTGGCTACCTCGGGGACTGCAAGTGTTTCCAATTGAGCTTTCATTTAGTAAGAAAATCTGACTCCAGCATGACTCCTCTATGCTCCTTTAATACCTTTTAGTGGCTGCAAATGTCAGGCTATTTCTCGTGTCATTGTAGCATGTCCACCCCCCCACCCCCATGTGTTGATTTCTGCAGAGGAAAAAAATAAAAAGATCAGCACCTTGAGACGGAGGGTGGGCCACCCACAGGTGTTTCCCTCCGTGAAGGAAAAGCCTAAAGATAGAAAACTCGAGGGCGAGAACGAACTCACACCCTTCCGTGACGTGAGCGTCAGCAGATTGTCCCCCCCGGGCTGCTTCGTCACTAGGCACCCGCGGAGCTGCTCAGCGGCTGTCCGGCTGGGCGGGAGCTTCCCACCCCGCACTCCGCTGCCCGCCTGTTTCCGGGTCACCTGGCAACCTGCGTGCCCACGTCGTCCTGTTGGAAGGGGCCCCAGGGGAAGACCACGGTGGTTAAGGGCACAAGAGCTGGCCTTCGCCAGGAAAAGCACACGGGCCACTGTGACTTCACGGGACGGGACGGGACCCAGGGGGCCAGCTCTCTCCCCCCCCGCCGGCCGAAACACCACTGATCAGAAAGGAGACGTGCCCAGGACTCACGAAGGTGTTCCTGGAACTTACAAAAATAACTTGCCGGGAGGGTTGGGAGCTGGAGGGGAGGGGGGAGGGGCTGGGGAGATGGAGCCAGAAAGGAAAAAACAAGAGAGAGAAAAAAAACTCACGGATGGGAACAACAGTGTGAGGACTGTCGGGGGAGGGGGGGAGAGCCGTGGAGGGGGCTGTCGGAGGGATTCACGGTGATGGAGGGAGACGCGACTTGGGAGGGGGGGGACACAGTACAGCGTACATATGATGTGTAGGTGAAGGTGCCCCTGAAGCCTGTAGGATTTTGTTAACCATTGTCACCTCAATAAATTCAATACACAGGAAATAAAGACCAAAAAATAAAATAAAATAACCCATAAAAATGACTTCCAAAGTTAGAAAGGCTCTGACTTCAACCATGCGTCCTACTCCCGACCGAAAATCGAATCCCAGCCCAGAACGTAACCCCCGACCTGACTCTGAAGGGCTTCCTCCTACGCTCACAGCCACTTCGCCAGTGGAAGCATTTATCGGGGAGAAGGATTTTGGAATTGTCAAGGAAGGTTGACGTCCAGCCCTAAATATTCCACCAGCGTTTACTGAAGAAGAACTTTCATTTTCCGTTCGGAGGGGAGACGTTCTAAGTCTGTGTGAAACCCTGTGGGCTCAGTTGGGCAGAACGGGAAGCTTGCGGGGTTTGCCTGTGGGGCAGCAGTCAGGACTAGTGTGGAGAAGGGAGGAGGGAGGGAGAAGAGGGTGGTTCCAGGCAGCAGGAACACGGGGAGGGGGGGGTCGGCAAACGCCCCAAGATGGGAGGAAGCCTGGCTTCTCAGGTGAGATGTACGATTCCCCCCCCCCCCCCCCCCCCCGTCAGAGAAATCTGTTACAAAAGCCAAGAGCAGCCTGAAATGTGTGGAGGAGCTCGGTGTCCACCGGATGTCTCATTTGGAGGGAAGCAGAGCCTTTGACGATGTCTCTGGGAGTTGTCATAGCAAGGTCACTGCTAAGAGACGAGCCAAGGCTCTAGGAAGAACCAACCTTGCTGAGACCAGGCTGCACCACCAGGAAGAGCTGATGAGTGTTGTTGGCCTGGGGGAGCCGGGGAGACAGGCCGCTGGGGCGTCCGTGACAGCGGGGAGGGGGACTGCGCACAGCGCCAGGGCCACGGCTGATCTGAGCTCTGGGACTGTGGCTCGGACCCGTCCCCAGAGAGGAGGCTGTCCCCCCAGTGAGTAAAGGGTTTGGGGTTTTCCCAATGTGGACCAGGACAAGGCCAAGCACTATGGGAAACCATCCTATGTGTTGACATTGGTCAATCTGTCAACACCCTGGGGGTATACCTTTCCAGCCACCATGCATGGCTGTATGAACTAGAATGCAGGACACAGCAGCGTGAGCTCTTAACCCCAGTGACGGCTCTCAGAACCTCCGGGAACGCCCGTGGGATTCCACGGTCCGGTCACCCGCTCCTCTACCCTCCCCACCAGGAAAGGCCTATCGTGTGAGCAGCACGGCCAGTCTGCGGCGGCCACGTCCCTATTCCTAGTGACTGCCTCACAAACATGTCTTCACTGGTAAGCTCTCAGATGTTTCAGGAAATATACCTAATTTTCTACCACTGTCTGCCCCTCCTCTTCTCTGCACCACTTGGTGAGGAGCCCCTGACCTCATCTCTTCGCCTGAACTCCTGTGTCAGTCCCCCCACCCTCCCCCAGGGCTCTCCCCCCACTCTATTCTCCCACAGCCAGAGGGTCTTTGCCGGCCACATCCGTCCGCCTCTGGGAGGCTGCCTTAATCACCGGAGCAAGTCTATTGCTGCCCCATAGCTGCTCATGCCCTAACGAGGCTGAAAGAGTTGAACGATTGGAACGGTCTGTCTCGCGGAGTCACTGGGAGTTGTCGGTGGGATGAGGCACAGAAATCACCCGGCCCCTGGCAGGTGTGAAGCCTCAGTCCTCGGTTGTGGCTACAACAGACACCGAGCTATTAGTGTAGAACAGAGACACACCTGCTGCTCCGCCTCCCCCCTCCTCACTAGGTCCTTTGGGGAAAGGACTCCTGGTCACTGGGGCTTGAAGAGAACAACAAAGGAAGCCAAAGAGACAGAGGTGATCCCAGAATCATTTTTGCGACTAGAAAAAAAAAGGGGGAGTCGATGAGAAACAAGGACTTGCTGGCCAAACGTCTGGAAAGGGCCAGTTTGGGCAGTAGGATCGGAATGTGGGAGCAAGCGGAGGTTTGAGGAGAGGCGTTGAAGGTTCGGAGGCTCTTTGCTTGCCGGGGCCCAGGGAGGGGCCCGGTAACATGTGGCAAATGGAAGATGTCTTAGGCCCCGGCCGGTGGCGATGTAGATAGAGCATCCTTCTGGAGCAACATGGTTGCTAGTTTATCCGGGGTCGCTGGTTCAAACCCCGGTCGGGGCACATGGGGGAGGCGACCAACGGGGTGCACAACTAAGTGGAACAATGAGCTGATGCTCCTCTCTTTCCCCTTTCCGACTAAGACGTCTCCCCAGCACTTGAGTACGAGCCAGTCTCTTCTCTCTCTGCTCTGCTTACCTCCATCAACTTCTCTCAGGCCCCTGACACTCCGGGGAATGGGCAGTTTGGGGTCTCAGACTGAGAGGAAGTTACCTCGGCGATAGACAGTAGTTAGTTGGGGGTTAACGGATGTATCTATCTGGCTCACGGTTTTGTACACAGTTTACTGTATTTCTAGCCGCTCCGCGACCCACCCTGATGGATTGACCTGGATTGATCACTTCAGGGTGACATGAAGGTGCTCCTGGGTTCCCAACCTCACAAGCGTGTGTGCAGAGGAGCAGAACTAAGTTTCCACAGTAGCTAGACTGTGGAAAACCCTTCCAGTCATGACATGTGTAAAATGACAAGGATGCCTATGATGTGGAAGTGCTCTCTTATCGGGGCTGTAACCAGGGAGCTCCAAAGAGACCCGCAGGAGTGGGTCTTTACCATGGGAATTGCATGCACAGAATTTATCAGAATTTCTATGCAAGTTGCTCAACCTGTAGCAGTAGTACAAACAATAGGCACGTCTGTGTGTGTGTGTGTGTGTGTAAAAGACTCATCTTTTATGCACCCCCACCATTTGGATCATGTTTTCATGTATCTGAAACATCATGTCCTTATGAAGTCGGCTGGTTCTGGATGAACCAGCATGCAAAATTGCTACCCACACAGCCAACTGGCCCAAGCAAACAAGGCTCTCGTCAAAAACATAGCATTTTTTTTTCTTTCTATAAGTCAGCGTTTGCAGGACCAGAGTGACTCAAAGGCAAAATTATGAGCAATTGAAAATCTATTGCACTTGTTTTAGTCTTTATAAATAAACACGTGCTTTTGTGTCTCGTTTTGTATTCATAATTGTGTATTCTCCTTCTTCAGGAGGCCGTCCAAAATCGTACAAGCATCAGGCACCACGAAATCTGGATCTGCCCCTGCATAAAACGGTGTGGGAGGGAAACTGTCTCCCTTTAAGCTCCACGTTTTGAATTAATCTGGAGACGTTCAACCAAACCAGTTGTGAGCGTAGCGTACCCTGCTCCCTGCTCATGCTCACACAGCCCTCATCTAGCCAAGACCAGGGAAGGAACTTCGCTTAGGACGGCATTCACTGAGCTGCAGACTTTATTAGAACGGCACCGATTTTGTCCGCTGATTCTTTTTCTGCGCCGGGATCTGACCCGGGGTCCCCAGACTGTGTCGGTTTTTGGTGGTTAGTCTCCTCACCTTCTGACAGTTCCTTAGTCCTTCCCTGTCTTTCACGACCATGATTGACACTTAGGGAGAATGCTGATACGTTACTCTGTAAAATGTTTCTCAGTGAAGGTTTAGTCGATGTTTTTGTTTTTGGTTTCGTTTTTTTTTTCATGACCTGGAGCAAGGTTGCACCATGTTAGCAAGGCTACAGCAAAAATGATGTCATGTCTTTTCAATGCCTCTTACCAAGGGCTTCATGAGGCTGATGCTCGTTACTCATTGTGATGCGTGCCCGGCTCCTCTGCGGAAGTTGCTGCCTCCTGGGTTTCCCCATTTAAAGTCACTCTCTCTTCCTGGTAGCGGATGAGACTCTTGGGGGAGACACTCTGAGACGACGCACACTTTCTCCCACTAACTTTAGCGGCGGCGGCCTTGCCCGCAACAATTATTATTGAGGTGTTTGCCTAACGGTCATTCTCCATCTCCCTCATGTTGTCTTTATTTAGTCATTACAATTCTCTTTGGGGGGGGAGAGCTGTCCCTCTCCTCCGTTTATTTCCTTACTTATTCAGTTATTTATGCCAATATGAACTTGGCTTTTAATCTCATTCTATGTGTTAAATTTTTTTTTATTTATTTATTTTACAGAGACAGAGAGAGAGTCAGAGAGAGAGATAGACAGGGACAGACAGACAGGAACGAAGAGATGAGAAGCCTCAATCATTAGTTTTTCGTTGTGCACTGTGACACCTGAGTTGTTCATTGATTGCCTTCTCATATGTGCCTTGACCGTGGGGCTACAGACCGATTAACCCTTTGCTCAAGCCAGTGACCTTGGGCTCAAGCTGGTGAGCTTTTGCTCAAACCAGATGAGCCCGCGTTCAAGCTAGTGAACTCGGGGTCTCAAACCTGGGTCTTCCGCATCCCAGTCCGACGCTCTATCCACTGCGCCACTGCCTGGTCAGGCTATGTGTTGAAATTTCAATACTATCACCATCCATGTCGTTGCTCCAATGTTTCCGCTTTGGCCACGTGGGGTTCCTTCGTGGTGATTCCTGTGTTCTTTCGGCGAGCACTCCTCCTTTTCGAGCACTTCCTTACCTTTTGGACACTACAAGCTGTTGTTCTAGGCTCATCTTTGTATTTTCCCTGCCCTGGCGTTGGGATTGGCACCTTCCCCTGGCTCCTGTCATTGGGGACGATGGTGTTTAGAGACCAAGATGTGGGCACGGGGTGTGCTCAGTGCTGCTGGGGGTGTTATTGCTTCCAGGCTCTCTCAGCAGAAAAATAGACGTATATGGAGAAACCCATGTGTATATAGACACCTATATGTCTCTGCATCGACATATCTCTATAAAATCACGAGATTACATACTCATCCCTCTGATCTCAATTCAACACCCTTGGGTTCATTTTAGCCTTCTCTTGGGAAATACATGAGAGAAGCAACAAGTGTCACGGAAATGACAGCAGAATCCATTTCCCAGATGCCCCCCCCCAGTTAATCCTGTAACCCTGGGGCTCACGGACACTCCTCAGGGGTGCACATCATGGATCTCCTCCTCCAACGCCATGACTTAAAACAGGTGTAGGGGCTCCACTTCTGTCAGGAACGAATAAGCCACCTTTGCCCTGTGCTTTGATCACAAAGCCAAGGACACAGAACAGAATGAAAAGGGTTCTAACTGCGGTTGTCAGTTCTCCGAAGGTTATGACCGACCGCCAAAGGGGTCAGATGAGTTAAGATGCTTGTGTTCTGCTGAATTTCATTTCTAAAATTACACTTGGTTGACATTGAAGCCTTCGCCAATGTCACAGCCGCTAATTGCATTGCAGGAGGAAGAGCGGCGTGCGCGCCATTCGAGTTAACACGGCAGATAAGAGCGTTTGGAAATCCCGGAGTTCAGGTGCCCGGGTGATGTGACGCCCACCTAACCTAGGACTTAGCAGTGATGACCTCAATATGGGGGTAAAACCCCAAGAGGCAGTCAATGTCGCCTCCAGGGTGACAATGGTTATAACGACGACCACCACCACATTTAGAAGCTTTTCCACGGCTGCGCTGGTTTCCACGAGCAGGATTTCCCCTAAACACTCTGGTTCCTCCTCCTCCTGCCTGTCACTTTTCCCAAGGGAGCTGGGGTCAGTGACCGGACTGGGCAGTGAGGGGAAGAGCACCGGCTTGCGCAGCCAGCCCGCCTCTGCTTCTGCCACCAAAGAGCAGGGGTCAGTGACCGGACTGGGCAGTGAGGGGAAGAGCACCGGCTTGCGCAGCCGGCCCGACCCTGCTTCTGCCACCAAAGAGCAGGGGTCAGTGACCGGACTGGGCAGTGAGGGGAAGAGCACCGGCTTGCGCAGCCGGCCCGACCCTGTTTCTGCCACCAAAGAGCAGGGGTTCTGGTCGGCCCCTCCCCATCTCAACGTCCAGGTCCAGAGTCGCACCTGCGGCCAGAGGGGCGCTGTCCCCTTGCCTGTGCCTGGGACTGAGCAGGTGGCTCTCCTGCTGAGCTGCAACCCTCAGCCCCGATTAGGTTCAGGAGGACCTCTGGGGTTGCAAAGAACATGGGTCAGGAGGGCCTTCAGTGAGAGCAGGCCTGGCAGATTTCTGGAAGGGGCAGCTTTCGGAAGATCCAAGTGAGATTTTTGACCTTGGTCAAATCTCTGGTCCAGACAGCTTTGGGTCATTTTGTATTTCAGTAGGAAGGGCAGCAGGCCCTGACCTTGAGCAGGCACGGGCCACTCACACCTTAGCAAACGCTTCCCAGCTGCGACGGACCTAGCCAAGTCAGGGGAGGTGGGGGCTGCCTGGGGGCCTGCGTCTCCGCGCAGGTGAGCGCAACCAGGAGCGAGCAGGTGCCTTAGCCGCCCGTGAGCGGCGTGGGCAGCTGCGGCCTGCCGGCTGCTACAGCTTAACCTTGAGCTACGCAGACACAGCTGACGTTTAAACGCGCACACCTGTGATGCAGGTGAGGCTGAGGCTAGAGGAGACCTTAGATCTTGACGGGCACAACATTTTCTGCGTGTAAGCTGGGAGGCCACCGAGTCTGCCTTCACCGCAGAGGGTTCGTTCCAGCTTTAGAAGGTGGCCCTGAGCCTGGGGAGCCGGTGGTGACAGGTCCATGCCGCCTGGTCCTGCCCACGAGAAAGCCGGTGGGACTGAGCCTGAATCATGTGGTTCCCCGGGGTCCAAGTTGGCTGTGGATGTATTCATTTACAAAGGCTCTGGTCCTGGCTTTAGACCTCAGAGACCCGACCACGTGATTCACCTTCAGGGGGTGGTAGATGTTTAGTAACAAAAAAAGAAAGAGAAGGAAGGAAGGAAGGAAGGAAGGAAGGAAGGAAGGAAGGAAGGAAGGAAGGAAGGAAGGGAGGGAGGGAGGGAAAGAGGAAGGAAGGAAGGAAGGAAGGAAGGAAGGAAGGAAGGAAGGAAGGAAAGGGCAATCTCTAATGAAACAAATGCTGGGTTAAAGTGAAACAACTCCATGAAATTGTTGCAAATTCAAAAAGCTTGAAATACCTGTGCCTTTAAAAATAGTCTCTGCTCAGAAAATCAAGAAGGAATCAGCTAAGTCAGACTTGGGAGGATTAAACCGGAGAGAGAGATTTCTTTCAGAGACGGGAGCAATGGTGGCAGTTTAGCAGGCATCTGAAACAATACTGAGGAGCAGCTGAGGTCTAAGGGCCAGGAAAGATGTATACACAGGAAGAGAGGGGTGCCCGGGTCCAACTGTATACACAGGAAGAGAGGGGTGCCCGGGTCCAACTGTATACACAGGAAGAGAGGGGTGCCCGGGGCCAACTGTATACACAGGAAGAGAGGGGTGCCCGGGGCCAACTGTATACACAGGAAGAGAGGGGTGCCCGGGGCCAACTGTATACACAGGAAGAGAGGGGTGCCCGGGGCCAACTGTATACACAGGAAGAGAGGGGTGCCCGGGGCCAACTGTATACACAGGAAGAGAGGGGTGCCCGGGGTTAACTGTTCTTATGGGGGCAGCAAGGAAGACGATCTGTCAACATGACCCTGGCTGCTGACAGATCAGAAAGTCCTGGCGTCCGACACCTCACAGATCCACCCTCTCCGCAGCTTCGCCAGGAAGGACCTCCTTTCCTTCTCGGGGGGCTGGGGGGTGTGAGGGGGGCATCCGAGTCTACAGTAAAGTCGGCAGGGAAACCGCCGTTCGTGGTTGGACAGGGAAGCCAAGTGGCTACAGAAAATCAAACAGCTCAGAGGGAAGGCTGCCGGGACCCTGTGAAAGGTCACGGCCGCCCCCTGACGCGCCCTTCAAGGGGGCGCAGCCCCGTAGTAGCAGAAAGACTTGCCGTGCGAGGACAAGTGTCAGACATGAGGACTCTCCAAAAAACATCCAGGCGAGACGCCCTGAGGCAGGAGAGCAGTCACGGGTCAAGGCCAGGCCTGGCTGAGATGCCCATCAGCAGGGCGGGGGGGGGGGGGGGGTTTCCCACTCGGGAAGGGAGATCAGGACTCTGCACAGCGGGTGGTTGTCACAGGCCCAGAACATGTTATTGCCTGTTTCTCCCTGAACTCCCCCGCCCCTGCCCCTGCCCCTGCCCCAGGCAGCGTGTGGAGGAATTTGTGTGCAAAACAAAAGCCACAAGAAAATAGGAGAGAAGGCACCCTGGCTAACTGGACAGGCTTTCAGAGAGGGACCTGAACGGCTGGAAACTCAAGGGGCCCTCGGAAGAAGTAGGACAGTAGAGGGGACCCAGGCCACCAAACGCCGTGAGACCCGGCCCCCGACAGGGAGCACTGTCAACAGAGCAGCTGGAGCATGGGCTCAGAGTGCCACGGTCCCCAAACCAGAGGTGACTTTATGTTAGAACGGGGAAGGACCTCCCACAGGTCCGGGAATGGGTCTTACACAATCAACATCTGAGCTCTTCAAGAAGGCAGTGACATCACATGTACCGGTGACCCCCACCCCCACCCATGAGGTGAACGCAGCACCTGAGGTCAGATTACTCCTGGTCGAGTTTTACTCAGTGGTTAAGACTTGAGTCAAGCATCACAGACTGCCGGGCATCCTGGGGGGTAAAGGCCGGGTTCTCCCCACCCCCGCCCTTTGTTCACACGCCCCCGCATCACTGCAAGGCTGAGCACCGGCCTTCCGCAAGAAGGTGGGGGTGTTTTCACAGGGGCACGGACATTCCTCTCCTTTTCACTCCTGACACTCTTCAAAACAGGCACCGAGGCCCTGGCTGGTTGGCTCAGTGGTAGAGTGTCGGCCTGGCGTGCAGAAGTCCCGGGTTCGATTCCCGGCCAGGGCACACAGGAGAAGCGCCCATCTGCTTCTCCACCCCTCCCCCTCTCCTTCCTCTCTGTCTCTCTCTTCCCCTCCCGCAGCCGAGGCTCCATTGGAGCAAAGTTGGCCCGGGCACTGAGGATGGCTCTGTGGCCTCTGCCTCAGGCGCTAGAGTGGCTCTGGTCACAACAGAGTGACGCCCAGATGGGCAGAGCATCGCCCCCTGGTGGGCGTGCTGGGTGGAACCCGGTTGGACACATGCGGGAGTCTCTCTGACTGCCTCCCCGTTTCCAGCTTCAGAAAAAATACAAAAAAAACCCCCAAAAAAACAAAAAAACAGGCACTGACGCAAGAGGTCCACGCGGCCCGCGCAAGCCCAGACCGGCTTCTCCGCCCGGACGTGTGTTTGCATCACCCGTGGAGACCTGAAGAGTTTCCGATGCCCGTGTCTCAGCCCAGAGATGCTGACCTAACGGGTGTGGGGTGTGTCCTGGGAGCTGGGTGTCGGGAGGACAGAAAGCCAGGTCCACCCGGAACTTCAGAAATGTGACTCCTTTGGAAACAGAGTCTCTGCTGATGAAATCTGTTAAAAATCGAGACGGGAGAGCACACTAAATCCAATGAAGGGGTCCTCGCAAGAGACGGAGGAGGACACACAGAGACACAGAGAAGTCCGCCGGAAGACAAGGCAGAGATGGACGCGGTTGGTCCACGAGCCAAAGAACAGCGAGCGTGTCCAGGATCTACTGGAAAGCTAGGAGGAGGCACGGGATGGTGTCGCCCCCAGAGCCTCCGGATGGAACTCACCCAGACAACGTCTTGATTCTGAACTTAGAGCTTCCAAAGCTCCGAGAGAAGAAATTTCTGTCATTTTTAAGCCCTTCAAATCGGGGACGCTTTGCCCCAGCAGCCCCAGGAAGCTGAGGCGCCAGCTGACCGTCCTGCGTGGCAAGGTGCCAGCTGACCATCCTGCGTGGTGAGGCGCCCGCTGACCATCCTGCGTGGCGAGGCTGGCCACCCCACCCTTTCCCGCGGGAGAGAGCCCAGCTGCGTGAGGAACCCTTGATCTGCCCACAGATCCCATCAGGAAAGTCCGCAGCTGAGCCCGAGAGGAATTAGAAACCGGGGAGCTTGGTTTTTTTTTTTTTCTTTTCTGTCTTTCATTTCTTTTGACTTTTAACTCACCAGGGCAAAGAGAAATCTAATTCCAACTTTGAGGTCTTTGGATTGCCACTTCTTTGAAGTGCAACTTGCGAGGGACCTAATCTTCTGATTTCTTTTTTTTTTTTTTTATCCCCCAGAAAATGCTGAAACGAAGAAAGGGTTTCTATTCAAATATGTGGCAATGTCTGACCGCCTCTAACTTTTCGGAAGATCTTTTGGACATCACCCGATCACAGCGCTAGACAACGATGAGGTAACATAGCACAGCTAGACAGAATCTGAGATAGACACAGAATGCGTCGGAAGGTGAGGGAGAGCCCTCGGGGGAAGTGTGACCTTGAGGTGACTGAACTCACACCACCTTCCAACTGACTTCTGAGCTGTTTTGGAGCTGAGTCTGGACGATTGTCCAAGACTCTCAAAGAATCGAGAAAAAAGACCAGTGCCTGGGGCGGCGGGGGCGGGGCAGAGGGGGGGCATCCTGCCGAGATGGGAGCGGACCCCCACCCGTGACAAACTGCTGGTCTCTTCTGCAACATGGGGCTGGTTTGGGGTTGCCCGTGGGCCCCACAGCTGAGCCCAGTGGGGACAGAGGGTAGCAAGCTAGGAGCATGGAAGCCACCGCTCTGGCCGTGAGGAGGGATGTCCCCAGAGCACCCCAGGCCTCAGCCATAGGGCAAGCTCCCTGCAGCCAGCAGCGCCAGGCTTCATCCTTGCGCTGTGTGGAGCCACCAACCTCAAGTTCACGCCCCGACAGCCTGTCTTCCCCTTCTCCCCCGACCTGGACCCACGCAGCAGGACAGGGTAGAGCGTGTCATCCCCTGGGCACGGACTCTGTCCCTCTGCAGCCCGGGCCAGGTCCCCTAGGCAGGCAGGGAGCTCGCGGGGCCACATCGGAACCTGGCCCCGGCAGTGATAAAGGTGGTACGGAGGTCTCTATCCGCTCGGTGCTTTGTCTTAGGTTACTGTTACTCAGAGATCGGGAGAGAGCGGAGGAAAGTTATTGGCCCTGAGAACAAACACTACTGACCCTTAGTCAGGGCTGGCCCTGGGCCAGGCTCCGGGGCAGGACAGGACAGGACAGGACAGGGACATTTCAGTATCGTTGTACTGAGCGTTCATTCACCACTGCCCTGGCAGGAGGCCAGCTGTCGCCCCATTTCACAGATGGACACACTGAAGCACAGAGAGGTTCAGTGATGCTATAGCAAGTGGAAGGGCTGAGGTCTGACCCCAAAACCCTACAGTTGATGAAAGAAAAGCACAGTAGCAAAACTATTTTTAGCAATATGTGTCACCTACGAGTGTGCCACATAGACCCATAAGTATGCATGCATTGGCAGACATATATATATATGTATGTATATGTGTATATATATATGTGAGTATATATGTGAGACTGTATGACTATCTCAGGTATATACTTTCATAAGCCTTTTTTTTTTTTTTTTTTTTTATTTCTCTGAAGCTGGAAATGGGGAGAGATAGTCAGACAGACTCCCGCATGCACCCGACCAGGATCCACCCGGCACGCCCACCAGGGGGCAACGCTCTGCCCACCAGGGGGTGATGCTCTGCCCCTCCTGGGTGTCGCTCTGTTGCGACCAGAGCCACTCTAGTGCCTGGGGCAGAGGCCAAGGAGCCATCCCCAGCGCCTGGGCCATCTTTTGCTCCAATGGAGCCTCGGCTACGGGAGGGGAAGAGAGAGACAGAGAGGAAGGAGAGGGGGAGGGGTGGAGAAGCAGATGGGTGCTTCTCCTGTGTGCCCTGGCTGGGAATCGAACCCAGGACTTCTGCACGCCAGGCCGACGCTCTACCACTGAGCCAACCAGCCAGGGCCTCATAAGTCTTTTGATACATATTTATCATATACAGTAAAATGTATGTGGATATGTGTATCCAGCAATTTCTCTGACAAGAATCTATTTTAAGAAATAGTCCAAGAGCCTGACTTGGCAGTGGCACAGTGGATGGAGCGTCGGACTGGGATGCAGAGGACCCAGATTTGAAACCCTGAAATCTCTGCCTTGAGCGTGGGATCATAGACATGACCCCATGGTTGCTGGCTTGAGCCAAAGGGTTGCTGGCTTGAGCCCAAGGTCGCTGGCTTGAGCAAGGGGTCACTCACTCTGCTATAGTCCCCTGGTGAAGACACATATGAGAAAGCAATCAATGAACAACTAAGGTGCTGCAACAAAGATTTGATGCTTCTCATCCCTCTCCCTTCCTGTCTGTCACTTTCTGTCCCTCTTCTGTCACTCTCTGTCTCTGTCTTCCATAAAAATAAATAAATAAATAGTCCAAGAGCTATATAAGCATATATATATATATATATAAAGCTATTTAATACAGCTTCTTTATAGTGACAGAAAATGGGAACAGTTTGAATATCCAAAACAATAGTTGATTATCTAACTTGATTACCACAGAGTCAACTATAGGGAAAGGGTTGCTGAAGGGCAGACCGACAGCAGCCGTGCGGCTTGGACTTTGGAACGCAGACCGCGAGTGGTACTGACCCAGCAGAGCTGAGACAGCGCGCGCAGGCCGGGAGAAGGCTGAGCACAGGGCGCAGGATCCCCGAAAGGCCTCGGAACTGGGGGCACCCAGCACCTCCAGACACGGGCTGGGTCAGGGGTCAGAGCCGGACTGATGAGACCTGGGTAAGGAGGTGCTCCTTCCCAGCCTGCGAAGCCCAGAAGTGGACCCGCCGAGAGAGGGAAGCAAGTGGCCCCAGCTTCATGGAGGGCAAGGTCCCTCCTGAAGACGGGGAGGTCCAGCGTGTGTTTGTGCTATGGGGGCGGAGACCCCGTCCCCTCCTTCTAACAGCCCCCAGGCATGGGCTTGCGGGTCCTCAATTCCAAGCCGGATGCTGGGGGGCGTCTCCCCTGGAAAAGACCTGAAGACAGCAACCTGGGAACTCCCTCCTACACGCCCAGCCACTGGGAGAGACTGACAGGGGCAAGTCTGGGGTCCCGTCTTGCAGACAGCAACCTGGGAACTCCCTCCTACTCGCCCAGCCACTGGGAGAGACTGACAGGGGCAAGTCTGGGGTCCCGTCTTGCAGACAGCAACCTGGGAACTCCCTCCTACACGCCCAGCCACTGGGAGAGACTGACAGGGGCAAGTCTGGGGTCCCGTCTTGCAGACAGCAACCTGGGAACTCCCTCCTACACGCCCAGCCACTGGGAGAGACTGACAGGGGCAAGTCTGGGGTCCCGTCTTGCAAAGGGGAAGGAAAAGGTGACCCTGGAGGGGAGGCTGCTGGCCCGTGCGTGGCTCTCGAGTCACGTCTGTCACCCTGGCCGCCGCCACTGGCTCGTGTGCAATGCCCGCACGGGACACCATGAGGGCCAGACAAAGGAGACGAGGTAGATGGAGTGTTCCAGAAACACTGGGGGGAACCACCCCCATCAGGGGACACAGCCCAGCATCACGTGCTGTCAGGAGTGGCGATAAGAGCGAAGCCGTTGGTCTGTTCGTGCAGGAAACAGCATAGGAGCTGGTGACAAAGCATCATAATTAAAGGGGCCGGAATGCGGAAGGAAGAGGGCTGCGTGGGCTCTCAAGGGGAAATGCCTTTCCTGTCAGGGGGAGGACATAGGGACACCGAGGGGACAAGGACCGCAACTCCTTCGGACCAGAGGCCGGTGGTTAGGAGGAATCCGAGATTTGTGGAGAACAGATTTTTTTTTTTTAAGAGCTTACTAGTTCAATTACTAATCAGGACCCTCTGTGTTGTATTTTTTTACACACTGGTGTGGAGGTTTTATGACTCAATGAAGAGCACTGATTGCGATCATGGGCCTGCCCTCCGTACCCAGGGAAGCCCTTGAAGCATCATGCATAAACGACATCATCGGGAAAGCCAGCCAAACGCCGCTTAGCACCAGAGACCTTCTCCGTAGCGCTCACAGTAAGTACTCCACCAGCGGAAGCCAGGATCAGAGGGTGTTATGGGTGGAACTGTGTCCCCCAAAAGATAGGGTAACAGTCCCTGGTACCTGTGAATGTGACTTGATTTGGAAATGGGGTCTTTGCGGGCGGAATGGAGATGTACGTTACCTTAAGGTCAGACCGGAGTAGGGTCGACCCTTTTAGCCAATGTGATCGGTGTTTTTAGAAGAAGAGGACAAGAGAGACCTAAAGACACATGGAAGAACGCGGTGTGTCAAGAGGCAGAAATGGGAGAGATGCATCCACAAGCCAAGGATTGCTGGCAGAGTTGAGAGAGAGAGAGAGACAGAGAGAGAGACAGAGTCATAGGACACATTCATCCTCCGAACCCGCAGGAGGGAGCCAACCTTGCTGACAACTTGATTTTACACATCTGTCTTCTGTAACCCTGAGAGAATGGATTTCTTTTGGTTTAAGCCATCAGTTTCGGTACTTGGCTTCAGCACACAGTGGGGTTCGGAGGTACAACCAGAACCAGGACTGGAATCCGCACCTCCCGAGACTCTCCCCTCCGCCTGCCTCTGCTCACTTGGGAATGTGCCGTCCACACTCCGCGGCACGTGGGTCAAACAAAACCATTGCTCTGCTCGAAAGCAAAGGCTGAGGCAGGTGGGTTTCGAGAACTGAAGGTAAGCAAACGAGGTCTGCTCAGGTGTTCCAGCACGGAGAGGGGAGGGGCCAGTTCTCCTCAGTGAGCACGGAGAGGGTGGGGCCAGCTCTCACCAGTGAGCACGGAGAGGGAGGGGCCAGCTCTCATCAGTGAGCACGGAGAGGGAGGGGCCAGCTCTCATCAGTGAGCACGGAGAGGGTGGGGCCAGCTCTCATCAGTGAGCACGGAGAGGGAGGGGCCAGCTCTCATCAGTGAGCACGGAGAGGGTGGGGCCAGCTCTCATCAGTGAGCACGGAGAGGGTGGGGCCAGTTCTCCTCAGTGAGCACGGAGAGGGTGGGGCCAGCTCTCACCAGTGAGTATGGAGAGGGGTGGGGCCAGCCCCCATCAGTGAGCACGGAGAGGGTGGGGCCAGCTCATCAGTGAGCGCGGAGAGGGTGGGGCCAGCTCTCCTCAGTGAGCACGGAGAGGATGGGGCCAGCTCTCCTCAGTGAGCACGGAGAGGGTGGGGCCAGCTCTCCTCAGTGAGCACGGAGAGGGTGGGGCCAGCTCTCACCAGTGAGCACGGAGAGGGAGGGGCCAGCTCTCCTCAGTGAGCACGGAGAGGGTGGGGCCAGCTCTCATCAGTGAGCATGGAGAGGGTGGGGCCAGCTCTCATCAGTGAGCACGGAGAGGGAGGGGCCAGCTCTCATCAGTGAGCACGGAGAGGGAGGGGCCAGCTCTCCTCAGTGAGCACGGAGAGGGTGGGGCCAGCCCCCATCAGTGAGCACGGAGAGGGTGGGGCCAGCTCTCATCAGTGGGAGTTTTTGTTTGTTTTTACTGATACTTAAATAGAAGAACAAAAGCCCTCCAGCCTGACTTTCAAAACTCAAAAGGAGCCCAGAGGAAAATAAGCTGTTGTTTATCCACTTGTGAGGAGAATCTCTGGTTGCCGAGGAGTTGAAGAACACAGCCATGGAAACAGATGACCCCCTTTCCCGAAGCCCCGTTCTGACCCTGGGCTGAGCCGCTCTCGTTCAGAAAAGGACCATCAGACCTGTTAGGATGGCGTGGTCCCTACCACAGGTTCAGCGTGGAGCACCAGCCGGGTCTTCCTTACGTTTCTTATTCATTGGCTACCTTTTATCTGAACGCAGCACAATTTCTGCTGGTTCCCCCGGGGAGGCCCTATCTCTGAGCTCAGCATGGCAGGGCCACCTCTGCGGCCTGGCCCTGGACTCCACAGGTTGGCACCCGCCCAGCGGCCTGCTGCTCCAGCCGGCCGGGGCGCCTGCTGTCACGTGTGCCTGGTGCGCAGGGAGCTGGAACAGAGGGGGCTAAGCCGGCTTCTGCCAGAGCGGGAGAAGCCTTCCCGGGCGCAGAGGAGAAACTCCAGAACGGGTCTCCGTCCCCGCCAACCCTCTTCATCGCTCTCTGGGTCTCACCGTTGTCCTGGTACTTCGTTCTAAATTCATCTTAGAAGCTGTGAGGAAGAACGTGGCTATGCTCAAAGGATGAGAGGGAGGAGGGAACGGGGAATCAGGGAGGATTCAAAAGCAGCGGATGGAGGTACCACGTGCCCGGTGTATATGACTTTTGTCACTGTTGTCTGAGCATCACAGGGACGGCCCCACCCCTGAGGACAGGAGGAAGCAAGTGGCCTCGGGTTCCAATGTGGGGCTTCAAGACACATCCCCATGGGACTGACCCTGAGTTGACAGCCATGTTCTATAATCCTCAACACCCTCCACCATAATCAGGCCGTCTAGTCAGAGACGAGAGCTTATTGGAGATAATTCACAGGAATAGAGAATCGTCAAACTGTGGGGTTGGGGGCGGGCCCTCCGGTGTTTCCTATGACCCCACTTCCAACCCCAACAGGCTCTAGGAGACCCCTTCTTACAGACTGTGGATGTCTGTGTCTTACTCCTCCCGGAGCTGCAGAATCTCACGGCCATCCTGCTGCTCTGGGCTGGGGTGCTGGGAGAACTATAACCTGCTTTCCATTGGAGGCTGTGATGGAGGGGGGGTTTTGCTGAGCACCAGTGATGGCAGAGCCAGGGCAGTGGGCTGCCATGCCGCTGCACGGACCCCCAGCATTTGGTGTGGTTCAAATGCATGACTTTTCCATGGGCCAAGTGGATATTGGAAAGTTCGCTCAATAGAGCCAACTTTATCGGCACCCACCCTGGGAGGCCATGGGGGCCTCCACTGTAAGAGGCTGTAGAAGCTGTAGGGTGAACCTTGGGGTAGGCGCTGAGGAGAGTTATAATAAACCAGCAGAGAACAGGCCCTCCAAAGAGCCGATACTTCACGTGCAACAGAGAACCAGCATTTGGGCGCCTGTCATGACCTCGAGCTTGGACAGCCACGAGTGAGCTGCAAAGAAGCCCTGTCACCAAGGAGGATGTCTGCTCCTTGGTGCTTCTCCCTTCTGTGTGTCCCCAGGGCGTCTCAGACGGGAGGGCGGGTAGAGGAACCTCTCCCCTGGCTCAGACGGGAGGGTGGGTAGAAGAACCTCTGCCCTCCCCTCGGAGCCTGAGCTGGAGGAACTAGGCAAACCCTAGTCGTGAAATGGAAGTTCTCATATTCGACAGGTCTGCACCCTTTACTCCTGGGCAGGGCATCACTGTCCCCTAAACGAGCCCGTGGCAGCTGAGAGGACCAACAGTCTCTGCCCAGAGGAGTGAGGGAGGGAAGGGGATGGAGACGCAGTGAGCTGGCCGGAAGGAAGGGAAACAGTGCAGGAGTGTTCCCCTTGGAGCTCACCCACTAACCTAACAGTGACGCGTCTAAGGAGCCAAAGTTCTTGGGTGATCTAACATCCTTGACAACTGGCCCCTTCTCAGTGGTGGCACCAGAAATCCCACAATAATTTGTCCTTTTATTACAAAGCCAGAGAGCTTGTTTCCTGGGAGCAGGCACACCACTGTGGGTAAGAACCCTTCGGCTGAATGTCATGAGCCTTCTACCAGTCTCTCCTGCAAGTGACGGGGAAGGGCGGGGACTCTCAGGTGGGGGAGGAACACCTGCTGATTGGGAGGGGGAGGCCTGGAGGTGCAGAGCAGTGAGGGCTGGGGCTGAGCCTCAGCTCCATCCACCCCATCTGCCCTGAGCTGGCTCCCCAAGATACCTTGGGAAAACTTCTGTGCATGTGTGTGTGTGTCCGTGTGTCTGTGAAGTTCTTAAAATCGCACACACCAGCCCCTTAACTGTCTTTCTGTGTTCTCTGCCATCACTGTTAGGCTGGCTGTTCCATGTTTAGTATTAAAGTGAAAACAGAACGGGGATAGGAGGATGCCGGGAACAGCCAGGGGCGGATTTCCATCCTCCAGGACGTTGACGGCTAAGGGACTGGACAGAGCTTCTGTTCCAGGACCCCAGCACCCCCGAGGCACTTGTAACCGGAGAAGCTCTGAGAGCTCTCTGCAGGTGGGTAGTCAATGGCGCCCCAAAATAGACGCCACTGCACCCAGGGAGGGAGCCCATGACGATGGGGACGTGTCAAACCAGAGGGATAAGGCTGGTGAAGTAGAGGATAGGGGACAGCTGGTCAGGCATTTAGGGGGAGAGGGTAGTGAGCCGTACAGCCGTCCTAACCCCAACATAAATTCTAGACGTGTGGTTTGCAAAGCAGTAGCTACTAGCCACACGTGGCTCTTTCATCTAAATTTACTACAGTTAAATAAAAGTGCCTGGCCTGTGGTGGCGCAGTGGATAAAGCGTCAACCTGAAATGCTGAGGTCGCTGGTTCGAAACCCCGGGCTTACTTGGTCAGGGCACAAGTGGGAGTCGATGCTTCTGGCTCCTCCTTCCTTTCTCTCCCCACTCCTCCTCACTAAAGTAAATAATACTTAAAATTAAATAAAAATAAACACTCATCAGGCCTATTTCAAGCGCCCGCAGACCCCATGGAGCAAGGGACTACCATCTCGGACCACACGAAACATCCCACCATCACAGAAAGTTCTTGTTGAGCAAGCCCGCTCTAAAGGGTCCGAGTGTTTACATACAAACACTGACCCATCAAAGCATCAGGAGAAAAACACACATATTTGAAGTCTTGGCATGGAGAAGTATCTACAAGCAACTGAAAACTCAGAGGACAATTATTCAAGTCACAAAGGGAAAAATGAAAATTTTTTTCTCTGCATGAAAAACAGCCTCATAAGCCAAGTTCCCCGCGGCGGAAACCCAGAGGTTGACCGTCCACAAGCAGGTAAAGAGCTTGGTCCCTTAACGAAGCAATCAGAGAATGACGAATGCCGTGTGCCTGCAGAGAACCGTGCGGGGGGGTGGGGGGCGGCCTTTCATAAAAGCCAAAGACGCAAATGGGCCACGGATACGCGAACAGATGTTTAACCTCGCTCCTCATTAAGGAAATGCAAATTAAATAATGATGACACCATCGTTAAATCATGGAAGGGGCCGCTTTTCTGCTGTTGTCGGCGAAAGTTTAAAAGTTTAAAAGTTTGCGCGCACCTTGGGCTGGAGCGTGGACCACCTGGCGGGTCCCTGCGTTGCCGGCAGTGTTTCCAGTGTTTCGGGGGAAAGTCTAAACGTCTGATGCGCATGAGCTTTGACCCAGTCTTTTCATCGTTCAGAATCTACCGTACAAGTAAGCTTGGGAACGTGCACAAAGTTCTGGGCACAGATTAGTCACATGCAGCGCTATATGCTACAAGAAAAACAGTTTAAAAAATCTGAACGTCTCTTAAAAGGTCTATTAGAATAAATCAGGCTGTGGTCCTATAATGAGACACTATGTATCCATTAAAAACATGTGAAAGTAAAGCCCCCCACCCCCACCAAGATATACAATTAAGTGAACAAAGTGAGGCTAGAACGATGTTCATCATGATTCTGACTTGGTTTTGTTTTGAGATGTAGAGTGGCCCTGGCTGGCTGGCTCAGAGGTAGAGTGTTAACCTCATGTGTGAGTGTCCCCGGTTCGATTCCCGGTCAGGGCACACAGAGGAGAGGTGACCACCTGCTTCTCTACCCCCTCCCCCTCTCTCTTTTTTCTCTCTCTTCCCCTCCTGCTTGGTTGAAGCAAGTTGGCCCTGGGGCGCTGAGGCTGCTCCACGGCCTTGCCTCAGGTGCTAAAATTGCTCGGTTGCCAAACAATAGAGCAATAGCCCCAGATGGGCAGAACATTGCCCCATAGAGGGCATGCCAGGTGGATCCAGTCAGGATGCATGTGGGAGTCTGTCTCTCCTCTGCCTCCCTGCTTCTCACTTAAGAAAAATAAAAAGTAAAAGTAAAAAAGACATAGAGTGTACACATGTTGGTTTCGTACATATGCAAACATGCGTAGACACAGCCTCCGCTGGGCGGTTAGTAATCCCTCCCAACTGGTGGGCGGAGCGTGGATTTACTTTTCTCCTCAGACCGCTCTGTGCTGTTTGTTCCTCGCAGATGCATTCCTTCGTTTCTATTAGAGAGGAAATAGCTTCAAAAATTGATTTTAAAAAGTGCTGTAGAAATGGAAAATATGGTCATCGCCTCCTCCCTAACTTTAATTCCAGAGCGCAGTCCGCGCCCAGGGAGGCGGACAAAGGGACCAGGATGAGCTTCGAGGCTCTGAGAAGAAAGCGCCCGCACCCGCTGAAAGCAGGGTGGGGAAAGCCAAAACCACCCGCTCCCGAGAGCTCGATGTCAGGACGCCAGGCCGGGTATCACCTAACGCCAGCCACCGGCCACCGGACACTTGGCGAGAGCCTCCCGCTCTGACTCAGAGGAGGATCTGGTTCCAGGGAATGTGGTCATCGAGAACCAACCACGTGACCCCCGCGGAGAGAGACAGCCGGCCAGTGGAAGACTGCGGCTGGTCTGGGCGTGGGGCTTCACGCAGGTTTCCCTGTTAACCAGAGGTGAGCTCAGGTGTGAGGCTCTCGGAGAGGAGCGTGGCGGACGGCCGGGGCCTGTGGGGACGGTCACCCTGCTGTGGAGGGCCGGTTCCTGTGACAACTGCCTGTTTTCTTCTGTTGTAAAGGACAGCCCCCTGGGCCCAGGGCACGGCAGGCCACTCGTGGGCCGGGACACTCAGCGTGGGGCAGACCCCCGGGCTGGCGCTGCCAAGGTCACTGAGTGGCAAGGACAAGCCTTGTTTTGTCCTCGGTAGAAACAATGGAACTCCAAGGATGAGGGAAAATGTTCTCATTTTTCAAATTCCCTCACATCCCACCACTTTAACCCATGAAATCATGGCTTCTTGTTTTTTCTACCCTCTCCCTTCACATGGATACATTTTTTTTCTCGTTTTTGAATGAGAACGTACACAAAATGTTGCATTTTGCCTTTTTAAGGCACAGGTTAGAGAACTGTGTTTTCCACATCCCTGCCAGCCCTAGAGTTGGGATCCCCCCCAGCCCTCCTGGGTAGAGTTGGGATCCCCCCCAGCCCTCCTGGGTAGAGTTGGGATGCCCCCCCCAGCCCTCCTGGGTAGAGTTGGGATCCCCCCCAGCCCTCCTGGGTAGAGTTGGGATGCCCCCCCAGCCCTCCTGGGTAGAGTTGGGATCCCCCCCCAGCCCTCCTGGGTAGAGTTGGGATGCCCCCCCCAGCCCTCCTGGGTAGAGTTGGGATCCCCCCCAGCCCTCCTGGGTAGAGTTGGGATGCCCCCCCCAGCCCTCCTGGGTAGAGTTGGGATGCCCCCCCGGCCCTCCTGGGTGGAGTTGGGATCCCCCCCAGCCCTCCTGGGTAGAGTTGGGATGCCCCGCCCCCGGCCCTGGGGCTCAGCGAGTCCACCGCTGCCGTTCCTGCTGTCGGCCGGTGTCACGTTGCCGAGTACTTATGTTTCACACTCCGAAAGCTATGACTCCCACGGTTGTCTTCAGGGTATACAGTGGGTGCTCCTGTGATGTCACTTCCTAAAGATACGCTGGACAGAAGTTAAAAGACCAGAGACACGGACAGCTGGGGACTGGCTGCCCCCGTGCTTTCCCGCCCGCCGGCTGGCGGTCGTCCTCGGGGCCTGCGAGCTGCTGGGGAGAAAGCACCGGGTGAGGATGAAGCCACGACGCTGGAAAGACAGGAGCCGTCTCAGCGTGGACCTCGTGAGACCCGCGGGCTACGGACTGGGTGGCTTAGGAATGCAGCTTACCCCCCGAGTTCCAGAGAGCCTGGAAGTCCAAGACCAGGGTATCAGCCAGCAGCACTGGGTTCTGGTGAGAGCTCTGGCTCTGGCTCATAGAGAGTCACCTTCCCACTGTGTCCTCGGGGCAGAGAGCAGAGAGCGAGAGAGAAAGAGAGAGAGAACTCCCTCTTTTTATAAGGGCGCCAGGCCCATCCGTGTAAGACCCCACCCGTATGACCTTACGTAACTTTGATGACCTCCAAAAATCCCCATTTCCCAACTCAGTCATACTGTGGGGGCAGGGCTTCACCATATGAATGTTGGGGGGACGCAATTCGGTCCCTAGCAGCAGCCTTGCCCCCCGGGGAAAGCTCCCGGACCGTCTGAGCCCCGGGACCACACCGGCCACCACTCTGGAGACCAGCCGGAGCGCGGTTGTGTGGAAAGGAAACGTGAGCGCCGCACCTTTAACAGGGTTTGGGGGGGAAAGTCAACACAGCAGACGGGTCGGGGAGGCGGGATCTCCACCGTGAGACCTGGAACCGGAGCCCAGCCTGGCGGGCTTGTCTCTGCCGACAGCCGTCACCAAGTATGAGCCCAGCTGAAGCGAATCGGGAACAAGGCTCTTGCCTTCCGGACCTGACCTGCCACTCAGGGCGGGATCCACTCTCGGGGTCCGTCCTGACGAACCTCAGGCTGACCCGAGGCCAGCGCCAGGCAGACTTTCCCGGCTTCCGCGGGGTCCTGGGGGAGAGCAGCATGAAGGCGGGTTTGCTTAGTTAGATAATTCTAAGAGCACTTGTGGCTTCCCGACCTCTCCAGCACCTTGACCACAGGTGGGGCAGCTGCTCAGGCTGAGCTCAAAGGCAACAACGTCACAAAGATTAGTCCATAATGCATCGTCCTCCTGAAAACCGCCCGGTTCGGGCCCCACCCCCACCCACCATCATGATCAGACCTCCCACAGAGGCAGGGGCTGATCCGCCTAAGGCAAGACGGAGAGTGTGCCTGCCAGTGTGGCCGCGCCCCCTCTGTCTTCTGTCGGACCTTTGCTACGTCCCGGCCGGGCAGCGCCGGACAGGCCTCCGTGGACCGACACTTTGGCCATAGGGGTTCTTCTTAGAAAGACACATGGTGCCCACAGCACAGGCCCGATGGGTGAGGCTGGCCCGCAAGCGTGGCGAGAGTAGGGCCCTGCCTGCACACCTCTGCCTGGGGCGACACCCCTGAGCTTTGTGGCTGCCCACCCCCCCCCCCCGCCCCCGGTCTCAGCACCTTCCGTATGAAATAAAATATCCATATCTGAATTTTTTTGTGCAAGTACTATAGATGTTACTAATTTTTTTCTATGGAAAGAAAAAAAAATGCCATACTGTTTTTAAAAAATCACGTCGTATAGTGAAATTTAACGGAACGTCCCCCTCCCCATCTCCTCCCACAGAGCCTCAAAAAATCAACTTCTGTCATCCAACGCTTTTCAACTCCCTCCCTCCCTCCCATAAACATCGACTCCCTCTCTTCAAAACAAGAGAAGTACCTGCCGTTTGTCCGAAGCTGACCAGCTCCTTCTGCCCCTGGAGCTTCAGCCCTTGAAGGGCAAGGTCAAAGGGACGTTCAGGTGCCACAGGGAAATACCCCCATCACCCAGGGGGACAGGAAAGGGGAAATCTGTCCCGGATCCGGGGGCCGAAGACACGGAAGCCACCGCGAAGTGTACCTCAGTGCATGTCCACGGGAACGCACCCCTGAAAGGAGTTAGTTAGTGGTGAGAAAGTGTCCTCCGTCCACCCCAACAGCTCGGGGAGAGAAGTGACTTTTCTGTGTCATTGACTGCGATGTCGCCAGTCTCTAGCTCAATGCCTCCCACCAGCAGGAGCTCAATTAACATTTGCTGATGGGTTGACTGGCCCCCTTTCTATGCTAAGCCCACCTTAGCTGAGGTGTGTATATATATACATCCTGAAATATATCCTGAAACATAAAATAAGATGGCAGAGGGCCTGTTTAACCTAAAACCCAGACATCCTCTGAGTTTGAGAACAAATGTCAAAGGGCACTACGCGTTGTAATTGCCTGTGTGTAAATTAAATTAGTCACTGACATTCCTCAAAAGGTTGCAGGTGGGGTCAATACCTAGAAACACAGTCACCATTCCGGGTCAGTGGGCGTTTTAGCGGCTCCGTTTCACCCATGAGGACATCACGGCCTGAAGAGCTTGACCGGCCGCTACCTCGGCCACTGACCCTCGGGGACTCGAGGCGAGGTCTAAGCCCCTGTTCACACGCTCACGAAGAAGAGCCACCTGGAGTTTCCGGGCACAGGTCTGGCTGGCATGCTGGCGTCGCAAGCACAAGATTGATTGGGCCGGTTATCGCTACCAGGAAGGGCGGTTTGGCCGAGAGCAAGGCAGGCCGTGGTCCAGTCTGCTGGCGAGTGGAGGCGGGCGAGCTGCCCAGGGCCCGAATGGCAGCCAGAAGCCAGGGACCATGAGCTTCTACGGCAGGTCTGGGGAAAGAGAATTGGCTGGGACACCCACTTCACCCCATCGAGGACATTTTGCCCTGGGAGTGACCCTGTGTTTGTAATGAACAGGGTGATTGAACAAGCAGGACCTTTGGAGTGCCAGAGAAGTACCTTTCCAGGGAAAAGAAATGGGATTGCATTCATCTCTAAGAAACTTCCAGAAACTGCTTTGGTTTTCATAATTACAGTGGGCTTCCTAACACAAGGCTATGGTCTAAAACCTCTTAGACAGAAATTTATAGCAAGGGTTAGAAAGGCGACAACAAAAATGTTTCCAAAACAGCTGTGGAAGTGGTCAGACCCGCCACCCCCTTCCTGCACCACCCTGAATAACGAGATGTTCGGTGGGCAGGCACGCGACACCCTGGGCACTCGACACGTGCCGGGCAGACAAGAGGACAGCAGCTGGGGACTGACCTGAGACCTGCCCGCATTGCAGTGAGACGCCAGGCTACCTGCGTGCACGCGGAAGTCTGAGAGGGGTTCACCTGCAGGCCTTCTCGGTCCATCTGACATGTTTTCAAGTCAGGAAATGGAAGACCAGGAGAGAAAGTCATTTATTCCTGGTGACAGGAAGTTGGTGGTTGTGCCAAGGGACCCCCCGACCCCCTACCCCGGCTGAGGCACAGTGGCTGCCCCTCCCTCTGCCCAGCCATGAGACTCTCTTCCTCTTTCTGTAGCCCTGGAGATGGACAGAGGACGGACAACTGAGTGGCCTCCTCGAGCAGCCAATGGTCAGGGACACAAAATACCCCCACATGAGAGCCGAGGAGGAGAACACACAGTTTCCAGCAGCCTCGCAGGGGCCGCAGGGTGAGCAGAGAAGGGGCGGGGGGGACATGGCCGGTGCCCCTTCCCTACACCCCGGGGCTTACCGCCCAAATGCACGGGGTGGGGGGGATCTTCCCTGTGTGAACTTGTGTGAGCCTGAGGGGTTCTTTGACTGTAGGTGAGTGCTAGGTGTGACACATTAGAGAGCCGACGCCTCAGAGAACACCCTTACCCAACGATTTGGTGAATAAAGGCCTCACTCCCAAAGTGTGTAGGGCCGTGTTGCTGTGAACCCCATGCAGTCTCCTAGGTCTCCTAGGGGACCCTGGAGGATCGAACCCCGGTTCCCTACAGCAGCACCCTTCTCAGGCACCCAGCCTAAACTAGCTTCCTCCTCCTTTTCCTTACCTCACCTCTCGACTCCCCTTCTGAGGTGCCAGGGTCACCTCCCAAATCAACGCCTGACACGCCGATCCTTACCTCGGACTCTGTTTCTGAAGGAACCCAGCCGGGCTGGGGTGAGAGGCCCGAGGACGGTCAGCACAGTGGGTTCTAAAGAGGGTGGTTTCCCGCCCCTTCCCAAGCATTAGCTTTGCTGAGCAGGCGATGCAGGTTTGGGGCGGAGCGGAACCGCCACGGAGAGTAGAGACCATGGCTGGCGCGGGACATCCGCAGGGCAAATGTTTTCTTCGCCCTCCTAGAACAGCCCTGCTTTGCGTCTACATGCGTTAAGTATTTAGTGAGTATTGGTTTTGGGTGGGTGCCAAATTATCCGTCTTCCGGGCCACCCACCAAGCTCTGTCCAGCTTCCGGTGACGCTCATTAAGCCGCTTCCTGGTTACATACCTGTGTCAAAGGCTTGAGGGATGCAACAGCATGAATGAAATTCAGAAATGAGCTGCCAAAGGTCAGTGCGTGCTTGTGAGCGTGGTCATAAAATTCCTGAGGACTCGGTCCCATGGGCGTCAAAGTTAAAGTTCCGTATTTATTTCATTGATCTATTCATAGGTCCCCCACAGGGACAGCTGTGGTCACAAGGAGTCCAGACTAAGGACTCTCTTTCACCCCAGACCTTTCCAGGGATTACCTGCATTCTGTTACCACTAGGGGTTCACTGGTACTGCAACATCTTCTGGAGACCCTGCTACAACCAGGCAGAATCCTTTAACACCAGCACAGAAGACAGCAAACTCTCTGCAAAGGGCCTGACAGTCAGGATTAGAGGCTTCCCAGGTCAATGCGATCTCCATCAGCAACACTCACCTCTGGAGTCGGGAAGCAGCTGCTGGTGGCACACAAGCCAGTGAGCGTGGATGGGTGTGTTCTAATAAAACTTTATTTAGATGCTGATGCTGACAATTGAATTTTATCTATAACTTTCCACAGTGTTATGAAATAGTCTTCTTCTGACTTTATAAAAACATTTAAATGTTTTTTTAAATGTTTATTTTCTTGATTTTAGAGGGACAGGAAGAGAAAGAGAGAGAGACAGGATCATTGATCTGTTCCTGTATGGGCCCTGACCGGGGATCGAACCAGCAACTTTTGTGCTTTGGGGTGGTGCTCCAACCAACCGAGCTCTCTGGCCAGGGCTGACATTTTCAAAAAACCATTTAAAATGTAAAAGTAATTCTTACCTCGCAGGCCATGCAGAAATGGGCCATGGTGGAGGGGTTGGCGTGCGGGCTCCAGGGTGCCAACCCCCACCCAGCCTCCTGATAAGTGCTTCTCCACTCTGGGCGGAGGGCAGGTAGGAAGAGAAATAGACTCAGAGGGGGGTGTCAGAAAGGAAGACAGAGGGGCAGGGGGGGGTCTCATCCCAATCCCCCCCTGTCCACATCACCCCTTTGCTCTGTCTTCTGCTGTGAGGGACAGAGCAAAAATGCCCCAAGTGAATAGTAACCTTGAATGATTATGAAGAGGGGTCGTGATGGGCCTGGAAAATATTTAAGTATCTGGAAATTCTTTTATGACCTCTTCCGGTGCTTCTTGCTTCTTAACTTCCCCCCAAGTGAAGCTGATAGGGATATAATATTACGCGAAGCGTGGAGATTTTATGTCAAGGAGCTCGGGTGGGGGCAGGGAGGGGTCGGTCCAAGGAGCTGGGTTTGACAACCTCTGTTCTAGGAAAAGGAAAAGGAGGAGGCAAGTCTGGGCAGCCGGCTGCTGTTCCTTTTCTGCAGGCGACTGTATGTTCCTGGCATCCCTGCGGAGTGGGCCTGCGTGCCGTGTGCCGAGCCCGGCACGTGCCGGGCCTCCTCTGGCAGACATGCTCGCTCTGGGCCGACGCGACCGGTGACCGAGGCCACACGCGGAAACACTTTCCTTGTGAGCCAGCACGTTTGGCTGGGTGGGTGGGGTCGCCGCTCTAAGGAAAACACGGATGTACCAGTTCTCAAAGCCGTGGCTGGTGCGAACAGGAGAGAGCGAGATTAGGGCAGGACAGGTGCCCTTCGACGACACAGGAAATGCACAATCACCAGGCCCGTGGGTCTAGATCGTGTTCTGTCCTGCGCTTGTCCCTCGTATGACAGAAAAACGTCCCCGGGGATCCCGCGGATGGACTCTCCCGCGGATGGACTCTCCCGGGGTGTTTGTAAAATCAGGGGAGACTGCTGTGCTTAGAACGGAAGGCACCATGCCTTCCACTCAGAAAATAGAAAACTGGGTGTGATTTAAATTCTGGGCGCGTCCCTTCTGGCAGTCGCCACGGGCACACTACCACCTCCCTGACCTGCCAAGCCAGGTCTCTCCGGAAGGTTCAATGAGATAAGGTTGAAAGGTGCCCCAGCCAAGTATTTGGCGGCAGTCTGATAAATATTTAAACTGCGTCTATATTTAGAAACCCAGTGAACACTGAAGAACAGAAATATTTTGGTTGCTGTCGTTTTGTGTACATTCCGAGGGCACGTCCATAGGAACCGTTTCCCCAAACGTAGTCAAAGTCCTGAAGTTTAACAAAACTCTCGAAGATATCGTGGCGGATAATCTGTGACACAAACAAAAAGCTTCAAGTGTAACGATGCCTTCATAACTGCGTGCCAAGTGCGAGGAGAATGAATCAAGTTGGTGAGCATTACAGGAACTCTCTTTCTGGCTGCTTCCCAAAGGGAAAAAAAAAATCCATTCTAAATCATTATTGGGTTTTTCACATGATCTGGGAGACGGTTATATAATTTCACAAGTGTCTGTAAACTCCTCATTTGCATCTGATTTCTCAATGTCTAATTTGTTCGTCAGCCAAAGCTATGTGCAGAAAACCATTCTTTCCATCAGCTCCCGGAATGTGGGTAAGCAAATTCACCTTCTGTTTTACGAGAGAAGAACTCACACACCCAGAATTATCATGCATTTTGCCCTTGAAACCCAGAGGAAGTGATCTCCATGGGCATGTTCGTGTGTGTCTGTATCAACATCCACTCTAAAAAAAAAAAAAGAGGCTGCAAATTTCAAGGATGGTGTGCAAATTACAGATGTATTCCCCGCCCCAGGGAGCTGACGTGAACACGAACCAGTGTTTTCTCGGCGCGTGTGGAAGATGACTAGGGGAGATTGCTCGGATCGGAAGGCATCTCTGCCTTCTACCTTCACATGGAAACAAGGAGTACCAGCAGTTGGCTCTGCATTCTAGGGCAACAGTTGTTGTGCGACTGTTCCTACCAGGCAAGGGGTGGGGGCATGACCACTGAGCTGTGGAATTTCTGCCCGGTGGCCTGCACCACCCTCCGTCCCGGGCTCCCTGACACCGGCAGCCTGGTGTCGTCCTACCGTAACCACGGGGAGAGCCACCCCCGGGCAGGTTCAGGACGTGGTCGCTTTCTCAGACTCCGTTCTCTGCTCCTGGATCTCTTTCTATCAAAGGGTGCAGGTTGGGTGAAATGACTTCATCTGTGGAGACTCGGTTTTCTCTTTGCTATGTGAAAGGGACCCCAAGATTCCCTTCCTTGGGTCCATTCTGTGACACTCTGAGGCCGCAGCCTTCTCACCGCCTCTCCCTGGCGTCAGTCTGCGCTTCGGCACACCTGGTCTGGACGCACCTGGCCTCAGCCGGGCCGAGCTGCACGCTGACACGCCACAGAGCGGACGTGCTGGGACCAGCAGCCCCCCATCCCAGGTGTGTACACACGGGCAGTCGCTGGCTTACCAACGGGACGCGTTCCGTTGGATCCAAAAGGTTCTAGTATTGATCGGCGTGGAGAGGCAGAAATAGAGACTATGTGAAGACAGACATCGAAGTTGCCTTGACGAGGTAAAGGGACCCGTTCCAACTTACATCCCAGTTCATCTTGGGAATAAACCCACGGAGCCGACCTCGTGCGTAACCCAGGGATGACCAGCACCCCGCAGAACGGAGAGCAGCGTCTCCAGGAGACGCGACATCCCATTCAGGCCTGAAAAGGAAGGACACTCCGGCACATGCTGCAAAGCGGATACACGTGGAGGACATCAGGCGAAGTGGAAAAAGCCAGTCCCACGGACAGGCGGCACCTCTGGTGGACACACTCATAGGGACAGGACGTGCGAGGGTGACCGCCAAGGCCTGAGGGAGGGAGGGCGGGTGGGCATTGCGGCTTCAATGGGGTCATAGTGTCAGCTCTGCCGGATGGAAAGGGGTCTGGACTGTGAGTGCGCAACAGCGAGGATATACTTGAACGCTACTGAAGGTACACTTCAAAGCGGTGACGATGAAAAGAAAAAAAAAGCGGTGACGATGATAAATTGTATAAAATGAAAAATTAACGCAATTTTAAAATGATTTAAAGAAGTAATTCTTGAAAGAGGAATTGCTTTAGAGAGACAAACCCTCTGCCCGGACCAGGCATCCAATCTCCTCAGCTCTCCCGGCTTATACAAAGGCAGGGAGGGAGGATTGTTTGTGCACCTGGATAGGAAGACATTTACATCTTCAGTTTCACTGAGCTCTCAATGGAAATAGACTACTACCTCCTTCCAGGGTGACTGTAAACAAGAGAGCACAGAAGCCTTAGCCCTATCTGAGGCGTTGCCACCAAGAGCAATCAGACATTTTCCCATCACATTATGTTACAACTAACTCAAAATATTGTTTGCGTTTGTAAGTAACTCAAAGTGACGGCAGTGAGTAGACCGGCTCCCTGAGAAAACGCGACCTTATGGGGCAGAAGGGGTTTTTGCGGATGTGATTGCATCAGGGGGGACCCGAGATGGGGAGGTTACAGCATCCATCCAGGTGGGTTCAATGTCTTCAGAAGACCCCCAGGAGGGAGGCAGGAGGACCAGAGGGCCGTGCAGAGACGCTGGGCTGCTGGCTTTCACAAAGGAGGAGACGGCCACGGGGCCCGGGGACGCGGGTGACCTGCAGAAGAAGCTTGACGGGCAAGGAGCCAGATCCCCTTCCAGAACCTGCAGAAGGAATTCGGCCCCGCCCGCCGACACCTTCATTTTAGCGCTGTGGGACCCATCTCGGACTTCTGTCCTCCAGAACTGTACCATGAAGATGTGCTGTTGTTCTAAGCTCCTGAGTCTGTGTGCATGTGTTGTAGCGGCCACAGGTAGCGGACACAACAGGAGAACTGCAGAATGGTTATGCTGAGCAGAGAGACCCCGGGAAGGCAGGGCGGGGCTTCTGCCTATGGATACGCTTGTCCTGGGAGAAGAGTACCTTTTCTGCTTTTACTTAGTAACAAAACTCAAGACAACAACTGTTCCCCTTAAGCAGGACTCACCCCTACTAGGCCCTGGTATCCTATCCTACCCTATCCTACCCTACCCTACCCTACCATATCCTACCCTATCCTGTCTTATCCTATTGAACGATTGACTTGAACTCAACCTATTAAAAAAAAAAAATCATGACCCATACAATTCATCTGTAACAATTACTCCTTAATTTGAGAAAATGTGGCGATGGAAATTTTGGCCTCTGGGCTTCCCTCCAAAGAGGTAATGTGAGTGCTATGAACCATCACGGTCTGGGGCAAATTCCTTGCTGGCATTTCAAGGTCGGGGAGACTGGGAGGGGAGGAGCAGCTGCCCTCAGGAGAAGGGAGGGGCCCGAGGGGGACCGTTGGGCGGCAGGGCCCCCATGGCCACCACCAAGAAACTGGAATGAAAACTAGTCTCCCGTCCCGTGTTCATTTACTTCTGTCTCTCCTGACCTCTGACTTTGACCCCGGCCTCACCTTCCCTGACTCCTAAAGTGCTGTAAGCGTCTTCAAGAAAAAAACACCCTCATTTTTCGTGACACGCGGAAGAATAAAACTTGGGGATTTCATACGGAAATCTTTTGCATTGTTGGCAGAATATTGAAAATCTGGGTGAAAACCTACATAGTGTCTATTAAGTTCATTTTAAGGAGAGTCAATGACTGTGGAAATCTTTAAAAAAAAAAATGACCTTGAGCGAAATAGCCCTACTGCTCATCTTGGGAACTTCGCAGGTGGAGAAAACACTCCTTGGCCTTCACCAACAAGTGCTGGCTGACCTACACCTGTGAACGCAGAAGGCACCGAGGAGGGAGGGAGCCTTTAGAACCGAAAGTGTTCCCCTGTGTTCCTGCTGTCCATCACTTTGGGTCAGGGCCAGGGGCCCTGTAGAGGGATTCTGAACACGGTGGTGGTAGGTAGGTAACTTCTCAGGTTACACAAAACTTCCCAGATCCCAGTGGTTACCTGGCATGGGGGTGGGGGTGGGGGTGGGGGTGGGGGAGGGAGTGTTGGGTCTAAGGCTAATACTGGCAGCCCAATATTTCTTTTGAAAGCGCTTCTAGTCACAGACAGGCGTCAGTTCAAACGCAACTTCCTTTACACTCGACAACAGTAAATGTACGTTGGACAGTGGCAGAGTGTATGAATGTTTTATGGGCAGAATAACGTCCCCCACTCTCCAAAGAGGTTCGGGTTCTTATACCCTGGAACCTGTCGATATGTTATCTTACATGGCAAAGGAAAATTAAGGTAATGGATAGAATTAAGTTTATTAATCAGATGACTTTGAAATGGGGAAGTTATCCTAGATTATCTGGGTGGGATTAATAGGAACACAAAAGGTCTGAAAAGTAGGCAAAGGAGGGGGTCAAAGTGATGTGATTTGAAAAAAAAACTCAACTCACCTTTGCTGGCTGTGAAGTAGAAGGGGGAAGGGGGAAGGGGCCACAAGCCCAGGAGTGCAGGCAGCCCCAAGAAGCTGGAAAAGACAAGGAAAGGAATCCTATGCAGAGTTCACAAAAAGGAAGTGGTTGCCGTCTTAACTTTTGCCTTAACACAGGTCAGCTCCTTGTCACATGTCTGACCCACGGGACTAGAGGGCAATCCATGAGTGCTGTTTAAGCCACCAACGGTAAGCTAATAATACCGTTTCAGAAAATGAGTCATGGCCATCAGCCAAGGCTGCTCGGAGATAATAAGCAAAGTCAATGTGGAACTGGACCATTGGACTCTGTCTCAAGGGGTCCCTTATCAAGGCAAACGCTCAATAAATAACGAATCAAGAAACCAAGATCTCACACGCCCTCGTTGGCTCGTGCTCACACCACAATCCTCAGAAGGTTGAAGGATCCCGTCGATTAGAACCTGTCACTGTCGGACAAATTACTACTCTAAAGGGCAGTGACTTAGTACAGAAGCCACTCAGTTCCTCTCAGGGTTTGTGTGAGTCAGAAATTCACGCAAGGCACAGAGAGGACAGGCAGTCTTTGTCTCCTGTGTCCGGAGCTGCATCTGGAAGGCTTGCAGTTGGGCAGCTAGAGTCACCTGCAGCACCTTTTATTCTTTTATTTGTGCAGCCTGTCCGTGTGGCTGGGGCTTCCTCACAACACGGCAGGTCAAGAGCTTGAGTCTTGTTGGGTTTACATTGCCGGAGGCATCCAAGGGATAGATGGTGAGGAGGCTGTTCAACAGGAATTTGTTATTGGGGGTGAGGTCTGGGCTGGAGATGTAAATTTGAGGTCCATTAACCTGTATTTGATAGTCAAAGCCAAAAGCAGAGTTCCTGCAAATAGGAAAGAGAAGAGGTCCAAGGTTGAGGCCAGTGGGGCTTGCCGTTTCTCAGAGGTTAGGGAAGCAAGAAGGAATCACACCAGGAACTGAGAAGCCGGGAAGGTCGTGGGAAAGCCTGGGGAGCCTGGGTGTGCGTGGTCTTAGCGCAAGGAAGTGGAGTGATCGATGACTGCTCATGGTCAAGGAAAATGAGGCCACACGCAAGGCCTCTCTCAGTTCCCAGGGTTCCTCATGATCAGTGTAAAGCAGATGGAGAGATGAACTTGGCTTAATTGTGTCAGGGACCCTGCTGGGTCTCGGGACTGGGGACTGGGGCACAGAGGCCCTGAATGCAGAAGATGTTCCGGTACATTTGTCTGGGGAATTGTGAGCCCCAGAGACCGCAGCCGAACAAGGCTGGCTACCTGGGTGCATAAGCCATGCGCAGGCTTCACGTGGACCAGGTGAAGCCTCAGCTGGCTTTAATCAGGGATGTCAAGAGCTGCTGACTTGTTTGCAAAGGATGGGTGGGGGCAGGGACTCGGCCGGGGCGCACCAACCAGGCACATTTACCCAAGGGTCATTTTGCCCTCAAACCTGTGGGCGAGCCCTGCGCACTGGTGCCGCTGCTGCAGTGCGACCCAGCTCCGCGGAGTCCCCGGGGTGGGGGCTGAGCTGCGCGGGGGTTGGGGGTGGGGGCAGACAAGCAAGTGGCTGGGGACCCATGCGAAGCAGATGGCAGCGCTCTAGAGGCTGCAGCTTGAGATCTATATCTATTTTTTTTTTCTTTTTAAAGGTAAAGGATGCTTAGGAAGCCGCCGTGGTATTTCATCGCACCTAGCTCGCATCCTTTTCTAAACTTCAGTTCACTCGCGGAGTGCGAACACTCACGGCCCCGAGGGAGCATTCGTATCTTTCAGAAAAGGCAGAAAGTTAAAAAAAGAAAAAAAATAAACAAGTAAATAAAGCAGGGATGACAAATTGCCGTTAGGGTAGACCGGAGAGTCGCAAAGGCTTTTTGAACCAGCTGCCTGGAAACAAACAAAACCGCGGCGGGCGGAGGCGCGCAGTGCCTCCCGGGTCCCGAGGCGCAGGAGCCCGCTGGGAAGCGCTGGGGGCCCGCAGAGAGGCCTGGGGCAGGGGCCGGGCGGCTCCGGAGGTCGGTGGGCGGGGAGGTCCCGCGCCCTCGCTCCCCGGGATCGGTTGCGCGCGGGGCAACGGGCTCCTCGCGCCCCCTCCGCGTTGTCCCCGCAGGGCTCCGACGCGGCGCGAACTACAAGTCCCAGGAAGCCCAGAGGCCGGCGCGGGGCGGAGCCTGGCGCAATTCCCCGGGATCCGGCGCGCTGGGAAGCGCCGCGGAGGACGCAGCGGCGGCAGTGGCGGCGGCGGCGGCTGGAGGGCGGCGAGCGCGCGGGCAGGCGGGGCAGAGGCGGGGCCGACGTGGGCCGGAGCCCTGCGTGCCAGGGAGGGGGCTGGCCGGGAAGGCGGCCGGCGGCAGGCGGCACCGATAGCGGGCTCCGCGGCTTGCACAGCGCCTGCGGCTCGGTCCCGGCTCAGCGGGCGACGCACGGCGGGCTCGGCGCGGGGGCCCCGGCGCGCCGGACGGCGCAGCACGCAGCGCGCGGACCCTCGCCGCGGCCCGGAGCCCGGAGCGGCGCGGCCACTGCCCGGGGGCCGGTCCTCGGCCCCGGCGCTCAGAGCGCGGCGGCCGCCTGGGCTTTAATGGCTGCTCGCCGGGGCAGCGCCTAAGGCTGGAATCGGCTGCGGCGCAGGAAGGCGCCCAAGCGAGCCTCCTCGAGGGGCCAGCCGTGCCCGCCGCGGCGCGCTCCATGGGGGCCCGCTGACCCGGGGCGCCGGGGCCCGCTCGCTCGCCGGCCGCGCGTCCCGGCCATGAACTGAGTCCGCGGGCCAGCCCCTCGCCTGCTCTGCCCGCTCCTTTCTTCTTGCGCCTCCTCCGCCAGCCGCCGGCGGGCCCGGTTCCCTAGGGGCTGCGGTGCCCCGGGCTCGGCGGCCCGCGAGCCCCGGGGCGCGGGGCGGCGGCGGCGGGGGGCGTGCGGCTCCAGGCGCGGCGCCTGCACCATGAACTACCAGCAGCAGCTGGCCAACTCGGCTGCCATCCGGGCCGAGATCCAGCGCTTCGAGTCGGTCCATCCCAACATTTACTCCATCTACGAGCTGCTGGAGCGCGTGGAGGAGCCGGTGCTGCAGAATCAGATCCGGGAACACGTCATTGCCATCGAAGGTGAGGGCCCGGCCGTCGCGGGGCTTCTGGAAAGCGTGGGGAGGCCAGCGCCCCCGGCGCGACGGGGTGTGCGCGTGTGTGTGTGGTGTGCGCGCGCGTGAGTGTACACACGCACCGGGCCGTGGCACGCGGCTGCCCCGCCGAGTGAGCACTGCGGAGCTTCTTACCAAGCAAGGCCGGGCGAGAGCCCAGGGGGAGGCCGAGGGCCGGGTGAGCGCGGGAAGCTCTGCCAGGGAAGATGAGCCTCTCCTCTGAGAAAGTGGCTGGATGCGGTGCTGTCATGGGTCGCCCGAGTGACCTGGCCAGGCCACTGCCCTGGGGGCAGCTGGAGGGGTTGGCGCCACCCGACCGTGACAGGTTACCGGGTCAGGGCCCAGTCTCTGGCTGGACGTTGAAGACATGTTTTGAGAAGTGCTGCTGGGGGCGGGGCTCTGGCCAGCGTGCTTAGGTGGGCAGGGCGGCCTGCCTTCTGTCTTTGCTCGGTTCAGGGGCACAGTGGAGGCAGCTGAGGTGAGCCCTGGGCCAGAGTCGTCTCCCGCTGCAGGCAGCGTTGTGCCCCGGACCCTTGTGCAAAGGCTAGTCTCCTGTCTAGTTTTCTATCAAAAGTCCTGGGCCAGATGACCAGGAAGGTAGGCATCCCTTAGCCTCAGGGTCTCGCTTTCACATTCCTGGAAGCCAGCCACCCTTCCCGTGTGCCAGGCGGGGCTGTGACCCTGGAAGGAAGCAGAGGCCGAGTCTGCCTCTCCTGGGCTTGTGTTCTTTCTGGGTTCCAGGTGGCTCTTGCGCCTCCACACTCAGCTTTTGGGTTGTCTCCTTGCTCTATCTGTTTGGTCCTGCCAAGGTTCACCTGGGAGACGAGTTCGGTATAAACACTGAATGTGGGGTTCTACCCCAGCCAGTCAGCAAGCAGTCTTTCCTGCTTGGCGCTGTGGGCCAGTGACAGGGCGAGGTGGGCATGGTGGGCTGTCCCTAATCCAAGGCCAGTAGGGACGCTGTTGAGAGAGGCCTGGCAGGAGTGTGTCCAAGCGCCTGGCTGCAGGCTGTCACCTGCCACCTCCTCTCCATCTGCCGTGAGAGGGCATCGGCCGCAGGAGGGCTCTGCTTTGGTACCATGTGGTCTGCCCTGCTGACCCCAGATTGCCTTGGTTGGATGCTTGGCCAGTTGGGTGGAGAGTGTGAACACTGTGGTGCTGATTCTCTTGGCATTTGGCAGCTCCATGAACTTGAGCAGTGGCCAGGCCAGGCTACCGCTACCGCTTGGGGGGCTCTGTCTGTAGGGGACTAGCTAATTCCCCTGGAGGATCTGAGCGGTGCCTTCTGTGGGGCCTGGCTCTCAGTGCACCTGCCCCCCCCCCCCCCCCCCCCTCCGTCCTGGCCATTTAGGATGCTTCCGGGATCTGCAAGAGGCAGGGGCTACTTACTAGGAGGCCCTGGACTTGCACAGCTGCACAGCTGCTGATGGTCGGATGGTGTGTCAGAGTGTTCCCCTGGAGCCCGAGCTCTGTTCTGTCGCCGTCCAGCCGAGGGGGCCGCGGGGCCTGTGTCACTCGTCTCTGCAGCTCCCTGGAAGCATCCACAGAGTCTGATGAAACGCTTTGAGAGTCGGTGCCAAGGACTGAGTGTACCCGGCCGGGCGCACCTGGCCAGCGCACCTCAGGGCGGTGCGGAGACGTCCGGCCGAGTGTGATTCATGACACCCCCGTTTTCACCGCCCATTCCCGAAGCCCAGCTCTGGGGTCTCGAGCGCTTCCCGCAAGGCAGCTGGACCTTCTAGAAAGAGGATGTGGTTTCATTTTTCTTCTTTCAGAAAACAAGAAACACTGTGTGGTTTCTAGATTTATTTATTTGTTTGTTTGTTTATTTATTGTAGCTTGATGTCTCTGCCTTTATGATGGGAGACATAAGTCCCCTTCTTGGCCGGAATCTTTTATCATTTTTAATAAGACTCAGGATCAGTGAACGAGTCCTTCTTGGGGCTTTGCCGGTATCACCACTTTTCTGTTAGCAAGAGGGATGTCTGCATCCTGTCCGAGCCGTTGTTAACTCAGTGAGGCCGAGGAGTCGCGCGCCTGTGCTTTGCTGCTTTGCGTCATCAGCAATGAGACCATGCCTTTCATTTGTATAGAACTTGAGCAAAAGTAAACTCTCTCGCTTTCCTGATCCCCTGGTGTGCTGCCCCAGCCCTGCGAGGAAATGTGGCCTTCCTTACCCTCCGCTGGTCGAGGATGGACGTGCAGGGAGGGCTGACGGCATGATGACTTGACCGGAGTTCGGTGGGACCCACGGGGTCATGTGAATAGAGAGCTCAGGTCAGCACCCTCCCAGAAGCACCTCCCTCACACTGCCCCGTCCAAGGAAACGCGAGTCCATTTGTTGTAATGCAGTGTGCCGCGCTGTGCAGCTTGTAGGATAGAGCTGTGATTTATGTGTGCACCTTGATGTTTTGGAAATAGGCTTTCTGCAATTGTGGCAGGAGAGCTTTTTTTTTTTTGTAAGAGAAGGGAAGTGTGCAGAGACAGTTCTGCGCAGGTGTGTAAGGTGCAGGCTGCACACTTGTACCGAGTCTGAGAGCAGGGCCGTGTGGTACCGAGGCTGCAGGGGCCTTTGGAGGAGCCCGGCCAGGTCACGGAGAGGGGATCGTCACAGTGACGCAAGGAAACTGACGCGGGTCTGCCCCTGCCTGTGAACCTGGCAGGTTAGGACGCTACTACCCTGGCGAAACGTCCGTCCTTTTCAACCCTAAAACATCACCAGCCATGTCTAACGAGGAAGGTATATGCACACCGTAGTGGGGAGTTGAAGAGGAGCTGGCCCTGCCGGACGGGGGGAAACCGGTGCATCTGAGGGGCTGCCCCGTGAGGGTCCCCTCCCCCTCTGTGCTCTGTGCGGACGTGCAGAAGACACGCGGAGCCGTGCTCACAGGGTTGCGTGATTAGCGTCATGTGAGCACTTCTCCGTGTTATGAAAAGTTCTGAACATATGATTTCTCACGTTGGCATGCTGTTCCAGCGTTTGGCTGTGCCGTGGTTTATGTAAAATTCCCCTGTTCCCTGGCAGCTTCAGGGGTGTTTGCTGTTGGAATGAGGGAGGGATGTTTTGGCTTGGTGCTCAGTTCAAAGGGATTCTAAGCGGGTGTGGATCAGACGATCTCTAGTAAGATGGACTGAATTGTATACGTTGTAGGTGAGAGAGCTCCCGGAGATCCCCAAATAAAAGTGGGCCTGTGACCCTGTGTGTGGGCATGAGGAAGGGGACTTTCGTTCCCAGTCTTGTTTGAAATATTATCTTGCCCTCACACCCCCCCCTGTTACCCCCAAAAGTGTTTTTTCATCTCTTTATTTCAGAGTTTGAGAGATTTGTTCTCCCCCCACCCCAGCTGTTGCTGACGGTTTTCAGATTTACCCGATCAGATTTCGGGGGGTATCCTACAGGGGTGGGGCCTGCTGTGAAATGTAGCCTGTAGCTCAGGCATTCTCCGTGCCCAGAATAAAGTCTGGAAGGGGCCGGGCGGCCGGCCTTCAGGGTGAGCGGCTGGGTTAGGCTTCCCCACCCTGGTTCTTCTTAAAAAACCCGGTTGGGTTTGGTGGGGTTGAAGTAAATGAATCAACTGCCTTTCTTGTTAAATAAAGCTCATTCTTCTGTTAGGGATCAAGTCTCTATTAGCGGTCACACCTCGTAATTCAGCTTGCCGGCGGCAGGACTGGGAGGCTGGTGATAACCCAGCCTGCTCCTCCAGCCAGGGCCACGCTCAGACCCCCAACCAGCTTCTCAGACGGTGGTCTGTGGGGACCAGACCTCCCCCCTCCCACCGTGAGCCTCATAGGACTTTGTGCGGCTTCCTCTGAGGGCACCGGAGAGGGCACGGTGCCCAGGCCTCGGTGGGAGAGCTCTGTCTGGTACCCCTGGTAAGGGCACTTTCACAGCGGAGCTTCCAAGGCTGGGCCCTGCATTTGGGGGGACCCAGGAAGACAGGGCAGGGGTGCCCCTTAATCCCATGATACAGCTCCTTTGTTCAGCGTTTGTGCCCAGCGGAGTGCTTCGTGCTTATCCTGCATGATGTCATTTCATCCTGTGGCAATTTGTGACACAGATGCCACCTCTCAGGCTCAGAGACCGTAGCCGACTGGACCCGAGAGGTGGGCTGGGCTGATCCGACCTCCACGCTGGCTCCCGAGCTCCGTCCCAGGTAGGAACGGAGCTCCCGGTTATTGACACTTCCGCAGCCCTGCCTGCAAACCGTCCCAGGCGTGTGTGCCCCCTTCCGAGGAGACGGGGCGGGTTTGAGAATGTTGCAGACAGCCGTGAGCAGAGACGGGGAGGGTTTGGGAATGTTGCAGACAGCCGTGAGCAGCCTGCTCTCTGTAAAGTTCCTCAGTCACGTCAGCAAAACTTGTTGGCGAGAGTTGGCTCTCCTGCAGAGATGTATGTGACGTGTTCATTGCAGGTGTGTGCGCGTAGCGCGGGCACATCTTCTCCCTGCCGTGGAAGGAGCCTGGTTTTTCTTGGCCACTATTGGCTGTATTTGTGACATATTTCAAGGTTAATCAAACGGTGTAGGTTTGGGGGGGGGGGTGTCTTTTAATTATTGATATAAATATCACAGTTTCATTCTTTACAATAATACTTGGCTCCTTGTGGCCTCCAGGTTAGATCTCATGCCTTCACATGCAGGCGTCCCTTCCAGCCTGCCTGGCTGAAGTCCTTCCCTTTCCCGCCTGTCCCTGTCACCCCCCCTCCCCTGCGGTGCCCCCTGCTCCCTCTGGCTCCGCCCGTCCGCCACTCCCGCCGGAAGGACTGGGATCTCTTTGAGGGCAGAAGTCAGGCCGTGTTCATTTCTTATCTCAGCGATTTCACGTGTCCCGTCTGGCCCTTGGAGGTTGCCCGGGAATTGTTTGCTTGCGGACTGGTTGACCCGCCGGAGGAGCTGACTTTTCCTCTGGAGTTCGGGTCCTTGTCCTCCTCCGTGTCACTATGAGTGGTGTTTGTCCTCTGCCCGGGGAGCCAGGGCATTTGAATCGTCCTGGAGCTCAGATGTCAGGGCTGCACCCCTGGAGGATCGGGTGGGTTCGCTGTGGTGGGAGCGAGGTTTTCTTCAGTGTACGTGGTGGTGGTGGTGGTGGGATGGGGGGATCTGTCTGCGGACTCCTGGCAGCTTGTGCTTCTGTCGGCGTCAGTGACTTTTAGATGGAGGGCCCTCTTTGTCCGTAGGGCCACACGGTGGACAGACTAAGCGGCTGACCGAGTGTGGATCTTCATTCAGTGCAACACCGAGCGCCACTGTGGTCCTCGGAGTTGAGCAGTGAGATCACACGGCAGGCTTGGGGAAGCAGACTGTCCCTCACCCCAGAGTTCCCAGTCTGTGGGCCTGGGGCGCGAGTGTGCTGTGCTAACCACTTTCCCCCGGGGGTGCTGAGGGTGCTGAGGGTGCTGAGGATGCTGAGGATGCTGAGGGCGCTGAGGATGCTGAGGATGCTGAGGGCGCTGAGGATGCTGAGGATGCTGAGGGCGCTGAGGGTGCTGAGGATGCTGAGGGCGCTGAGGATGCTGAGGATGCTGAGGGCGCTGAGGGTGCTGAGGATGCTGAGGGCGCTGAGGGCGCTGAGGGTGCTGGGGATGCTGAGGGCGCTGAGGGCGCTGAGGGTGCTGGGGATGCTGAGGGCGCTGAGGGCGCTGAGGGTGCTGGGGATGGTGCTGAGGGCGCTGGGGATGCTGAGGGTGCTGAGGATGCTGAGGATGCTGAGGGCGCTGAGGGATGCTGAGGGTGCTGAGGGTGCTGAGGATGCTGAGGGTGCTGAGGATGCTGAGGGTGCTGAGGGTGCTGAGGGTGCTGAGGATGCTGAGGGTGCTGAGGGTGCTGGGGGTGCTGGGGGTGCTGAGGGTGCTGAGGGTGCTGGGGGTGCTGAGGGTGCTGAGGGAGGATGCTGAGGGTACTGAGGGTGCTGAGGGTGCTGAGGATGCTGAGGGTGCTGGGGATGCTGAGGGAATTGAGGGTGCTGGGGATGCTGGTGCTGCCGGCCTGGGATGCCATTTGGGAAGCATCCCAGTGGGGTGGCAGGAGCCTCCAGGCACTGGGTGACTTCTCTGGGCCAGCACTCCCACGGCCCTCCCTGTCTTCCCCTCTCACCCTCCCTGCCGGTTGTGGGTGAGGATCTGCAGCCCAGGGAGTTGCTTAGGGTCACGCAGCGTAAATGCAGTGTAAGAGGGAGTGAAACGCAGGTCCCAAGGGCTTCAAGCATGTGCTCACTATGCCTCTGCGATGCTGAGCGCCCCGAGTGGGAAGTGGTCAGGTGGGGGAACGGACATCGCCAGGGGGGAGTCCAGTAGAGAGGTGGGACCTGCACGGGTGGACGGCCCGTACGTGTAGATGTGCAGAACGCACCTGTGGTGCTGACAATGCCCTCGGTGACTGCTGCTTCCGAGCCAGCGGAGCCCTTCCCGAGAAAGGGGACCTTTGTGTTATTAGTGTCTTAAAAGGGCTGTGGGGGGGGGGGGGCGAAGGAAGTGAGTCAGAAGGGAGAAGCGGCCACAGCAGCTGCAGGAACCTGCACAACAGAACCGGCGGCCCTGTGGTCACCACCCGTGTGGTGTCCAGACCAGAGTTTTAATTTTGTTGAGAGCAGAGTCCCATATTTTGCATCCTTCTTTTTTTTCTTCCTGTGTCCCCTGCAGGTGTTTATGGTTTGTCCGTCTGGCTCTGGCTTTCTGGCTTGTTTTAACTACTGAGTTGGTCTTGTGTTTCTTTTTCTTTTTTTTTTTTTTTTGTATTTTTCTGAAGCTGGAAACGAGGAGGGACAGACAGACTCCCGCATACGCCCCACCGGGATCCACATGGCACGCCCACCAGGGGGCGATGCTCTGCCCCTCCGGGGCGTCGCTCTGTCGGGACCAGAGCCACTCTAGCGCCTGGGGCAGAGGCCGAGGAGCCATCCCCAGCGCCCGGGCCATCTTTGCTGCAATGGAGCCTTGGCTGCGGGAGGGGAAGAGAGAGACAGAGAGGAAGGAGAGGGGGAGGGGTGGAGAAGCAGATGGGTGCTTCTCCTGTGTGACCTGGCCGGGAATCGAACCCGGGACCTCTGCACACCAGGCTGACGCTCTACCACTGAGCCAACCGGCCAGGGCCGGTCTTGTGTTTCTTAAAACGCACACAAACCCATGCACCTCTTCCCTGCACCCCGCCCCCCAACCTCACCCCGTTCCCCGCGCACCAGAGCCTGCGAGTCTTTCCCTGAAGTGATTGAGTTTGGCAAACCGGACCTGGCTGTAGTTATTTTTAAAATCCAGGGTTCGGGGTTCTGATCCGGTGCTTAGCTGTGCATAATTCCTTCCCTTTGTTAAGTACCTTTCTCCGCGGCAAAATGCAGTCTACAGATGTCCGTCTCTAATCTCTGCAGCATCTGTTATTCTTGCACGGGGGTTTGAGTGCGAGGCTTTGTGTGCCGTTGTGAGCTTGGCCTTTCGGGAGCGCCAAGGGGCGGGGGGTGTGTGTGTGGCGCCTGTTGTGTAGCGTGGGAAGCCTGCATGCAGGGCTGCGTGGGGGGTGACTTTCCCATCATATCACCGATGACCCACCCGTCCAGGGGCAGGGCTGGCACTGTCTAGTTTGGGTGTAGTCTCTCCACCTCCTTGTGCTCCTCACTCACTACTGAACAGGGCCGAAAGGGGTGTCTCGGTTGAGCCTGGGGGGCTGGGGAAGGAAGGAGGGCACATATCGCCCCACCTCCCCGCCAGAAAAGGTTGTTAATGGGCCCTTTGAATAATCAGTCTGTGTTCGAGGTCGGGTAGATTTTCCATAAAGAGCAGACTAAATATAGGCTCGAGGGTGGGGACCAGGGCCCCAGAGGGGGCTGTCATTGCTCTGACATTGTTTCTTCCGCTGGTAATCAGAACTCGCCACCAGCTGGGAGCAGGTGCCGCCCTGCGCTCTCTGGGGGAACAGATTGGTGTTTTTGTTTAACCAGGGGCTCATTTGCAAATTTCACACTTCTCCCGCTGTTTGATGGCGATTGTCTTTTTTGGGCTACAGTGTTGCAGTATTTGTACAGTGTTTCTACACAAGCAACTGTCGAATCTTTAAAACTGCTCATGCCGTCTGGTTGTCATTAGCATCATGGTTAGAAGCTGCCTTTTTTTTTTTTTTTTTTAAGGGTGGGAAACACTTCTCATGGTCTGGGAGAAGAATTCCAAATAATTCCCTGGACATGTTCACAAACGATTTATGTTTGGTCTTAGAAATGTCAACATTCAAGAGGTTCTTGCAAATAGAACCATGTTGCTCTCCAGCCTAGGTTGCAAGGGCCTTGCTGTAGCTACTGTTACCATATCCTCAGATAATAGTCCTTAAGGGAGAGCGGTATCTTCAGGAAGTGAAGTTAGTTTCACTTCAATGAGTTTTAGTTGATACACATACGCTAATTGTATTGAGGAACCTGGAAGGAATTAGAACTTTTTTTTCCCTTAATTTAGACAGTCAAATTTGACAGGTGACATTGGTCAGTCAGAGTACATAGATTTAGAGGAAACATCTCTGCATCGTTTGGGCAGTCGATTATGTTGTATACCCATCACCCAAAGTCAAGTCATCTTCTGTCATCCTGTACTTGTTTCTCTTTAAGCCCCTCCCCTTCCCCCTCCCCCTCCCTCTCCACCCCTCCCTTTCTCCTGGTAACCACTGCACCCTGTCTATGTCCATGAGTCTCAACTTGAATGAATGCCTAGAACAGGGGTCGGGAACTGTGGCTCGCGAGCCAGATGTGGCTCTTTTTTGATGGCTGCATCTGGCTCGCAGACAAATTTTTAATTAAAAAAAATGTTAAAAATATAAAACATTCTCATGTATTACAATCCATTCATTTCCTACTGCTCCTGTTCATGATGGCGGGTGGCTAGAGCCAATCACAGCTGTTCTCCGGGACGACACCAAATTTTTATTTGGATAATGTGTAACGTACATGGGTCCTTGTATGGCTGTCTCGGAACTACATTTTAAAATATGTGATGTTCATGGCTCTCTCAGCCAAGAAGCTTCCTGACCCCTGGGTTAGAACAAGACCCGCCTTAGTTGCCTGAGAGAGTTCTGACTGCTCACGTGGTCTCTGTGCGAGGGCGGGTGGTGGCCCCTGCGGGAAGATTCTGCGTGGCCGATAAGGTCCCTTGCTGGCTTCAGTCATGTGGTAGGAATTGGTTGGGGCAGAGCTGGCGGCCCTGACTTTCTGTTGTTTGTGTTTCCAGTTGTCCTTTTCTGTCATGATGGGAAGGTGGGGACATTTTCCAGGCAGGGCACTTCCGGAAACCTGTCTGTCCCCTTTTGTTGTCAAAGATCTAGGGTGCTTCTGTGGGCAGTGATTCGTCCTCGTGTTGAGACCCTGCTCCTGGCAGTCCAGGCTGGAGAACCTGATTTCTTTCAAACAAACAAACAAACAAACAAACGAGCATGGTTGTGGTTTTAGCTCCCACAGGCATGCCTGGGTCTCTCCTTTCCCACCTGTTCTTATTGGGAGTGTGGGGCTGGTGGGATGGAGACCACATCAGTCTTCCTCATTCTTTGAACCCTCTTCTGACAGAGGACAAGTACAGAGGGTGAGGATGTTGGCACAGGCTGACCTGTGTGGGTGACCAGCCTCCGGACCAGGAACCAGGAGGTGGCCAGCCAGGGCGGGACACACCGCATGTCATTGGAGACGGTTGCCTTTGTGGATGGGTCTGTTCTGTCGATGGGCGTTTGGGTCGTTTCCTGTTTGGGGCTAGTGGGAATAGCACAGCCGTGCACATTCTCTTGTATGTAAGTAGGTGGTTTTTGGTGCCCACAGGCCCCCGTTCCTGTTGGGCGTCTGCCAGGAGCGGAATGCTGGGACCTTGTACCTTTTCTTCCCTGGCCGGACACAGCTGTCCTGAAACCACACCTTCAGGCAGGTGGCCCCTGCCTTCAGAGACCATTCATTGCTTGCTGTGCCGGGTCCAGTTCATGACACTCAGGATGGCAGTTTGACCGCTGCCTTTCTCCTCGGATTTCCATTGTTCGTTAATAAGCACTGTGTAAGTGACGAATGCATTTCCGCTGGTCTTAGACGCTGGGTTTTTTAAGTTTAGGATTGTCTGCAGACTGTTACTTCCTTGATAGTTGAATCATTGCAGCTCCGTGAGTGGAGCTGGGTGAGTCCAGTCGTTCACTAGGAGGTACTCTCCTCTGAAACGCGGACAGGACCCTTGTGCTGAGATGGGACGGGGGACCGGCCCCTCAGCTCTCCCGGCCCCCTGCAGACCCCAGGGTCTTTCTGCCTGAGTCCGTCTCACCACCCGGCTCCTGGGTTGTAGGTCATTTTGTATCTGTGTTGGTATTTGAAAGGAAACTCATTTGCTACTTTTGGCCTAAACTGTTCTGTGGTCTTAATAGTTACAGATCAGTACGACTCTGTTTACGGCAATTATGAGAAGACACAAAAGAAAAAAAGAAAAGAAAAGCTAAGTGTTGCCAACTCTCTGCTGTTCTCAAGGGGCTGTTTTCTTTGTTTATTCTGTGTATCCTGGGGACAGCCCACCCGCTCCTCAAGGGCCATGCTCATCACCGAGGCCCAGCCCACTAACAGAGGCCAAACCCCAGGGCTTGTAAGAACCCCGCGACACAGAGCCACACAGAGGGAGGGGTGTGTGCCTGTGTGAACTTCTCCAGTTGCTCCACAAAGGCAAATATTTATTTTGAGGGATGGGGGTGGGAGGGCCGTGTTTATCTTCACTTTGTTTAGTATGGGAAGTGGCTAACGTGAGAATCAACGGGCAAGATGTTATCAAGCAGCCACCATGGGCAAGGCGCAAAGCGGGCTTCAATCTGGGGGGCAGGCAGATAGATGCGTGCACCTGGGGCCCTCCCCTCGCACCCTTCCCATCTAGCCGGGGTGGCCAGCACGGCAGTGCAGACAGCCCGGGTGGGGGAGGGAGGCGGCCCCCGGAGGGAATGGGCTTAACAGAACAGGGGGGAGCTGGGTAGGCATCCCGCAGCGGAGGGCTTTCCCGGCCTCTGGGCACAGGAGTGGAACCCACAGTGTGCAGGGGACTGGGGGGCGGGTGGGGCTGAATGATGGAGGACAGCCTTGTGAGCCCCAGAGGGCAGGCTGGGCGCGCTCCCAGGGGGCAGCGGGAAACCCCTGGCTGTGGATTGCCGTTTGGGGAGGGGAGCGTTGTGCTGCTTGGTGGCTGCTATGCAGGAAAGGACCGATGGTGGTGGCCGTTTGGGGAGGGGAGCGATGTGATGCTTGGTGGCTGCTATGCAGGAAAGGACCGATGGTGGTGGCCGTGGGGCATGGGGCCATTGCAGGGGGGTGTGGCAGGGTAGGCTCAAACCTGTAAGGGAAGGTGGGAGCCTGGCAGGGCAGTGGGAAGGCAGAGCCAGGCCCCAGAAGGTGGACACAGTGGTGCAGGCTGAGGTTGCCTGAGAGTCTCGGGGTGGAGCCTTGCAGGCACAGGGGCTGAGATCTGAGCCTGGGAACACAGGAGTGGGGGGCGCACTGAGGGGAGGACTCCATCCCTAGATGCTCCAGGGTCTGGGTGGGAGGGAGGCGCTCAGCCACCCGGGATGGATACCCAGGATCTGTAGACGCGGGGTCCTGTCCCCGTGGGGTGGGCTCGGGTGTGTAGGCTTAGGAGTCACCTGTCTGTCACACAGGCTGAGAGGCAGGCATCCGGAATGTATTGCAGCCTCTCCCTCCCCTGCGGCATCTTGAACGGGCGTGTAAGGTATACGTGTAGGTATAGGTCTGTCTCAGGAGCACGGCTAGTGTGCAGCTCTCTCCATATACACCCGTGGGGTCGTAAGTGCCCGAGCTCACAGACCCTGGGCGGTGGTGGCCCCCGAGGCCTGCTTGTCCAGCCGGGCACTCTCCTGGTGAGACGGTGCCTTTTTCAGAACAACGCAGGGTACATGCCCCGGGGTGCTTGGTGGACGTAGCTGTCTGTCTGTGTATCTATCTGTCTACATTGGAACCTGCGCGCTCGCCGCCCGTCTGTCTGGTGGGTGCGTGTACTCCCCTCTCGGCGGGATTGGTCCCCGGGTGGGGAGAGCCGGTGCTGGAAGACGGGTGAGCCGGCCATGTGCCGTACGGGGAGAGGACAGGTGCAGACGGGGGGCCAGGGGGGCCGGGCTCTGGGAGGCAGCCGTGTCTGGGCCCGAGAAGACGGGATGCTGACGACACCTGGGGGTCATGGACGGGCGCCCGTCATCTTGCCTCCACAGCAGGTTTCGGGAAACCCACCCCTGAACGCAGAAACCCCAGCGTCCTCACACAGAAAAGGGAGCATCCACTTTTCACTGAGATCATTTCGTTTTTCCCCAGGCATCTCAGTCTGCTTGCCTTTCTGGGCATCTCATGCTGGCGATTAAAAGTTATAGATGTCTCTTCCCGCCTGTCGTCTACATCACGAGCCCCACCCCACCCCACCCCCCACGCCCACGGCCCCGGACTTTCTCTCAACTCTCAAGAACCTGGGGGGGGGGGTGTTCAGTGGAATCGTGGGCAGCGGGCCTGGTGCTTCTGTCCAGAGTCCTTGAGGCTGCGCCCGACACGAGCTCAGGAAGCCGCCCTTCCTGAGAGCCGTGCAGAGGCCCACGCTTCCACGGGCCACCTGGCGCTCCTCCGAGTCCCGGCTCCTGCTCCTGGCGGAACGCCGGGCACTCCTGAGAGCCATGCAGAGGCCCACGCTTCCACGGGGACGCCTGGCGCTCCTCCGAGTCCCGGCTCCTGCTCCTGGCGGAACGCCGGGCACTCCTGAGAGCCATGCAGAGGCCCACGCTTCCACGGGGCCGCCTGGCGCTCCTCCGAGTCCCGGCTCCTGCTCCTGGTGGAACGCCGGGCACTCCTGAGAGCCGTGCAGAGGTCCACGCTTCCACGGGGACGCCTGGCGCTCCTCCGAGTCCCGGCTCCTGCTCCTGGCGGAACGCCGGGCACTCCTGAGAGCCATGCAGAGGTCCACGCTTCCACGGGGACGCCTGGCGCTCCTCCGAGTCCCGGCTCCTGCTCCTGGTGGAACGCCGGGCACTCCTGAGAGCCGTGCAGAGGTCCACGCTTCCACAGGGACGCCTGGCGCTCCTCCGAGTCCCGGCTCCTGCTCCTGGTGGAACGCCGGGCACTCCTGAGAGCCGTGCAGAGGTCCACGCTTCCACGGGGCCGCCTGGCGCTCCTCCGAGTCCCGGCTCCTGCTCCTGGTGGAACGCCGAGCACACGGCACCCTCGTTCTTTGTTTGCCGAGTGCCGCTTGCGGGTCAGAGGCGCTCAGTCGGCTGGGAAGACCGGGCTCTCCTCCGTTCCTCGAAGGAAACGTCGGGGTGTTCTGTGTCGAGTGGGGTGCGCACGTCACCGCGAACTGCTCTCCTGAGCCAGCGGAGCCCCCACCGCCTGCGGGTCTGCCCGGGGAAAGGGGTGGCCCACAGTCCGGGGCCTGGGATCTGTGTGAGCAGGCTGTCGTGCTACTAAAAGAGATGAAGCTGGGGTGACAGCTCGAGGGGGATCTCTTTTTCTCATTTTGTGGTCAAGTTTTCGGAGAGAGGAGTTGGAAGGACGCTTAGAGGGAGCTCTCCCTTCCCCAGCGCCTCGATCCCGCGCTTGTTAAGTCTCTCCGTCTATGCAGAAGAGGACTGAGACGGCGTTTTCTGTACAACGCCCGGTGTTCGGATTTTGTCTCGGGATCCGAAGGACTTCTGAAAATCGTGCCAGTCGGGGTGGTGGCGTCAGACTCCAGGTGCGGCATCGGCACCGCGGGGCAGGTACTTACTAAGTGTGGATCGAACGTGAAGCGTCTCGTCCTGCAGGGGAAGTTGGTTTAACTCGCGCTTTGAGGACAGCTTCCTGTTGTGTTAATCTTGATACCGTTCAAACTTGGATGCAGAGGGAAACGGACTAGAATTCTACAGCTGGGTGTGTGTGTGTCTGTGTGTGTTTGGGAGGGTAATTGTTGTTTGGGGCTTGGTGGTCTTGGGGGTAGGGTGGCACCAAGTCCTTGGGGTCCCAGAGCTTTGGGTTGAGGAGCCACTGATCACTGATGTATGGTTGTGAAAACACACAGGCAGTTTCTTGTTGGAACATGTTACACACCATGTCCGCTTCCTGGAAACAGTGACGTCATGGAGGATCACAGCCCAGATGACTCGGTGTGGCCTGTAGGGGACAGCAGCCCAGCCTGGGGGATCGGAGACAGCCTCTTCCCCCAGGGACTTGCCGTGGAACCCTTGGGGAATGCCTCTGTCCCTTTGGGCCTCAGTTTCAGAGGCTAGAATCCAGGGGGTTAAACTTTGATCTCAAGGTTCCTCCTTTCTCCAGAGTGACTGTCACTGCTCCGTTCATTGGTCCCCAGTCCCTGAAATGACCTGGTCAGGCAGAGGTGGGGATGGGAGGGTGGGGAGGAGAGGTTTTGGTCAGAAGAGGCCAGATTTTCCCTGGGCTTTGTGTTTAATTGTTTATATCCACCATTCTCAATCCCCAACAAACAGTGAGTGATATTCTGCTCAGTAGAGTAATAACCAAAAATGAGAAGGAAACTGTGTGTGTGTGTGTGTATGTGTGTGTGTGTGAAATCCAGTCTGGATGCTCCAGCCCTTGTGCGTCTCGTGTAACGTGCACACACACTGAAGGCCTCGTTCTACACCTGAGTGTGTGCAGGGCCCTCAGAAGAAACCCACACTTCTGCAGTGTCCTGGTTCCCGGGACACGGGGAGAGACAGCAAAAGGCAGGCATAGAACTGTCCCTGCCACAGGTGACAGTATGTCATCGCCGCTGTCCGGAGGCAGGGATGATCACGGAGCCCTACAAGTGGACGGTCTGGTGGAAGTCAAGTCGCTGCCAGTCATTGTTTTCAGGGGGGGGGGGGCCCAAAACGGCAGCTGTCTCCCGGCTGAACCGGGAGCTGAAGAATCCTGCGATTCCCATCTCTGGTGTTAATGACAAGTGTCAGTTACAGAACCTGAGGAGACCTACATTCCTGTCTCCCGGCTGGGCCTAAATGGGGCACGTCTTCTGGGCTGCAGTGCCAGTGATGACCTCACAGGGGGCTGGCAGCCCCCGCCTCCCCCACGCCCAGCCCCCTGCCCTCTCCTCCCGCTTCCTCTCCCCACATCCTGCCCGGCGCTGGCCTGGGTCCATGCGGCCTTTTGGGGGCACGGAATCAGCCGATTCTTCCTCCGGATCCTCTGGCGAAGTCTCCCCCACAGCTCTGTGCTGCCCGCCGGTCACAGGGCTTCTTCGGACGCCCCAGGCTACGCCGGCCGGCTGGTGGGACTCTGGGTTTTCTCCCGGACAGGACTTCATGCCGCCGCCCGCTGGGCTCGCAGCTTCCAGCTCAGATTTCCACTTGAATGAGCCAGTGGGTCTGACATCTCCCCCTGGAGCCCGGCTTCTAATTTCCATTTGGTCACCGTCCTCTCTTCAAAGTCCACGCAGGCTTTTTTAAGTGAGGGGAACTTATGTCAAGGTGTATGTCAGCTGTCACCTCTTTTCCGTGTGGCTAGGGGTCGGTTTCTAAAAGATGGGTGGCTCAAGCCCCCCCCTCCCCCCCACGCTCATGTTTTCACCATGGCCACCCCTCCCTCCCCAAAGTGGACAGAGCTTTGCTTTTGGGACCTGTCCTCTGCTGATGAGACAGGGATTCCTTCCGCCCACTGGGTCAGCGCCCCAGGAGTGCTCTGGCCTCGCCCCTGCGTGCTCTGGCCTCGCCCCCACTTTGTCGGGGGGGGGGAGCGGTCTTCAGATGACTCGCTTGTCCATTTCAGCGGGTAATTTCAACAGTAGGCAGCCGGAGTCCTCCCACTGGCTTGGCTCTCTCTGTGAATTAAAGGTCTCTTATTCCTGAGTGTTTTATCTTAAATAACCACTTCCCCAGGGACCCAGGGATGTCTTCCTCGGCCACGCTGCCTAGCAGGACTTCCTGTTCATTCCCCTCCCGGGCCCTCTGCCCGTCTGACTCTCCCTCTCTCCTTCCTCTGTTCCCTCCCTCCCTCCCTCTCCCCTCAGAACCTTAATGCCACTCACAATTATGTGTGTGTGTGTGTGTGTATGTGTGTGTGTGTGTCCCAGAGTGGGAGGGAGTGCGCAGACAGACTTCTCTGCTGTGTCCCAGAGCGGGAGGGAGTGTGCAGACAGACTTCTCTGCTGTGTCCCTGGAGTGGCCGCTGGGCACTGCCTCTGAACAGGGGTGTGGATGGAGAGTGAGGCGTGCACGGACCATCTTGGTTGGGGTTTCTCCCTTCTCTAAAGTGCCAGATGGCAGAATTCTCCAACCTGCCTGGCTCCTACCGCAAGCCCTGCCGGAGGACTCTGTAGGAAGGGACCCCATAACGCTAATTGCAGTGAACTTTTCTAGAAACTTGGGTCGGGCAGATCCATTTTCCATGGTTACTGTTACCTTGGCGCTTGTTACATAACTCCCGTCGGATCCAGATACAGGGTTTTTAAAGTTTGGCTTCCGTTATTCAGACGCACGCAGGCGGCTTCAACCACAGTGACGGCGGTCTCGCCATTCGGGGGCTTTCGGGACAGAAGAAAGGGGCTGTTTCATCAGAAGAAACTTGCGTTTGTTTGACCGAGAAATTATCTCAGTTTGAAAGTGTGATGGCTCTGAGAACATTCTTTTTTCTTCTTCTTCTTTTTTTCTTTTCCAAGCGAGAGGAGGGGAGGTAGACCCGTATGTGCCCTGACCAGGGCCCACCTGGCAACTCCCCATCTGGGGCCAATGCTCTGCCCATCTGGGGCCATGCTTGTAACCCAGCTGTTTTTAGTGCCCGAGGAGGAGGAGGCTCCAGGGAGTCATCCTCAGCACCTGGGGCTGATGGGCTCGAACCAGTTGAGCCATAACTGCGGGAGGAAAGAGGGAGAGAGAGAAGGGGGAGGGGTGGAGAAGCAGAGGGTCGCTCCTCCTATGTGCCCTGACCGGGAATTGAACCTGGGACATCCGCAAGCTGGGCCGAGGCTCTACCACCGAGCAGACCGGCCAGGGCCTCTGAGAACATTATTGATGGGGAGCTGACGGTCAGAAGCTGTGTCCCTAGGAGCAGGGCCACCGAGACCGGAAGCCGCTACAGGAAGCCGACCCTCACTCGCTTTCCTCACCCTCATCGTGGCGATCTGGTTCTCTGCGTTGAGGGGAAGACGCGCGAGGAGTGGGCAGGGGGCCGCATGGACAGAGCGTTTTAGACCCTGACCCCCGCCCCCTGCTTGCGGAGCTCAACGGAGGCCGCTCCTCGCTCTTTTCTCTAGATGCCCGGCAGTGCCGGGGAGGCCCGGCCTCTCCTGCGTGTGGGGGAGGCTGGGGCGGCCTCTTGCTGGGTCTCTCTCCCTGACGTCCGGGGCAGCCAGGTCACACTCGCACTGGGCCAACCCCCTCCTCCGAGCTTCCAGCTCTCCTCGGGGATTCTTTCGCGGCCGCTCGTGGTTGCATTTTATGCCGAGTTCCTGTACCCGGAGATCCCTGATGAAGCGGCGGTTTGGAATCCGTCCCACGGTCGGAAGATGCCAGTCCCCGGGAGTCTTGGGTGCTGGGCGCTGTGTTCCGTGGCGTCGGGCCGGGGCGCTGTGTTCCGTGGCGTAGGGCCGGGGCGCTGTGTTCCGTGGCGTAGGGCCGGGGCGCTGTGTTCCGTGGCTTAGGGCCGGGGCGCTGTGTTCCGTGGCTTAGGGCCGGGGCGCTGTGTTCCGTGGCGTTGGGCCGGGCGCTGTGTTCCGTGGCGTAGGGCCGGGGCGTTGTGTTCCGTGGCGTAGGGCCGGGGCGCTGTGTTCCGTGGCGTAGGGCCGGGGCGCTGTGTTCCGTGGCGTAGGGCCGGGGCGCTGTGTTCCGTGGCGTTGGGCCGGGGCGTTGTGTTCGGTGGCGTCGGGCCGGGCGCAGTGTGCCGGGGCGCTGTGTTCCGTGGCGCAGTGTGCCGGGGCGCTGTGTTCCGTGGCGTAGGGCCGGGGCGCTGTGTTCCGTGGCGTAGGGCCGGGGCGCAGTGTTCCGTGGCGTAGGGCCGGGGCGCAGTGTTCCGTGGCGTAGGGCCGGGGCGCAGTGTTCCGTGGCGTAGGGCCGGGGCGCTGTGTTCCGTGGCGTAGGGCCGGGGCGCAGTGTTCCGTGGCGTAGGGCCGGGGCGTTGTGTTCCGTGGCGTTGGGCCGGGGCGCTGTGTTCCGTGGCGTTGGGCCGGGGCGTTGTGTTCGGTGGCGTCGGGCCGGGCGCAGTGTGCCGGGGCGCTGTGTTCCGTGGCGCAGTGTGCCGGGGCGCTGTGTTCCGTGGCGTAGGGCCGGGGCGCTGTGTTCCATGGCGTTGGGCGGGGGCGCTGTGGCAGCCTCTTCCCCGCCGGGGTTCTGTTTCAAATGTTAGTTATGAATTTCTTTTTGGGAAGAGAGGACAGGAACAGCTACCTCCGAATGCCGCATGCTGCACCGTGAGGACTGTCGGGAGAGGCCAGCAGGGCGCGGTGGGTGCTGGGCGGGACGCGCTGGCAGATGGGCCTGGGTCGGCCTGGGGACCTGCGGGCACGGCCCTGCTCCAGCAGCTGAGCAGGCGGGGGTCTGCCTGTAACTGAAACCGTCGCCTGCAGGCTTCTCTGACAGCTGCTCCTGCTCCGGCTTCCAGAAATTTCTGTCACACATTCCCTGAACACCTTCCTGTTTAATTCCCTTTCCCTGGCTTAGTAAAGTCATAATAGTACAAACTGTTTTACTGAGTGTGCACGTCTATGGGACCCCATGTTAAGAAGGTCTCCATGTGCTTTGTGTCGTTTTATCCTGGTCACCCACCCCAGGACACAGAAGAGGTGGAACCCCTTGTCACAGGTCAGGAGCTGACGGCTAGGGTTTAGCCTTGCCCGGAACCTAACCACACCTAGATGTGGCCGAGTCGGGATTCAAACTCGGGGCTCACGGACGCAGGCCACCTGGTGAGGATGCCTTGAGGAAGGCAGGAAGGAAACGCCTCGGAGGAGCCGGGGAGGTCCCCCTGTGTCTGCAGGTTCCACGTGAGGCCTGAGGCCCTGACTCGCCGAGGTTAGCGAGAACGCCATGGCTGCGGCTTGGCTTTGGCTCCGTTGCCATGGTTTGGCGGCCCTGGGGCGCTGCCTGGCGGTTTGGTGGGTGACACGAGGTGGGGGACACGGTGGCAGGCTGGCCACCTGCGATGACAGGTTCATGTCTGGGACGAGGACGGAGGGGAGACTTTCCAAACAGCATGCCTTTGAAAACTCACCCACCTTCAGAAAATCGGCAACACCTTTTGTCCAGGCTGTTTGAAACCAAACCTTTTAAATGTAAACTGAGGGAATCATGTCATGCGAGGTTTTAATAATGGAGATGCTAGCAAGCCGTTACTTTTTAACATGTTTACTTAGAAGTTACTTTTCTTCTGAGTTGTAACTGGTGTCATGGGGAGAGATGGAGTCTCTGGGAGGGAAAGGGATTCGCCTGAGTCCTGGTGCGAATCCCTTGGGGGTGGGGATAGGGCTGGGGGACGGCCAGTAGTCTCTACTGTGCTTTGCTTTCCGTCACGGGTATTGGTCAAGGCCCGTTAGCTAGCATCGCCCCCTTTCAGATAGGGACGCAGGGCGTGGAGAGAGAGGCATGACCTACCCAGGACTGTCCTGTACTTGACTTGGCCAAGGAGGAGGTAGGTTCCTGGTTCCTGCCCGGTGTTCTGTCCACAGCATTCCCTCCAAGGGCACTGAGTGGGTTGGGGAGTGGTCTGGATTCCGTCTTAGGCCAGGCTCCCCTTACAGGTGTGGGTCAGCCACGCTCCCCCACCTGAGCAGGGAGCTGGCCACAGCACCCTGCCGGCCCCAGGTCAGCGAGGGGCCACGGGGCCTCAGACCTGGTGGCTGGTTGGGCAGGAGTGGGAAGCGCAGGCGGAGGCCGTGCCCCCTTGACCTCCCTGGCATCTGAGCAGTGGACGAGGTGTGCAGCTCTGGGCTCCCTGAGAGCTCCCGCCTGCGCCGTCCTCACCCGCCAGGGCGGGACGCAACCGTCAGGCCGTGTGACCCTCGTGCAGAGGACCAGCTGTGGGCAGGTGCCTCTAGACTTGGTGGTGAATTTTATAGTGGTGTGCTCCTTCTGTACTCATTGTGTTTTATTCTACAACTTTCCTGGGTCACAACTGATGTAAGAGGGATGACACACATTGGAAGTTCACAACCTGATGAGCTTCGGCAGAGGTAGCCACCCGGGGAGCCACAGTGAAGACGTGACCGTGGCCGTTCCCAGACGTTTCCTGGCCCCTCGGTGACCCACCTGTCCTTCTGCCCCGACCTGCTGTCGATCCCTGTCGGCTGGTTTACGTTTTCTAGAATTTAATTAGACGTGGAATCGTGCGGTGACGGACCCTTTCTTTGTCTGGCTTCCTTCAGTCCACGTGGTGATTTTGGCATTTACCCGTGTCGTTTCGTGTTCTTTCTTAACTGCTGAACGGTGTTCGGTCGTGTGGAAGCCCTGCCTGTTTTCTTTCTGTTGGTGGGTGTTGATAGAGTTGTGTCCAGCGTCGGGCTCGATCATAGAGCCTGTGAACGTCCACACACAGCTCTCTACCTGGGCAGGTGCTTCCCCTGCTCCTGGGGGGAGAGCGAGCAGTGACGTGGCCGGCACGCGGGCTGGGTGCGCAGCCTGGTAACGAACCACCGTCAGCCTCTCTTCCACACTCCTGCCCGCAGTGTGAGCCCCCCCACCCCCGCCCTCTGGGTGTAAAGTCGGCAGGCTGCTGGCGGTGACCATGGGGATAGCTGGCTGTCCTTTAGAAAGAGGGTTTGACCTTGAGAACATGAAACCGAGTGAAACAAGTAAATCAGAAAAAGCTAAGAACTCTGTGATTTCACATGCAGGTGGGCTATAAGACTGAGATTCAGGGACACAGAGAAAAGGACGAGCACACGGTGATGGACAGTGGTCCGACTTAGGGTGACGGGCACACCACACAGTCAGCAGTTCGGATGCTGTAGAGACGTTTACCCGAAACCTGTGTCCTCATGTTGATCAAGGTCACCCCATTAAATTTGATTTTCTAAATAAAATAAAAGGAAAAGGAAAAGTGGTTTCCGTGTCTCGTGGGCTGTGAGGTGTCTTGTACTGAGGGCTGGGGTGGGGGCAGCGGTGGGGCTGTAGAGATTCCGCCGGCTGACCCGGGTCAGCTGACGCGGGGTGGAGGTGCCCAAGGGGGCGCTGCTGTTTCTCACCCGTGCGCACATTTGTGTAAATCAGACCCATGGGGCTCTGACAAAACAAGGAGCAATGAACCGGTGACGTCGGCGAGGGTGTGGAGTTGCCTGCACAGCGGGCACGAGGGGTGGGCACTGGGGGCTGCGGGCAGAAGCCCACGGTGGGTGTCTGGGGTCAGGTCGTGCCTCCCCCACATCACTTTGTGACCCCTGGCCTCAGTTTCCCTGCTTGCAAATTGAAGTGTTTGTTGGCCAGGATCAGTGATTCTTAAGGAAGGAAGGGGGCCCGTTTTGCCCCCCGGGGACATTTGGTGGTGTCTGGAGAAGTCTGTGCTCCTCACGACTCTGGGGAGGGAGGTGTCCGTGGCAGCTGGTGGGAGGGGCCAGGGCTGCGGCCGTGCACAGGGCAGCCAGGCCCCTGCGGCCCCCCCCGAAGTCTGTGCTCCTCACGACTCTGGGGAGGGAGGTGTCCGTGGCAGCTGGTGGGAGGGGCCAGGGCTGCGGCCGTGCACAGGGCAGCCAGACCCCTGCGGCCCCCCCACCCCGACCTGCGGTGCACCTGCTGCTTTTCCGGGCGGGGCCCGCTGGCATGGGCCAGGAGCTGGGTGCACCTGCGTGCTCCCGGGGCCCGCGTCCTCGGTGAGGAAGGACCTGTTTCCGGGGTCTGACCCAGGCTCCCAGGGGGGTCGTGACTTTCTCTCCTGTCCCTTTTCTGGCTGCCGAGTAGGCAGGCTCCACCCGGCTCTGTGTGACCTGCTGCCTGGCAGCTGCACTCAGGGCATCTTAACGAACTGCTTTGATGATTAACCCCCGCGTGGCTCCGGGGAACCCCTCAGTGTTCTCTGGCCGGGAGCAGACCTCCTGGGGACGTTCTGTGCAGACCTTTATGATGACTCCACCTTCTGGAGACGTCCCCTGCAGCCTGGTCACTTCCAAGGTGGGGAGAAAACCCTCTTGAAGTTTCCTCCAGTCGTGAACTTTGCTCCTTTTCAGAGAAGTGCTCGTGGTGAGGTCCAGTGTGCGTGCCGGGGGACACGAGGGCCCTTGTCCACGCCAGCGGTCACTTCCTGCCCAGAGGCCGCACCAGCAAAACCCCGGGGAGCTGCCTTTGAGCTTGGTTGGGAGGTGGGCGTCAGTTTTCTTCCTTTGGGGGGAGAAGACCAGGGGTGGGAAGTGCTGGTTTTGTTGACACGAGAATAAGAAAACCGGCCGGGCTCTTGCCCGCTCCTGCCTCGCTTTCCCCGGTGGGACGAGCGTTGTGTGTGTTGCAGGCGCAGAGCTCTGGACCGGGGCCCTGCCACCGCTCAGCAGCCCCGGCGACCCTCAAGGCCTCGTAACTCCTCTGTCTTGCCCCCCGAGAGCCTGCCCTTTGCCCCCCTCTCCCGGGAATGCAGATCCACCAGTGAAACCGCTCTTGGAAGTGTTCTGGATGCGATCAGAAACGTGGGCGGTGCCGGTCAGGAGGTGAGGGCTTCCCGGCGGGGCCGCCCCTGCTGCGTGGGGAGGTCCTCGGGGCGGCCCTGGGTGGAGGCAGCGCTCCTGGGCCTGCTCAGGTCAGCCCGTGGCAGGCTGGGTCCCTTGTCTTCGAGTCTGGTTCCCAGTGTCCTGGGGCCCGTTCTTACTTGGATGGTTCTCACGTGGCTTCCCTGGCTTTGTCTCCGAGCCTGCCTGTCTTAAAGGTTTGAGATCCTGAAGGCTGGAAGTGTATCTTGCGTCTCTCCTCCCCCCGTGTTCACACCGCGGCTCTGAGGACCGCAGCTGGGGTACGAGGGGCGGCCTCCCCGCCTCCACACACGCACAGGTGTGTGCTCTTCCTGCTCCTGCACCTGCCGGTGGCTGGCAGCTGACCCGAGGGTGGATGCCTGCAGGGCGTGGTGCTCAGACTTCAGCCGGCCTCAGAGCACTGGGCAGGCCTGAGAACAGCTTGCCCGGCCCTGCCCCAGAGGTACTGAGCCAGCAGGTCCCCTGAGGCCTGGGATGTCGCCTCCCGGCAGTTCCCGGGTGCTGCTGCCGCTGCTGGGTTCCCGCCCTGGGAGCCACTGCTCTGGGCTTCCCCAGTCCCGGTGTCGGGACACGAGGGGCGGAGTGAGCGCCTCCCGGGGTGCGGACGTTCCCTGTAGGGCCGCAGCCGGCCGCCTGCCCGATGAGGTCAAGAAGGCGGGGCGTGCCGTTGCCATCGCGTGACGTCCCAGAGTTTGGGCCACGTAGAGGGCCTGTCTCAGTTACAAAACCGAAAGGTCCGGCAACACACAGCCTCCCCCGCATGGATCCTTTTTGAGAATCGTTGCGTTTTTCCAAATAACGGTTTTTAAGTTGTGGCCGTGGGCTGGCCCCTCGGCTCCGGTCGAGGTGTTCTGGGGTCAGCCGCGGGGTTGTGCGCTGACCTCCCTCGTCGGTGTGTCTGTAAGTCACGTGTCGGTATTCGTGTGATCCAGCGCCGGGTGACCCTGACACGTATTGCCTCCGTGTGCGCCGCACGTCCGTGCTCGGAGGTCCCAGGATGCCGGTGTGCTGATGGACGTCTGACAGCTTGGCGAGCCCATAAGTAGACTCCACGACCAACGTGGCCGGGCCTTGCCCTGCGTACAGCTGGGGCTTTCAGAGTTAAGTTGGGATTTCTGGCCACACCCCGTACCACACCCTTTTAGAACACATCATGGGGTAAAGGAGGACAGGAAAGTGAAGTTGCCTTTGCCTTGCGGGGGGGCCCTTTGCGATGGGCCTGCCTGGTCTTGCCCTGCTCCAAGGGCACCTTCACCGCAGAGTTCCCTGGGGCAGGGGGGGGGCACCTGGGTCCCTGATGGTCTGGGTCCTGCTTGTCCCTTCTCCACCCTGCTGATGTCCAGTCAGGGGCCAGTGCGCCCTGGAGGCCATTCCAATGGCTCCTGACAGTGTTGCCAGGTGTGTGGCTTGTGCATTTTGTCTGACTGTGGGGTCGCCCATCTCTCCCCAGCATGGGCTCGGAGCTCTCCGGGACTGTGGTTCTGGGACCCCACCCCAGTGTCTCAGCTAGGACCGCTGTGTGGTGACAGCTCCGTAGACCTTGACCGAGTGCGGGTGGAAGGACCCAGCTGTGGCCTTGGGGGCGTCGCCCCTGGATGGGTCTGTGTGTTAGGACCAGGACCGCGTCTGGCGGGGAACATACACGTTCCAGGAGGCCCCAAGAGGAGGCTTGTGGCCACGGGGAGCTGTCCACGAGGCTCGGTGCCCAGGACTTGGAGGTGGCCCTGGCTGCCTCAAATCTTGGGAATTGCCTATAGAACTTAGGGCACTAAAAAAATATTTTCCTGAAATTTTTCCCCAACTAAATCGATACATTCTTTGCCCTAAGCAGGCAGCCTTTGTCGTTAGACACAGCCGGAATTTGAGTGGGGTAGTATGGGAAAGTGGGGGTTCTTCGGTTGAGAACATCAGAATCCCATCCTGGGCTTGTCCAGAGGTGACGTGGAATTTACCAGAAGGCTGTAGGGCGACGGTCAGCCTGAGAACCAGGCCTAGGACAGACTGAACGAGGGCCCCCGGGGAGTGCCAGGGAGCAGGCGCCAGCGGCCGCGCGTCCTCGGGACAGCGCAGTTCTCTCTGGGCCCGGCCTCCGCCGGGGTTTCCGGTTCCCAGAGGGTGTCTCACCCACCGGCTGGGACCCAGCCACCCCTCTGTCCCCTTGATTGACAGCCCCATCAGGACGTCCGCGGAGAGAAGAGGGGCAGGTGCTGAGGCTCATTGAGAAGCTGTCTCCAGGAGCCCTGGGCGTTGACACCGGGCAGGCGGGATGGCGCCCACGGGACCCGCTGGTGAGCGGGCACGGGCTGGCCGGCAGCAGGGCACTTTCATCGTGACTTAACGAGCGGGACTTTGTGCTTGTCCCGGTCCGCCGTTTCCTGTACGTTTGTGTGAAAAAGTCAGGTTGCCATGGAACCGGGCACTGGCGCAGTGTTTAAAAGAGCGAGCGATGGATTCATTGGTGACTTTTGACCCAGATGCTAATCTTGAAGATCTTGAAGATGTGCAAACGAATGGGTAGCTTCAAGCACTCTGCGTTCCTCTTTGCAGATATCAAGGGTGGAAATTAACCGTACGGGGAGCTGGGGAAATGCCAGAGGACAGGACAGTGTTGCCTCGTAAGTCCCGGTGGAAGTGAGACCCTCTTCCGTTGTGGGGCTCCCAGGGGCCGGAGGAAGTTGCCGGGCTGCGTGTGGACTTGGCAGACACCTGTCCTGTGGGTTACAATAGATGGCTGGGCCGCCAGCAGCCTTGGGGCTTGGGTTCAGTCCTGCCTCCTGACTGTGCTGATGCTCACCGGACTGGGTGGTTCCCACGGGCCCTGCCTCTGCCAGCCTTGCCGTGACAGCCTCCTGTCTTCGGTCCCCCAGGATACGTGGCACCCATTGGCGGGCATGTCTGCCAGGAACAGGTGCCCAGTGTATGCTTGTGGACGGAACGCCTTTCCTGAGTGTTCCACTATGAGTCCCTAACCTGGAAATAGACCCGACCCTCTCTCATACCCAGGATGTGTTTTGCTTGAACCTTCCCTGCGGTGGTTTCTGCTTCTATGCATTGTGTGACTGTTGACCCAGGGGCAGGTACCGAAAAGTTTAAGGATTAAGGAGCGACCTTGAGTGAAGTCTGGCGCTGCTGCGTTCAAACTGTGTGCCTTAGCAGTGTGTGTGTGTGTGTGTGTGTGTGTGTGTGTGTGTGGAGGCGGATGTCATTTCAGTCCAGAGCCTCAATGTCCTGCCTTACTCCAAGGAAATGAGGGTATGAGGGTCAGCCCCTGGCCCCGGCGGGCTGAGGCTCTTCCGGCTGCCCCCCCCTGCCCTCCCCCCACCCCTGGGGACATTCGCCTTTGTTTGTTAGGTGAATGCACGTTCATTCTGCTCTCTCGGGGACCCTTCAAGTTTCCTCTGTACTCCGAGGGTCTGTGGAGTGGATGCAGAGCTTTCTAGAGCACACTGTGTAGGGGACTGTCTCCCACCACTGGCTCGCTGCAGGGGGCAGGGAGGATTTTCCAGAAGTCAGCCTCGCAGGTGCTGTGGATGGACAGCAGCAGTCAGATGCCTCCTTGGTCCTGCAGGCTAAGACGTGTTGGGCTGGGGACACTGTGGGGCATTGGAAGGGTGTTTGTGTCACTCTGCAGAGCTGTCCTAAGTTAAAACTGCTGCAGCTTGGGGGCGGGGGAGGGCTTAAGCAACAGGCATTTATTGTCTCACAGAAGCCTGAGATCAAGGTGCCAGCAGGTTTGGCTGGTCCTGAGGCCACTCTCCTTGGCTTGTGCCTGGACACTTCCTCCCTGTGTCCTCGCACGCCCCCCCCCCCCCCACACTCTGTGTGTGTGTGTGTGTGTGTGTGTGCATGCCCCTGGTGTCTGTCTCTCTCTTACAGATACCGGGCCTATTGGGTGAGGGTCCCGCCCTGATGACCGTAACTTGCACTTCCTCCTCGAGACCCTATCTCCAGATGCAGCCATATTGCTGGGGGGTTAGGGCTTCAATATGCGAATTTGGGGTGGAGGGGGACACAGTGCCGTCCACAGCAGTGTCCTCCCTGCTCCTGGCTCCCCCGCATCCTCCTTTGTGATTTCTGTTGTTGTTGATACTCCTGTCTTGCTGTCCACCCAGGTGGGGCTTTGCGCCTTGTGCTGATACCGCTGGCCGGGCCGGCTGGCTTGGCGCTTCTTCCAAAGCGAGTGGACAGAGGGAACCGCGAATTTCTGAGCCTGAACTGGACTCTCTATTTTCTGGTTTTATTATCCCTTACTCTTATGACGCCTTTGTTTTCTTTCCAATGACACCTTTCTGCACATTATGTTGGATGTCTTTAATTACTCCTACCTTATAATAACTTCTATTTTTATATGTTTATCTTCACCGAGGTTGTGGAGACGAGTCTTGACCCGGGGAAAAGGAGTAGCAGTCAGCTCACTGCTTTGTAAGGAGTGTGTTTAAAGCAAAGCAGTGTTTTGTTTGTTTTAAACAAAATGGATTAAGAGAAGCCTAGTGAGAAGGGGCAGTGATGGTTCGCAGGTAGCGGTAGCCCTGGGCACCTCCCTGGGTTCCCACAGGGCTGCTGTCCGGCCGGCCAGCCGATGTGGACACGCGGGGTCAGCTGGGCTGGGGCAGGAGCGTGGCCCAGAAAGGACACCCAGAACGAGGGAAGGGCTGAGCACCCCCCCCCTTGCCAAAGACCACCGTCCTGCGCGTCCCTTCTCTGTGGCCTGGGGCCTGCTCTTCTGTAGCTCTGGCATTTCATCCACGCAAGGACCACCTGAATGTTTATACCGACCCCCAAGCCCTGCTTTGGATGGGCTGCCCATGCCGGCTTCTCCTTCCCCCACGGACAGTGGTCTCTGAGTGGGTTTTTTTTTTTTTTTTTTTTTTTTTGGTATTTTTATGAAGTTAGGAGTGGGGAGGCAGACTCCTGCACGCGTTCGACCGGGATCCACCCGGCATGCCCACCAGGGGGCTATGTTCTGCCCATCTGGGTGTCGCTCTGTTGCGACCAGAGCCATTCTAGCACCTGAGGCAGAGGCCATGGAGCCATCCTCAGTGCCCGGGCCAACCTGCTCCAATGGAGCCTTGGCTGCGGGAGGGGGAGAGAGAGAGAGAAAGAGAGGGAGGAAGGAGAAGGGGAAGGGTGGAGAAGCAGATAGGGGTGCTTCTCCTCTGTGCCGTGGCTGGAAATTGAACCCGGGACTTCCACACACTGGGCCGATGCTCCACCACTGAGCCAACAGGCCAGGGCCCTGAATGCTTTTTTTTTTTTTTTTTTTTTTTTTTTTTTTTTTTGCATTTTTCTGAAGCTGGAAACAGGGAGAGACAGTCAGACAGACTCCCGCATGCGCCCAACCGGGATCCACCCGGCACGCCCACCATGGGGCGATGCTCTGCCCACCAGGGGGCGATGCTCTGCCCATCCTGAGCGTCGCCATGTTGGGACCAGAGCCACTCTAGCGCCTGAGGCAGAGGCCACAGAGCCATCCCCAGCGCCCGGGCCATCTTTGCTCCAATGGAGCCTTGGCTGCGGGAGGGGAAGAGAGAGACAGAGAGGAAGGCGCGGCGGAGGGGTGGAGAAGCAAATGGGCGCTTCTCCTGTGTGCCCTGGCCGGAAATCGAACTCGGGTCCTCCGCACGCTAGGCCGACGCTCTACCGCTGAGCCAACCGGCCAGGGCCTGAATGCTTTTTTAAAAAGGGTTTTGATCAAGCATTTTTAAGGTGACAAATACAATTGGCTCCCAGCCTGACTGCCATTCCCCCCAAATGGAGTCTGCCAGGAGCATCTGTGGTTGCGTGTCCTTCCAGCACCCCTGCCATTGGCTTCCTGGAGCTGACTTTGATCTGTTGCCTGACACACAAGTCGGGGGCTGTGGCGGGTCAGCCTGTGTCAGCTGTTCCTGCCGTCGGCTCTGGGAGTGGCACTGAGCTTCCAGAATGTCTCTTCAGTTGGCGTGCCCGGTGCAGCCTGCGGAGAGAGCAGAGCACGCCCCCCTAGGAGTGTTTTAATAGGAGTGTTTTAATAGGGAGACAGCCTCCAGCCCACACACAAAACAAGAAGCAAAATGAAGGATTATTCGCTTTTTTAAATCGTCAACATACTATTATTGTTTTCTGTATCTTCAACCAGAGGGACAGTGACCTGGCCATCAGTGGCCAGCGTCCTCAGGCTCTCCGGTGACGCTTCTCCAGCGTGTGTGGCTCCTGTGGCTGATGGGTCCCCTGCCGTTCGGCCTTGTCTGCAGCTGTCACCACAGGAGCCCCTGGCCAGGTGGCCCCACGCACCGGCCTGGACGGCAGCTTTGTCAGGAAACCTTGCGACCGGCCCTACGAATGACGTCACCGTGCGGATTCTGTGACGTGACTTGTGTTAATTAGCTTCCATCTGTTAATTGGTTTAATTCTCACAGCAACTCAAGGATAGAGATATCATAACCAATTTATAGCTGTGGGAACCGGAGACTAAGAGCATTAATGATAAACAGTTCATGCCCTTCCACCCCCCCACCCCCACCCCCACCCCCAGGAGAGAGTCTAACGATAGGCGTAGAAAATAGAGAATTATAGCGGTGTGCATCTGTGTGCAGTGAGTGCGTTCAGGTGGAAGACACCCTCGGACCTTGATCTTTGGGAGGTGCTTTCTTGAACTTCCAGAGACGCGGGTACGGACCAAGTACGCAGAAGAGCCTAGTGACCTCCAGGTACGCATCGGCCCGCATCAGCGTGGCCCACGGCCAGTCTGACTTCCCCTGGACACCCTGTGCTGACCAGCACGTTCGGAAGCAAATCTGAGGTACCTCAGCACCTCACCCGTCAGTACTTCAGTATCTCCAAGAGAGGACAGCTCAAAAAATAACACCCAAAAAACAAACAGAAAAACACAGCGGAAAACGTGACCACCTGCACAGGTATCGCCCTTAAAAAATGAACACTTCCTTGATATCAAACGACACTCGGTGGAACTCAAGTTCCCAGCTGTCTCTGGCGGGTCTTTTCTCTTCCCTTTGATCAGCAGGAGACCCGGGCACCGCCCACCCGGGCACCGCCCACGCAGTGCCGCTGGCTGATGCGTCTCCTGAGCCTCTTGCCCTGTGTGGGTTCCTCACCGTCTCTTCCCTTCCCGTGTAGTAGGGTGATGAGTGACATCAGGTCGCCCTTCCTTGGTCTGAGTTGTGTTGTCTGACCGCGTCCCTGTGGAAGTAGCTAAACTGCTCCTCGACCTTCTGTGTTCTGCTCTAAGGGGGTGGTTTTTGGAGCTTGTTTCGGCTCCGGTCCTGGTTTTGTTGGGCCGGACCGCTTCCTGGGCATGGCGGGGTTTCTTCAAAAGGAATGTACCTTCCAGTGGTCTCTCCCCACGTTGGTGATCGCAGCTGCTGGCGGTGGTCATGAGGAGCCACGCCTGCTTAGGAGTTGGGATGGACGTTCGGATGTTCCGTCACTCGTGGGTCTCGGCTGCAGGGGTCTCTCGGGAGGAAAGCCTTTCTCTCCCCGTGCAGGTCTGGTCTTTGCCCACCTCGGGGCGTCGGGATTGCCGGGGCTTCTCGGGAAGGGAGCCGTGTCCTACGGGCCTGATCTCCGTGTGCCTGAGACAAGGTCCAGGCTTGGGGTGGGGCCCCTGGAGCTGCTCCGGGGGAGGCTGGGCGCGCTCCGTCCCCACCTGCGGTCACCCTCCCCCACGTAAACCAATGCTGAGTGCTTCACGCCGCCCAAGGAAGAAACAGCAAGTGTGTACGCTGTCACAGAGCAGGCTGTCCTGGGTGGCCCCAGGGAAGGGATCGCTGTGGGTGTAGACAGGGAGGTATCAGTTCGTGGCCAGATGGCCTTGGGTTTGAATGCCCCACTGATGGCGGTGTGACCTCAGCAGGCTGTGGGCGTGTGCCTGTGTCCCTGTCGCCTCTGAATTGTGTGGTGAGTGTGGACAGGGGCGAGCCACATGTTCTCCGAGCCCAGCGGCTGACACAGTGTGGACGCAGCTTAGGCGGTGTTTCTGGTTTGCACGGTGACCATGGTCATCGTTGGGGCACCATTGTCAGGTGCCATCTCGCCGAACTTGGGTCCCCGTGGCTGGTGCAGCAGACCCTGAGCCCAACAGCATCCATGGACATTGGTTTTGATTAAAAGTCCTGCTTGGAATGAGTGGGTCTGCCGGGGTGAGGTGAGTGTGCTGTCGGGTCTGAGAGCGGTTAGAGTGGTTGGGAAAGGACAGCGTTGTGGGGACGAAAGTATCCATTTGTATCAAGACTCAGACAGGGACGTCTGGTCTTGAGCCTTTGGCCTAAGAATCTTGGGAGAGGAGGGGAGGGGATGGCAGGAGAGGGGTGAGGGGAGAGAGAAGGATGCAGGTGGACAGTTGCTTGTACGTATGTGATGGTGCTGCTGCGTGGTTGTAACCCGTGTAAGTGTAACCCCGGCTACCCCACTGGAGTCTGGGGACCATCTCCCAGGGGACGGGTGTGCACGCCTCACCGTGTCCTTCCCATCCCGTGACGTAGGAAACTAGGAGGTGGGGACTGAAAGGTGTGTCCAGCGAGGGAGAGAACGTGCCACCAGGGCAGTGCCGTGGGCAGGGTGTCATCTCCCTTTTCTCAGCCTCCGCCGGCTCGTCTCAGACCCAGTGTGACAGGACAGAGGAGCCCCAGGGGTCGGATGTCTCCCTGGGTTAATTATTAGATATTGCTAGCTAGCTGGGGATTAAGTTCTAGAGCAGGGGTCTCCAAACTTTGTACACAGGGGGCCAGTTCACTGTCCCTCAGACCGTTGGAGGGCCAGACTCTAAAAAAAAACTATGAACAAATCCCTATGCACACTGCACATATCTTATTTTAAATTAAAAAAACAAAACGGGAACAAATATAATATTTAAAATAAAGAACAAGTAAGTTTAAATCAACAAACTGACCAGTATTTCAGTGGGAACTATGAGCCTGCCTTTGGCTAATGAGATGGTGGTGCCCCTTCTGGAAGTGCGGCGGGGGCCAGATATTGGCCTCAGGGGGCTGCAGTTTGGGGACGCCTGCTCTAGACTATATCCTGTATTCCTCCTTAGTCTGCAGAATGTGAAGGTCACCTTACAATGTCAGGGTTAAGCCCCGGCCAGTGAGCTTGCTCAGTTAGAGCGTCCTCCCGAAACACCAAGGTTGCGGGTTTGAACCCAGTCAGGGTGCATACGGGAAGCAAACAACTAGTATATAACTAAGTGGAGCAACAAATAAATGCTTCTCTCTCCCTCCCTCCCTCTCAGTCTCTCTAAAGTCAATCAACCAATCAAAAAAAAAATCAGGATTAAATTTCTTAAGGGAAGTGGATTGGTCAGGCATGAAATTTAGCGAAGAAAATTGAGATGGATCACTTTTGTTTACTTTCTCTTATTTTTGGGTGGTAACCCTTTTAATTTGTGTTTTATATCAGCATCTCCATGGCAACTTGAGCTACTGATGGGATCTGAAGCATGTGTCCCCATGACAAGGGAGAGAGGGCCAGCTTGTGAAGTGAAGTGGGTGGACTGAGTGGGAGCTGTATCCGGGTGGGAATTTTTCAAAGTCAGGGCCCCTCGGCCGCACGCACGTGGAGGCATACCTCCTTGGGTGAGGGCAGCGTGCGCACCAGGTGTGATGGGCACTGACCTGCGCCCCTGGGGAGGCTCCTGCTGCAGCGTGCGGGCCCCAGCCTGTCTCCCCGGGGGTCCCAGCCTGTCTCCCCGGGGTCCCAGCCTGTCTCCCCGGGGGCCCAGCCTGTCTCCCCGGGGTCCCAGCCTGTCTCCCCGGGGGCCCAGCCTGTCTCCCGGGGGTCCCAGCCTGTCTCCCCGGGGGTCCCAGCCTGTCTCCCCGGGGTCCCAGCCTGTCTCCCCGGGGGCCCAGCCTGTCTCCCCGGGGGGCCCAGCCTGTCTCCCCGGGGGGCCCAGCCTGTCTCCCCGGGGTCCCAGCCTGTCTCCTCGGGGTCCCAGCCTGTCTCCCCGGGGGGACCGCTGGGTCCCAGCCTGTCTCCCCGGGGTCCCAGCCTGTCTCCCCGGGGTCCCAGCCTGTCTCCCCGGGGGGCCCAGCCTGTCTCCCCGGGGGTCCCAGCCTGTCTCCCCGGGGGCCCAGCCTGTCTCCCCGGGGGCCCAGCCTGTCTCCCCGGGGGTCCCAGCCTGTCTCCCCGGGGTCCCAGCCTGTCTCCCCGGGGTCCCAGCCTGTCTCCCCGGGGGTCCCAGCCTGTCTCCCCGGGGTCCCAGCCTGTCTCCCCGGGGTCCCAGCCTGTCTCCCCGGGGGCACCGCTGGGGCACGGCTGTTGCCTTTGCTGATCATTCAGCTCTGTTTACTTGGAAACCGTGAATTAGATCTTTATTTTTGCAGCAAGAAAACCATTTGACAGTGTAGAATGTTTCTCTCATAACCCTGTTACATAAAATGATGTACATTAAAAAAAAAAAAGCCTCTTATGAACAAGTTAGGGTAACAAGGAATGACTTATTTGGAGATGAGAAAAAACCCCAAAGAAAGTAAACCCCCAAAACTTACAAGCCAGAGGAACGATACAGGATTATCGTGCGTCAATTAAGAGGAAAAGGGAACAGCGCGAGGATGTCAACCGCGGGAGTAGGTGTAACCGGCCGTCACCATCCTGAGGCCGGAAATCTGAGGCCCTTGCTGCTTGCTTTTAGGTTGAGAATAGTTAACAGCGCATAACAGACCTAAACGCTGAAAGGACCCCTCTTCTCCGAAATCATCAGCGAACGTGGGCGATTCCGGTCGCGTTTGTCCGGAATACACACGAGCAGAGCTCCAAAGCGGCCCCTTGTTTTGGGGAAGCCTGTCTCGTGTCTCTCCAAACTTTTGGGGATGGTCGGTGGGGCAGACTTGTCTTCCGTCTGAATCAGGAACACCGTCAAACGTGGTGTCTTCCATGGACCTCTGTCAGGTGCAAGGGATGCAGGAACTCCTGTGTGTCAACGTGGTGCTTCGTCCGTGGTGACAGTGACCACCGGGAACGGACACGGGACGGGGAGCGAGCCACGTTCCCCCTGACACTGGACGTGGTGGGCGGTTAAAGGTTGTCCAGAGGGAGCCAGGTTTGGTATCCAGGTGTGCCTGACTCCAGAGCCCACGGGTGGGGATTGAACGGGCGGCAGGGGCCGCTGGAGGTGTGCGTGTCTCCGTGGGACGGGACGGGACAGGACGGAGGGGCACAGGCAGCGTCAGAGCGCTCAGCCCCAGGGCTTAGTTTGGGCGCTTGAGAGCCCCGGCCAAGAGCGCTCAGCTCCCACGTCACGAAACACATGAGCTGGAAGGACGAGGTCCACCTGTGTGTGCACTCGGGTTGTTTTTATGACGGTGTCGATCTGTCCCCGACGGCCTGATCCTTGTGTGAGGTACACACGTTTGTTTGCAGGCGGACCTTCTCAGGGACCATCATGCATTTCACCCCTCCGCCTGGCTGTCCGTCACGGCTGCTGCCGTCATCAGAAGTAGGGGTCGAGCGGTCTCGGAGGCAGGTGACCCGAGCCCCAGGCCGGCCCTCCCTCCTGCGTGGTCGGAAGACAGGCACAGAGCTTGACCGTGCAGTGGACAGAGGCTGTGAGAACCTTATCGTGGTACGGGGACAGGGACAGGGTTTGAGAGCGCCTGCCCTCCAGGGCCCGGGGACTTCGAGTGAGCCGTATCGTGGCCTTTCATGCTGAGCCTCGCGGTGGCTGAGGGTCAGGTAGCCAGAGAGGCAGGAACAGCCAGCGCCCAGCACTGAGGGCAGAAGGCTCAGCCCGCGCTCTCGTGCCTCCTGTCTGTGTCCAGACATTGGTCAGTTAGGCCCTGAAGCTGACAGAGCGGGAAGTCTCGAAGTTTCTGTTGAAGAAAGGGTGGTTAAATGGACGTCGGTTATAAAGTCCCTGTGACCGTGAACCCAACCACAGTGCTGTAAGGGGGCGTGGTCCCCAAAGATGCGGTCACATACAATCCGGGTCCACACACAGCAGGTGGCTCCCTGGGCTGGCCTCTGTCCACCTTTGCCTCTGAACTGCCAGTAGGACTCCTGCCCCACCCCACCCCCAAGAAGTGGGTGTCTCCAGTGGACCGGACAGCTGACAGAGGCTTGTCCAGGTTTTAGACGTCCCAACAGGAGAAAGAGGAAATGGGAGGAGAGGTCGAGTGGTCCCAAAACGTAGGATTTGCAGAAAAACCAACTCAGCGCTTTTTCTGACGATCGCTATGTGCCCTGCTCCATGCAGAAAGTGTGGGAAATGGTCAAGAAGGACCTCCCCACCCCGGTGATCTGGAGGTCACTGCTATTACTTTGGGGAGGTTTTCTGTTTTTTTTCCACTTCTGTGTTCTGTGAGGGCTGGTGTGTGTCCCGTGGACAATGGTGTGTCCAGGTGTTTTCCTGCTTAACTTCTGTGACAGTGACATTTTCTGTGTTCTCACTTTGAACAACCTTGTCTATGGCTGCAGGATATCAAGTCCTATGGGTGGATGAGAATCGAGTCTTCCCAAACTAGACTACAAAAGATTTTCTTTTTGAGGGCTTTGGATTATATATTTTTTAAATGACAAAAAATAGCCTGACCTGTGGTGGCGCAGTGGATAAAGCATCGACCTGGAAATGCTGAGGTCGCGGGTTCAAAACCCTGGGCTTGCCTGGTCAAGGCACATATGGGAGTTGATGCTTCCTGCTTCTCTCCCCACCCCATTCTCTCCCTCTCCCTCCCCCTCCCCCTTCCCCTCTCCCTCCTCTCTTAAAGAAATAGTCTTAAGAAACGTTCAAAAACGTTTGATGCTTCCTGCTTCTCTCCCCACCCCATTCTCTCCCTCTCCCTCCCCCTCCCCCTCTCCCTCCCCCTCCCCCTCTCCCTCCTCTCTTAAAGAAATAGTCTTAAGAAACGTTCAAAAACGTTTGATGCTTCCTGCTTCTCTCCCCACCCCATTCTCTCCCTCTCCCTCCCCCTCCCCCTCTCCCTCTCCCTCCCTCTCCCTCCTCTCTTAAAGAAATAGTCTTAAGAAACGTTCAAAAACGTTTGATGCTTCCTGCTTCTCTCCCCACCCCATTCTCTCCCTCTCCCTCTCCCTCTCCCCCTCCCCCTCCCCCTCCCCTCCCTCCCTCTCCCTCCTCTCTTAAAGAAATAGTCTTAAGAAACGTTCAAAAACGTTTGATGCTTCCTGCTTCTCTCCCCACCCCATTCTCTCCCCCTCCCCCTCCCTCCCCCTCTCCCCCTCCCTCTCCCCCTCTCTCTCCCTCTCCCCCTCCCCCTCCCCCTCCCCCTCCCTCTCCCCCTCCCTCTCCCCCGCCCTCTCCCCCTCCCCCTCCCTCTCCCTCTCTCTCTCCCTCTCCCCCTCCCTCTCCCCCTCCTTCTCCCTCCTCTCTTAAAGAAATAAAGTCTTAAGAAACGTTCAAAAACTGGCAAAAATTAATGTTTTAAAGCCGAGGGAAAGAAAACCGAGAGCCCGTGCCTCAGCTCACCTGGGCACAGCGTGGCTTGCGTGCGCTCCCTCCCGGAGCTGAGTGGCCGCTGTGACCCTGGGCGTCCACTGGGTCTCCCTGCCACGCACCACCTCTTTGGTAAGTTGGCAAACTCGGGTCTTGTTCTCCTCGGTTGGGCTGTGTCATCGGCGCTTGAGACGAGTCACAGCGGAGTTTGAAGGAAATAAGAAAAAAGGGAAGCACTTAACGGCTCCTGACCTCAGCGGGGACGAAAGCGTGCCTGGTGCCGGCGTGGAGAGACTGAGGGCCCCCAGCGCGGATCGTGACCAGGGCCACAGGCATCGTGGCGTGCGGGACGCCCGCCCTGCTCAGGAGGCTTTTTAAAAAAAGGATTTATTTTGTCCCCAATCTAGTCAGCAGTCCATTAAAAACCTGAAAGGGGTCAAGTTCATTAAAAACCACAGTCGACCACGTTCGGGATGAAAGAGGTCTTCACTTTTTCCTTCCATTTTAGAATTAATGAGGATCTGAACGTGTGTGGCAGGCAGGAAATGAAGCGTGCTGTGAATAGGAAGGAGATTATGTAAGAAGGCTTCACGGCGGAGCTGTCCGGAACCGACCGGTGGGGCACCATCCTCGGGACGCGTGTCCACGCATCGCTCGTCAGCGTGCTGTGTTCTCGTCACCGCTCTAAGGAAAGTAGCCTGTCAGGGAGCTAAGCCACTGGGTGGCATTTCGTGCTGAGGATCAGAACAGAGATGTCGCTTGGGATGGTGAACAGAGGTACATTCTAGCTGAGGGTAAGCACGTGGCCAGGATCCTACTCCGGTGTTTAACACCGTCAGCCAGGCTCGACGAAGGCCTGGGGCCCTCGTTCTTTTGTCTTTCGCTCTGATGAGCAGGAGCGCTCTGAAAACGGCGTTGAGAGGCCAGCACGGGACCAGCATTGGGACTTGCTCATGTGCGGTCATTATGAGCTCCGTCCGACTGTCCTCCTCTCTGTCCCTCCCCTGTACCACGCCAACGCTCCTCATCGGCTGGGCCTGGTCCTCTTTTGTCTCTGTAACCGATGTCAGTTTTAAGTCCTTATTGATGAGTGCTCAAAAGCTAAGCTAATCAGAGACCTGCTCAGGCACGCGCATTCATGTTTAAATTACGTTACCTGGTTTGATGATGTCTGCCCGCTGCAGACGGTTTCCTTCACCACCCCCCCCCCCCCGTGCCCCGTGCCTCAGTTTCCTTACCCAGCAGCACAGCGGTGGTTGGTAGTGCCTCCTGGGAGTGTGTTGGGACGTCCCAGGGCCGTCCCCGAGGGGCGTGTTCCCAGCAGCCCCTGCACAGTCAGGGCCTGGCCTCGGCAGCCTTCCCCTCTCTCTCATCTGCAGATTGTTTTAACGTCACGCTGCCCTGCTCGGGGCGCCTCGGAGGAGTCCCCAGCTGTGGCACGGACCTCTGTGTCCTCCAAAATAAGGCAGTGGTACCCAGGCAAGTGACAGTGGGGAGCGGATGCCGCCTCCAGGCAGCAACTCAGGGTGCCGTCTCCCTCCCGCTTCCCCGCCCTGCCCTGCTGGGATCCTGGCTTCCTGTCTGGAGACGGACCAGGGTCAGCCGCCCTGCAGGGGGAAGGCTTTCTGCCCCAGCTCCGGGCTGTCCTGGGCGCTGAGGCCCCGCCCCCGGCCCCTGGCCCTGGCAGGAGCTGGTGTGTACGGCAGAGGCGGTCGGGGCCTTCAGCGCTGTCCCGGGTCCTCTGTGTCTGCCTTCTCACCGCACGCACGTGCGCACGTGAACTTGCAGGTGGAGCTGAAATTCAAGAAAAGGAGGCCTGTGCGCGTGTGGAGCACAGGAGTATTGAAGGGGGTGTGGAGGTCACCGGTGCCTTGTTATCTCAGTCACTCCTGAACGCGGTTAGAAGTGGGCCGCCCTGACCCTGTGGAGGTGTGGGCAGAGTTGATCTCAGGGCAGCATTTTGGGGTTTAGACGGCACATGAAGTGACGGCCTCTCCCCTTGATCCTCCCCATGCCTCTGTTCCTCGTGGCGGGTGATGAGGCGCGCTGTCCTGGCAGGTTTGCTCAGAGACCCCAGGGGCCGGGGCTGGGCCGGGCGCCCCTTGGCGGGGCCTCGGCCGGGAGCTCCAGCCCCTTTTTTTAATGCTCTTTGCTCTGTGATGCGCACACTTCCATTTCTGTAGAAAAGGCTTTCTGCTGCCTTTCACAACGCTTGTATTTTCATGCCTAAATAAGTGAGTGAGGACGACACCCAGTGAACTCGGAGAGCTGAATGTGGAGGCAGGTTCCGTGGAGGGGACAGTGCCCGCGCCTGTCCACTTTCCAGAACCTTCTCCTGTGGGGGGGGGGCCAAGCTCAGAACCCAAGGCCCCCTCCCTCCTCCTTGGAGCTGTCCAGGGTCTGGCCACAGAGGGCTTCCTGCCTCGTCCTGCAGGACTCGGGCCTTCCTGTGTTCCTGTTCCTTGCTTGTCCCCAAGGCGCCTGGCCTTTGAAAGCTGACGTTGTTGCTAAGTCGCCTGCATCTTCCCTTGCTGGTGACAGTTTAAACCCCCACAAAGAATGAATGATGTCCGTTTTCATTAGGTGGATGACCTAATAATCTTTCAGGGACAGATCGGATCTTTAATGTTCTGTGAAAAGGACCTACCGTGGACCCCCTAGGGGGCGAGGTTGTCTGCCTTCTTTGTGGCCCTATCTCACTATCTTATAGCCCAACCACAGGGTACCCGGTGTGCGTGTGTGCACACAAGTGTGTGCATGCAGGTGTCAGGGTGTACGTGTGGGTGCGTGTCCTCAGACACTGGCACCACACCGATCCTCCTTGTACCCCACGGCATATGTCTTGGTGCGTGGGCCTTGCAGCACGAAAAACCCGTGTGCGGTGAACCGCATAAGCCGAGCTCCCTGCGAGAGGGAGCCTGCCCTTAGGTTTCACACACAGGTGTTTTTAGACCGTGTGGCGGGTTGACACAGTGGGTCAGCCTTTCTCAGCCCCCATTCACTTTGCTGTCCTCCCTTGTTCTGCTGCTTCTCGGTCCCCGCCATCCTGAGAGCTCACAGCTTCTACTTCTCCGGGGGTGGGCAGTCTGCGGGGGCGGGCAGGCACTGGGTGGGGGTGGGGCAGGCTCCCAGGGTCAAGCAGGCACGGGGTGGGGGGTGGGGCAGGCTCCCAGGGTCAAGCAGGCACGGGGTGGGGGGTGGGGCAGGCTCCCAGGGTCAGGCAGGCAGGGGTGGGGGGTGGGGCAGGCTCCCAGGGTCAAGCAGGCACGGGGTGGGGGATGGGGCAGTCTGCGGGGGGCGGGCAGGCACGGGGTGGGGGGTGGGACAGGCTCCCAGGGTCAGGCAGGCAGGAGGGGTGGGGGGAGTGGGGGTGGGGGGAGGGGGGGAGGGGGGGAGGGGGGAGGGGGAGTGGGGAGGGGGAGTGGGGAGGGGGGCGGACAGTCTCTGGAGCCTGAAGACCTTGTTCATCACTCGCTGGCTCACTCATACATACTTCAGGTTGAGAGGCTCCCCTGTGCTGGACCCCAGCCAGGCATTGGGGGCGGGGCGGGGTCCACAGTGAGGGCAGCAAGCACAAGCCCACCTTCTTGGAGCCAGACTGTATGTGGTCGGTGAAGGAGACCAACGAGCAGGAGTCCCTGAAACACTGGTGAGATGTCCAGCTAGTAAAACGTGACAGGAAGGACGGGGTGTGAGCGTCTGTGGAGGGTGGGCGGGTGTCGAAGGTGGAGTGGGGTCATGGGTGACCCTGTGGAGAAGGGGCACCTGACCCCACTGCTGACTCTGGACCTGGGGGGAGGGAGAGGGGAAGGGAGCAGAGGTTCGCATGGGGTGGTTGGAGCTTCCGGGGCGGAGCCCTGAGGGGGGAGGGGCATGAAGGTGTCAGTAACGGGGAGCTGGGGCTGGGGGCTGATGTGCTCTCACAGAAGGGTGGGCCGAGTGTTGCTGGGAGCCATGGGTTCTGGTGGCCGTTGGGTGGCTGGAGGAGGGTAGCCCTGCAGGTACAGCCCAGTGTGAGCTCCTGTCTCAGCTCCCCAGTTACTGGCCGCATGCAAAATAGGAGAATGAGAACTGTCACTTTGATTCTGTCACATCTGATACTGGTCTTGCTGAGCCTGTGGGAGCTTTCCGGCTCACGTGACTGGGCTCTGAAGCCAGTTCAGTCATTATCTCAGCCATCGAGATGGCACTGGCTGCATGTCATGGATGTTTCAAAGCCAGAGTCACTGCGTGACCTGGGGACTCACTACTGGAGGTCACCAGCGTTTTTTTGTTTTTATTTTTCCTCCTCCTCCTTTTTATTTGCATGACATTATGTCAGCCACATTAAAAAATTTTGCACCTTGGTCGCCAGAAAAACTGGTATGCTTTCTCCTGCTTAGCAGGCATGAAGATTTTTTTAAAAAAAATTATTGATTGATTTTAGAGAGACCGAGGAAGGGAGGGAAAGGGGTAGAAATAGAAAGAGAGAGAGAAGGATTCATCTGTTGTGTACAACACTTAGTTGTGCACTCATTGGTTGCTTCCTGTATGTGCCCTGACTGGGGATCAGACCGCAGCCGTGCTGTTTCATGAGGACGTTCTCACAGACTGAGCTCAGCAGTCCCGTCAGGACCAAGACTTCTCCTAATGTTTTCTATCAGCCACACTCAGCTGGTTTCAGGTTAGCTCTTGATTCGTTTTTTTGCAGCTTGCTAATACGCCTAATATAGTCATGATAAAAAGCTAAATCTCAGCTTATACCCTGTCCTTCCAGGATAAGTTCAGAGAACAGCTATTAAAGCCTAATCCATACTATGGTGTTAGTTGTAAAGAAAATAGGGTTATCGGCTTATTTGGAGCCTTTGAGTGTTACGGTTTTACGGATTGGGTGTTTCTGACTTGTATGGACCCTGAGAAAGAAGAAACCTAGTAAAAAGGATTCCTGGTGACTAGGGGGGCTTAAAGGCTTAAATTAAAAAAAAAAAACAAAACAAAAAACCCAGAGCCTTGCAGCCATTTCTGCACAGCAGCCTCTCACGCCTCCTGCACTTCCTGGTGAAGACTGCAGGGAATTTACCTGCCTCTGCACTGTGTTCCTGCCAGTTGAGCAGCCCTTATAAAGCAGTTCCTGGAATCCTATTCCAACCAATAGGAATGAGGCTTTCCCCATCCAGTCGGAGCTGGGTACCTATAGCTCCATCAGAATCTTCACTGACCAATCAGTGTGAGTCAACTCTGACCAATCAGGACAGCGCCTTTGGGGCCAGTCAAACTGTGAGGGGGATGAACCACTCAGAGACCAGGGCTGGGGACTTCTGTCTATGTAAGCCTGGTCCCCTCTGGCTCTGGGAGCACACTTTTCCTTTCTGCGGAAAACTGAGTTTTCCCCCCGGCTGGAGCTGAGCTGGCATGGAGTAGAGTAGAACAGAAGAGAGGGCCCTCCTAACAGCTGGCTGTTTTCATAGCCCTGCTCTATTGCAGTTGAGCTATTTACTCTGAATCCAGATTTCTTCTCCACCACACCCCACCCTGGGGGTTCCTGTTGGTGTTGAATCCATGCTAGCGACCATCACTTGACATTTGTAATATAAAATCTGGGTTTCCAGGAAAGGGACAAGATCAGTTTTTGGTGGAGGCATATTGTGCCTTATTTTTATGTGATGAGCAGTGCTCAGTCCCAGAATGCAATGGGCTGTCTTCAGATGCTCTGAGGATGTCCGAGGAAATCGTGTATGTCAGTGTGTGTATATGTACATGTGTGTATGTACATGTGTGCACTTACACACCTCTGCACAGGGGTTGCTCCTAAGCCCAGGGGCCCCGTTCTCAGAGAAGTTCTCTGCACAGGATTCCATTGGCCTTGCTGTCACCTCATTGGATGCATGGGGCAGATTGTCACCTACAGGTCCCTCCCACGTGTAGGAACTGCCTCGCGCCTCTTTGGTCCAGACTGAACAATCTCAGGCCATGAATTCTCCTCACTGGGCTTCCTTTCCCACTTTCTTGTCAAACAGTTCCCTGCTCTGGACACTTTTTTTATTTTTTGGAGAGGATATTTTTGAAGCGTGTCTTCCAAGACAGGCCTTGGTATTCCAGAGCAGGACGGAGTACCCAGTGGGAGAGAACTGGGCTACCGTAAGAAAGAAAAGTAAGGGGGAGGATGGTTTTCCAGCTTACTATGACTTTCTTAGAGCGTTTAGTCCCCATCTTTAAAAGGTGGAAAACTGTGTTTTGAACCCACTATTACTTGATTATAGCATTTCTAAACCACTTTTTCCCAGTGGGAGGCAGGAAGAGAAATTCAGTTGAGTCTCATGGTCTACTTACTAAATTGTTTATTGGTCTCAGCAAAGCAGGAACTTCATTCTTACATAGAAACTTTTGGGAATCGTAAGACATCACAGCGAACCAGCACGTCCATGTGCCTCGTCCCGATGGGCAGTGGCGCTCTCGGGCCTGGGAGACCCCGCCTGGCGTGGCAGCAGGTGGTGAGCGAGCGCCCCGTGGCGCCTGATGACTTGCTCTGGGCACCCGCTCCTGGAAGGTGTGAGCAGGGTCTCCTCTGTGGCCAGAACCTGTGACAAGCCCGGTGTCTCTGCTTCCCGGATAGCGTTGGGAGCAGAGAGCACCCCCAGTGCTTTGGGACCTTAAAGTGTGCCACGGAGCTGATCTCACTGAACCCCACGCTCACTTCGGAGACACGGGGATGGGACATGGCTCCTGTCCCCGCCCAGGGCTACCTGCTGAGGGGAGGGGCGCGGGTCCTCTGCCTCCCATTCTCCGCCCTTCTCGGGGTGCCACGCTGCCTCCTTGTTGAGTGGTTATCTTTTGTGTCGCGTGTACGTTTGTTACTTTTTCCTCCACCCTCCTTGCTGTGATCCCGCAGGTCTGATCTGGTGGCAGGGAGGAGAGGAGGTCTGAGGTGTGCAGGTTGCTATGGCGCCCCACCCGCTCCGAGGCACCAAGATGGGGGGGAGGTAATTGAAACACGGCCTCCCCTCCCCTCAGTGCTTCTTCTGGGAGTCACTTGTTTCTGAGAGGAGAAGTCGAGGGTAAGGATGCTCAGAGAGGGGTGGCTGGGGGCCGCTGGGGGTGCGTGTTAGGTCTGGGGGTGCCCGTGTTGGGGATATGAGAGAGGGGACATGAGCGAAGGAAATGAAGCCTAAAGCCTGAAGTCTGGGGCTGGGAAGCACCTGGGGCCCCACCATGGCCTCCCGGGTCTCTTGTTTAGGCTGGTAGTGCTGAGGGACTTCATTCCTGCCCAGAGAGCCGCCGTGCCCTGCTCCCGCCACAGGGTGGTCCTCAGGAGGAGAGAGCGGACCGGACAGGTGGAGGCGCTGTCCTCCCTCATCATCCTGTCCTCCACATCTGCTGAGGAGAGGGCATTTTTATAAGATGAGGAGGAAGAAAGAGCCTGGTTGTCAGGAGAGCAAAACATGTCTTTCAAGACTCTCGGCAGCCTCTGCTTGCTCTCCTGGGGCCCCCCCTGGGAGGGGGTAGGAGACTGGAGAAGGTCTCCGCATCCTTCTCACGGTGTCTGAGGGAGGGCGGGGGAGGAGCAGCCCGTGGATGAGTTCAGTGGATGTCCGGAGGAAAGGGCAGGGGACGCGGAGTTATCTGCAAAGGCAGCAGGTCACAGCCCACGGCGGGGCAGCGTAAAAGTGAGAGGAGGCAGTTCAGGGCTGATGAAGACACTTCAGGGAGGAGTAAATGAGTTCTGGTATTTGGGGGACAGAGAATTTAAAAGGTTCCTATCCGGAGGGATGTTTGTGGCCACGTTTCATCCTGTGTGGTCCCCTGTGTGGTCACTTCATTGACTGGGCAAAGTCTACATAGACACAGACTTGAAGAGAATTTAGTTTTGTAAAAAAAAAAAAAAAAGGTTAAAGTAATAGACTTTCTCATGGTTAAAAAAACACAAAGGCGTTTAAAGACCAAAAGGAATTCTAGTTCATTTTGTTCTGGAATATTCGAGATGTGTTCTCTTCTTATAAAAGCACACATCTACCGTGTCGTCGGCAACCGTGAAAGAGAATTGTTCTATTTTTAGAAAAGTTTTAAGTTGATTTTAGAGAGAGGAAGAGAGAAGGAAACACTGATTTGTTGCTCTACCCGGCCATGCCCTCCCTGGTTGGTTCTCGTGTGTGCCCTGACTGGGGCTCAGACCACAGCCTTGGCGTTTGGGATGACGCTCTGACCAGCTAGCTGAGCTACCTGGCTCTGTTCTGTTGAACAGTAGCTGTTGGACAGGGTTCTGGGTCAGGAGACGTGGATGTACCTCGGACAGGGATGAACACAGTGACATGTCCAGATTAAGGGACAAAGAGTGAACGCCAGTGGTGCTCATCTAGCCGTCCAGCTGAACGCACACTCAGGAGCCTCTCAGGGTCCCTGCGTTCTCCTTCTCTGCTGAACCCTCCCTACCCTGACTCAGTAACGACTATTCTAAGTTTTCTGTTCATTATCCCCTTTCTTTCGTTTCCAGTGTTACTATTTAACATATGTATCACTAAAATACATCATACCCAGCTTTACCTGTTTGGGTAGATTTTACCTAAGTGTAATTTATGCGGACGACTTGCATTTTTGGCTGAACGTCCCTTCTGCTTGTCAGCTGCGGTGTTTCCTTTCTCATCGCTGCGTAGTGTTCTGCGACGAGTCGCACACGATGTGAGCACCATTGTGTTTCTGTCCTAACTCTTCCCAGTGGCCGCAGTATTTTATTTATTTGTTTTTTAATTCTTGCTGCCTGTGGATAGTGTCTGTCATTTTAAATGGATCAGGACCTGGGCCGTGAACAACCAGTTTGTTCCGGGAGTGAAGCTGCCGCTCTTTGTGGAAGCGGGGTTGTTGTTCTTCAGGCCGGAACTGTGGGCACCCGTTCTGTCTTTCAGTTTCATTCCGTGCAGCCAGGCTTTGGAGCGAGACCCGGGGAGCAAAGTGCAGCTCCAACAGCGCTTCCCTGGAGGGCCAGTGGTCAGAGGGCCTGGAGCCCGGCGTTTGAAGCCGGAGGGAAGGGCTCCATCCTGAGTAGCCGGGGCCAGGGCCGGGGTGTGGCCTTCTTTGTGTGGCCACGTGGGAACGGAACTGAACCCTCAGACGGAGAGGAAGCAATCGATGGAGTGAGTTTCCTCCTGCGGACGTCCCGGCAGTGCCTTCGGTCAGATCGGGAGCGCTAGTCGGCTCCCAGCCTCCGCCACCGAGAAGAAAAGTCTTTTTTCTCTTTCTGATCATTACCTGATCACTGTTTAGAACCTCCAAAGAAATCAAACTACCAGGAAAACCCCAGATCCCTGACTTCTCCTTACCTGCCTGATACTAATACACGAGTTTGATGTGTCCGTTCAGGTTTTTTAAAATGCTTATAAAACTAGATAGATGACACATGACGTCAAAAGAAAGTGGGTTTTCTTTGAGGCTTTTAAGAACCGTGTGCCGCCTTTGCTGTATCCGTGTGCGCGTGTGCATGTTTTCACTGACCTGTGTGGGGGCGCTCTGCCTGCATCGTGAGGTGTTGTTAGCACAGTGACTCCCACCTGCACCCCCTGAGAAATGAGATTGGTTTCTTCCATGACCAGTGACCGAGGACCATTAGTGCCACTTTCTACTGTGCTGGCCTCATTTACAGCCCCCTCCCCCCCAGTTGTCCCAATAATGGCCCACGTGGCTTTTTAAAAAGTCCCAGAACTTTCCTTTCCCTTGAGTGAGCTGGCCCAGTTGGGATTTTGTTCCTTGTTTTGGAGACACGGGGATGTTCTGATGGCTTCCTCCCTGTTCAGCTGTTGGCTGAGGGTTGGCTTTTCTTTGGGACCTGTTGGGCAGGTTGAGGCACTGCCATTCCCTGGGTGGAATGTCCATTCTCGGGTGCCCTGTGGAGCAGCCTGTGGCCCTGCGGAGGAGGGCCAGTTGTCAGGACCGCTAAAGGAGCTCAGTGTGACCGGCAGGTTCTAAGTGGAGAGGTGACTGAACAGAGACGGCCATGTGCTGAGCACCAGTCAGAAACAGGCAGACCTCAGAGACATTCGGACTTCGTGTTTGACCGCAGTGATCAAGTCATTATATGGCAGGGAAGCAAGTCACGTGCATTTTTTGTTCCTCAATGCACATAAAAGTTATGTTTGCAGTAGGATTCTGTCTAGAAAAAAAAAAGAACAATGCACTACTGTACTTTAATTAAAAAGATACCTACTGCAAAAAAACCCAAACACAAATGCTAACCATCAGCCGAGCCTGTTGGAAAAATGGCACTGATGGACTTGCTTGAAGCAGATTGCCACAAACTTTCAATTTGTTTAGAAACACAGTATCTGCGAAGGGCAGTAAAGCCAAGCCTAATAAAGCAGGTGTGCCTGTACCTCTAGTTACCATGTAGCTGTTCAGGATACAAGGTATCCGCTTCATTGCTATTCAGTTTCCCCTCCTGTGGAGCATTCTCAGTAGGAGATTATTAAGTCTGAATTGTGGCTGTTTCCTGTCACTGTGTATGGGAACAGTTATGGGCTTTGCTTCTGAACCTGGAGGTGAAGGACCTGTCAGAGCATCCAAGTGAGAAGTGGAAGAAAAAGCACGAGACTGAGCTCTGGGGCGGGGCAGGGCGGGGCAGGGGCAGGGGGCGGAGCAGGGGCAGGGGCGGGGCAGGGGCAGGGGGTCCATCCTGGGTCTCACCCAGGCCTCGAAGGCATGAGCAGGACAGTCCTGTTGGGGATCTGGGAGCCTCCGGAGCTCTGCCCTGCGGGCTGGGAGGCCGGGATGAAACCGTACCCTGGATTGCCCTCCTATTGTTCTCCCTAAAGTTGAACCTCTTCCTCCTGCAAAGATCTCCAAGGCTGAAGGGCCTCCCGGGCTTTGCTTGGAAAGGTCGCTTTTCCTGCTTTGGAAACAAAGTACATCTGGTAAGTATCAACCATCTCCAGAGGGTGCAGTCCCTGTAACAACAGAGGAGGCCCAGACCCCTGCTCCTGCCCCACCTTCTCCCAGGGAAGAGTCCCCCACGCCTCTGGGTGTGGCTTCCTTTTGGGTGGGGTCAGTTGGGACAGTTCAACATTTTGTTTCCAAACAGATTGAGCTAGAGGAGATAGGGACTCCCATTTTCCATATGTTTTCCCAGGAGTCTTTTGAATACATTTCAGCAGGCTGGGCAGTTTTGGGGGGAGAGAAAGAACTCCCCTTGTGGGAACATCCATTAACTCTGCCTGTGATGGAGGAAGCTTTTTTTCCCCCTCTGACCAGCTCCTGTTTGGATCCTCCGGGTCCTTTAGCCACTACTGCTAAATCACTTTCCTGCCGGACTCCCGGGCAGAGCAATCGGAGATGCGATCACAGCCCATCGCACCTGCGGGGAGCTTGGTCTGGTCTGTGTGCTTCCCGGAACCTCGGCGGAAGCTGCGCAGTACCAGGAGGAGCTGCTCGGAGGCCACACCTGTCCTAGCAGGTGTACTTTGGGGGACCCAGGGGTGGCGTGTACCCTTTCAAACATAGATTCAGGAGGGAGATTCCAAGACGGACCTCAGATCTTTTTTCCCTGATGACACAGATGTGGTGATGTGTTGTGTCTGCCGCCCGTGCTTGTTGCCTTCTTGTGGCTTAAATTAGGCTGGCTGGTCATTCCCCATCCTGTGGGTGCTGGCTCTCCTGTCACCTCCCAGGACCCCATTCGAGGAGGCACATTGGAACACAGAGTGATGGGGGTTCCTTTTTATAAGGCCAACCTTGAACGTGCTCAGATGCTGAACAAGACGTTTAACTTGTCGATGACAGCGTTCTTGCTCCCGGACGCTGTTTCCACGTGCGGATGGGAGAGCCGGAACGGTGTTGACCGGCTGCACTGTTACTAACGAGCCCTTTGACCCTGGGTGGGTCACTGGGGTCAGCTTCAGGAGTGTCCACACCGTGGAGAGCAAGGATTCTATTTCCCCCTGACGGGCTGTGACAGGAACAACCGAATGGCCATAACCAGGGTCAGCCAGGGAC